>NC_133159.1:31458939-31761969 GCF_040802235.1 Manis javanica | reverse complement strand
TTTCTTCTAGGTTTTCCAGTTTGTTTGCATATAGGTTTTCATAGTATTCTCTAATAATTCTTTGTATTCCTGTGGGGTCCGTCATGATTTTTCCTTTCTCGTTTCTGATTCTGTTGATGTGTGTTGATTCTCTTTTTCTCTTAATAAGTCTTGCTAGAGGCTTATCTATTTTGTTTATTTTCTCAAAGAACCAGCTCTTAGTTTCATTGATTTTTTTTCTATTGTTTTATTCTTCTCAATTTTATTTATTTCTTCTCTGATCTTTATTATGTCCCTCCTTCTGCTGACTTTAGGCCTCATTTGTTCTTCTTTTTCCAATTTCGATAATTGTGACATTAGACTATTCATTTGGGATTGTTCTTCCTTCTTTAAGTATGCCTGGATTGCTATATACTTTCCTCTTAAGACTGCTTTCGCTGTGTCCCACAGAAGTTGGGGCTTTGTGTTGTTGTCATTTGTTTCCATATATTGCTTGATCTCTATTTTAATTTGGTCATTGATCCATTGATTATTTAGGAGCATGTTGTCAAGCCTCCATGTGTTTGTGGGCCTTTTTGCTTTCTTTGTACAATTTATTTCTAGTTTTATACCTTTGTGGTCTGAGAAGTTGGTTGGTAGAATTTCAGTCTTTTGGAATTTACTGAGGCTCTTTTTGTGACCTAGTATGTGGTCTATTCTGGAGAATGTCCCATGTGCACTTGAGAAGAATGTGTATCCTGTTGCTTTTGGATGTAGAGTTATATAGATGTCTATTAGGTCCATCTGTTCTAGTGTGTTGTTCAGTGCCTCTATGTCCTTACTTATTTTCTGTTTTGTGGATCTATCCTTTGGAGTGAGTGTCATGTTGAAGTCTCCTAAAATGAATGCATTGCCTTCTATTTCCTCCTTCAGTTCTGTTAGTGTTTGTTTCACATATGCTGGTGCTCTTGTGTTGGGTGCATATATATTTAGAATGGTTATATTCTCTTGCTGGACTGAGCCCTTTATCGTTATGTAATGTCCTTCTTTATCTCTTGTTACTTTCTTTGCTTTGAAGTCTATTTTGTCTGGTACTAGTACTGCAACACCTGCTTTTTTCTCCCTGTTGTTTGCATGAAACATCTTTTTCCATCCCTTGACTTTTAGTCTGTGCATGTCTTTGGGTTTGAGGTGAGTCTCTTGTAAGCAGTATATAGATGGGTCTTGCTTTTTTATCCATTCTATTACTCTGTGTCTTTTGATTGGTGCATTCAGTCCATTTACACTTAGGGTGATTATTGAAAGATATATACTTATTGCCATTGCAGGCTTTAGATTCGTGGTTACCAAAGGTTCAAGGTTAGCTTCTTTACTATCTTACTATCTAATTTAACTCGCTTATTGAGCTATTAGAAACACTGTCTGGTGATCCTTTATTTCTCTCCCTGCTTATTCCTCCTCCTCCATTCTTCATATGTTGGGTGTTTTGTTGTGTGCTCTTTTTTGTTTCCTTTGACTGCTTTTGTGGGTAGTTGATTTTATTTTTTTCTTTAATATTTGGTTGATCTTCTTTCTTTGCTATGATTTTATTTTCTCTGGTGAGATCTATTTAGCCTTAGGAGTACTCCCATCTAGAGCAGTCCCTCTAAAATACCCTGTAGAGGTGGTTTGTGGGAGGCTAATTCTCTCAACTTTTGCTTGTCTGGGAATTGTTTAATCCCTCCTTCATATTTAAGTGATAATCATACTGGATACAGTATTCTTGGTTCAAGGCCCTACTGTTTCATTGCATTAAATATATCATGCCATTCTCTTCTGGCCTGTAAGGTTTCTTTTGAGAAGTCTGATGATAGCCTGATGGGTTTTCCTTTGTAGGTGACCTTTTTCCTCTCTCTAGCTGCCTTTAATACTCTGTCCTTGTCCTTGATCTTTGCCATTTTAATTATGATGTGTCTTGGTGTTGTCCTCTTTGGGTCCCTTCTGTTGGGAGTTCTGTGGGCTTCTGTAGTCTGAGCAACTATTTCCTCCCCCAGTTTGGGGAAGTTTTCAGCAATTATTTCTTTAAAGACACTTTCTATCCCTTTTTCTCTCTCTTCTTCTTCTGGTACCCCTATAATGCGAATATTGTTCCATTTGGATTGGTCACACAGTTGTCTTAATATTGTTTCATTCCTGGAGATCCTTTTATCTCTTTCTGTACCAGCTTCTCTGCGTTCCTGTTCTCTGATTTCTATTCCATTAACGGCCTCTTGCACCTCATCCAGTCTGCTCTTAAGTCCTTCCAGAGATTGTTTCATTTCTGTAATATCCCTCGAGACTTCATCCCTTAGCTCTTGCATATTTCTCTGAAGCTCCATCAGCATGGTTATGACCTTTATTTTGAATTCTTTTTCAGTAAGATTGGTTAAATCTATCTTTCTAGGCTCCCTCTCAGGGGTTGTCTGGGTAATCCTGGACTGGATCAAATTCTTCTGCCTTTTCATGGTGATAGAGGTAGTTGTGGGGAGCTGGTATGTGTGTCGACTGGGAGAACGTCCCTTCTTGCTAGTTGCAGCCTTCCTCTCCTGGGAGAACAGCGACCCCTAGCGGCTTGTGCTGTGCAGCTGTGCACAGACGGGATCTCTGATTCCTGCCCGGCTGGAAGTTATGCCCTCCTGCTGTGGGTGTGGCCCTGTCACTATGGCAGAGTCGCGTCAGAGAAGGAACAGGCAGGAGGCTGTTTATCACCATGAGGGGCCTCCAAACTGTGCTGCCTTCCAGGGGGTTGGTGTGTCTGGAGTTCCCCTGGATTCTCAGCTACTGGGCTGATTGCGCCAGGGCGCTTCCATCCAGCTGTGAGGCCCCTGTCCATTTAAGATTTTCAGAGGGCACTTGCTTTTCTTTTGTCACAGGGGCGCCAGCTGCCGGGACCCGCTCAAAGGTCTTAGTGTCCTGTTTCCCTAGTATCCAGCACACCACACACTGTGTGTGCTCTGGTGTGGATGGCTAGGGCTGGGTGTTTAGCAGTCCTGGGCTCCCTCTCCCTCCCCACTCTGACTCCTCTCCCCCCGCTGGGAGCTGGGGTGAGGGGCGCTCAGGTCCTGCCGGGCCACGGCTTGTATTTTACCCCCTTCATGAGGCGCTGGGTTCTCGCAGATGTAGATGTAGCCTGGCTGTTGTACTGTATCTTCTTGTCTCTCTTTTAGGAATGGTTGTACTTGCTATATTTTCAAAAATATATATGGTTTTGGAAGGAGATTCCCGCTGCTGTACTCACGCCGCCATCTTGGCTCCACCCACAACCCCTTCTTTTTATAAACGGGGAAAGTGAAAACCAAAGATGATATGTAACCAGCTCAATCTCACAGTAGCTTAGCTGGAACTCGACTCCCAAAGATAAGCGATAAGGTGTGTAAGGTGCCTACCACAGAGCTAGTAAGGTAGATGGAGAAGCAGAAGGGAAGAAAGATGCTCCTGTTGCTATTTCTTATGCCTTCATAACACATGTCCGTCAGCTTTCAGAAGAGGTTGGTATTGTAAATATATATTTTGTTCATGCTGCAGACCTAAAGTTGCACGGTGTTGTAAACAAGGAGTTGTAACTAGGAGGTTAAATACCGCATAAAATTACAGGGTCTCAGATTGGGAAGGGTCTTTAAAGGTTCCTCAGGCCAGCCCTGCTGTTCCTCCTCAAGATTTAATATCTCTGCAGGGAGGTCATCTTATATCTGCTTCCGTACCCCTCGGTAATGGCAGATTCATACCTACACTTCCCAGAGAGTTCACTGTTGGAGACCTCTGAATGTTCTTCCTAGTAATGAGCTGAAGCCTGTCTACCTGTGTAGCTTCCACCCACTAGTTCTAGTTCTTTCCTTAGGATAATACTGAGTAAGTAGAGAAAATCTCATTGCTTCTCTACATGAAAACACTCCCAATATTTGCAAGCAGCTCTCCTATTTCCCCTCAGTCTTCTCTTCTCCTGGTTAAACCTCTGCAGTTTTGTAAACCCTCACTATCCTTTTTGCTTTCCTTTAAATGAGATTGTATGACTGTATCTCATCCAGAGTATAGGATCTCCCTCAAAGTGTTGTGACTCTCAGAGTAGGTCATCCAGTACTGTCTTCTCCTTCATTTCAGATCCTGACTAGAATGATGATGGTGGTGGTGGTATTAGTACATTACTTATTTCATGACAGCAGATTCCATGTGTCTTCCAGGAAGGATGATGTGACACAGTTGGTACCACTAAACATGTTCAAGAAACATGAGCCAGAAGCATTCTAAAAAACATTAGCTTCTTTTGTGCTCTGGGCTACACCTGTGTAAGCCTCTAGAAAGGATAAACATTATACATAGCTGAAGTCTACTAAGACTCCCTATAAAACAAAGGGAATTAAGGCTTCTCTGCATTTTCATTAGCCACTCATCACCAACTGCTTTGCTTGTAAAAGGAAATATTGATGTTTTCTGGGGTTCTCTCTGTGTGTACGTGCAGAGATGTATAATTGCTACAGAGGGAGTGGGGGGTGACGATGATCACAAGGAGAGATCTGTTCATTGTCTTTGTTCACATCTGCTGTATGCAAAGGACAGGATATGTTGCTATCTTTGAGAAAGGGATTGCCTGATTTGCTTCCCTTCCCCCTCTTCTGGTAGATCATGCCAGAGGAATATTACTGTCTCATCACACCTCATCACACTTACCTCCAAATGGAGTAAAAGTAAACGAAGGAGCACTACAGGCAGAGAATCAGCTGAGAGCCACTAGAAATATTTGCTCGTAAGAAAGAGTGGCTAATCTGGGGCACATCCGAGACCAGTCCCTTGTCTCCCTGCCTCATCTGTAGCTTGTCCTCCCTGACTGTAGTGGGGCAGGTCTGCTTTTCCGTCTTGCTCTATCTGCATATTGGCACAGGATTATGGTTAATTAAAGCCACAACTGCTGCCTAACATTGAAAGGGTTCTGTCTTGTCTTAATGGGTTTTCAGAAGAAGTTTTGATGCTTCTTTTTCCTGTTGCAGTTCCTGTTACTGAGAGAAACATCCCTCCTTCCATTCCTCTCCACCTACCTCTTACTGGTGTGTGTATGTAAGCCTACTTTACTTCTTTTGTATTTTCCAAGCTCTTTGAATATTTAAAACATGGTTCCTGTGGACATCCCCCATTTGATCTAGTTTTACCTTGCTCATCCATCCCAGCCTACGCCAAATATTATTCAGCATCCAGATGAAGCTAATAAGCATCAGTGCTCCTGTTTTTACTGTAGTAAAGTGGGTAGAATACCTAAGCTGGGCTATTTTATGTTAGAAACTTATGTAAGGTTTTTTTTCTGTGTGAGTTTTGTTTTTGCTTTAGTGTTTGTTTTGGAGAAGAGAGGCAGTATAGTTAAGAGCATAGTTGGGTTTCAAATCCTGGCTTTTTTAATGACTACAACCTTTTTGAAAGTTATTAAACTATCATTTCCACATTAGTAAAAAAGGGTAACGATGACACATTAAGTGGTTTCATACTGGTGAGGATTCAACAAGATGGTATTATTTAAATACTTAGCACATAATAAACATTAAAAAAATTATATAATTTAAAAGAAAACATTATATAATGTTAATAATTATTACTATTGTTAACATGCAAGTGAAATTTACAACTAAAATTTTTTCTTGATATATGAATTTTTTCCTCATTTCCTTGCCTCAAAGGACTGCCTGTTGTGGTTGTTTTGTCACATTTTGAAAGACGTGTAGATTTTTCTACTATGTATTATCATTTTCCCAACGGTTTCCAGAAATACCAGAATCTTTACATTCTCTGAATCTGCACTATCCAAGACAATAGCCACTGGCTACATGTGTCTACTTAAATTTAGTAAAAATTAAATACAATTAAAAATGCAACTCTTTAGTCGCACTGGCCCCATTTCAAGTACTGAATAGCCACATGTGGCTAGGGACTATGCATTAGATGACACAGACCATTTCCATCATTACAGAAAGTTCTCTTGGACAGCACTACTGTAGATATTACTAGTCTGTGCTCTTGTATTCTTTTCTCATAAATCAAAAATGATATATTTTCTAGGATGTTCCAGAGACTTCTCTCTTAATGTTTCAGGACTCCAGACACCATTTTGAGAATGCAGGTTACTCTTCTTACTCCAGTGCCTTAGTGTCATTACTGTCTTTTGGAATAAATACAGGTACTTTCACTTGCCCCAAGACTATTGCATTACCATTAATCTTTAAAGGTCCCAAACAACAGTAAGGAGAAGCCAAAGGGAGAAGAGGCAAAGTAGAAATAATTCTAGCAGGTGGTCCCTAGAGTAGATACTCAAATTGTGTATTAGAATCCTTAGGGGCTGACTAGTAACAGGAGGGTCTAATGTTCTGTGTGCTTTTTGTAAGTATATTGTATTGTTTAGCATCTGAGTTTTCTCTCAAAAAGGTAGTTAACAGCAAGTTTTTCCTTAATAACTCCTATTATATGTATTCATGTTTAAAACCATTTTTTCATTTGTTCTTCACAACAACTGAGTAAGGCAAGTAGCATTGGGATTATTATCCCTATTTTACTGATAAGAAAATAGGTTTTGTACAGTTAAGGTACTTACCTAAAGTCTTTAAGGGAAAATAGAGTTGAGATTCAAAACAGAATAAAATTTTAGCTTCCAATTTGCTTTTTTGTTTTGTTTGTCTTTGCTTTGTTTTGTTCTATTTTACTATCAATCAGACTGTGGTAAAAAAGTGAAGATTTTTTAGGGCAACTTGGAAACTAGTGTTGTACGAGTTACTCTCTAAGAATTTCTGTAGCCTCATTTGTCCTATAACCATGTATATTAGTCTGCTCAGACTACCATAACAAAATACCACTGGCTGGGTGGCATAAACAACAAATTTATTTTCTCACAGGTTCTAAGTTTGGAAGTTCAAGATCAAGATGCTAGCAGGATTTGTTTCTGGTGGGGCCTCTCTCCTCAGTTTATAGACAAGCACCTTCTCATGTACTTGGCCTTTTCCTGTGTATGTCTGTCGAGAGAGAGTGATCTCTACTGTCTCTTCCTCTTCTTGTAAGGATATCAGTCCTATCAGATTAGGGCCCTACCCTCATGACCTCATGTATTTAACTTTTGTTACCTCCTTAAAAGTCCTGTCTTTAAATACAGTCACACTGGGTTAAGATTAAGGGTTCAAGATACAAATTTTGCAGAAACACTGTTCTGTCCATAACACCATGTTAATGAATTTTTAGTTTATTATAATTTTCTGGCTTGGTTAGTTGGAAAGTGTTTTTATATTCAGTATTTGTGTGGGACCAAATATAGCAGATATCTGTATTCTTTATTACTGTGACTATTGAGGCTTAGTTAAATTAAACCTGTGGTAAGACCCAAGGAAGACAACATCAAGACATGTAATAATTAAAGTGGCAAAGATCAAGGACAAGGACAGAGTATTCAAAGCAGCCAGAGAGAGAAGAAAGAACACATACAAAGGAAATCCCATCAGGCTATCATCAGACTTCTCAACAGAACCCTACATGTCAGAAGGGAGTGGAATGATATATTTATGTAATACAATCAAACAGAAGGGCCTCAAACCATGAATACTCTCCCTGACAAGATTATCATTTAAATTTGAGGAAAGATTAAACAATTTCCCAATAAACAAAAGCTGAGAGAATTTACTTCCCACAAACCATCTCTACAGTGTATTTTGGAGGGACTGCTATAGATGGAAGTATTCTAAGGCTAAAGAGCTGTCACCAGAGAAAAACCATAGTAAAGAAAGTAGAACATAATGATAACCAAAAAAAAAGAGAGAAAGAAAAGGGGGATTACTCCCTGATAGGATAAAACTAACTGCAAATCAACAATGAATGCATGCTTTACATATCCTTAATTTTGATCTTTTAAAGGGTGTCAGATGATCAGCTATAGAAGTACATTTTTCTGATAATATTCCTTTCTCTTAAAAAAAAGAAGCAGTTCCTGTGTGGTGATCTCCAGTAGGTTCTTCACAATGGTATAAAGGTCATATCAAAGTGTGGGCAAAAGGTTTGTCTGTGTTTATACAGAGGATCAAAGCCTAATTTGGCTACCCAGAAAATGAATTAAGATACGATATGAAGAACTTCCAACATCAACATCCTCTGGAAGAGTCATTCCAGAAGATGATCATCAAAAAACTTCAACAAAGATCCTGGCGCTGTTGCAGTTGTAGCTGCATTCATCCCACTGGATCCTGGACTTGCCATTGGAATGAAGAAGGAGATATCTGCTGGCCTGTGCATACAGTAAAACAACAAATTTGACTGGATCTATACTGTCGGAACTCAACCAAGAATTAGGAGAAGTGCAAGTTGCAGTGCTCCAAAATCGTGCGACTATAGACTATCTACTGTTAAAAGAACATATGGGATGTCAACAGTTCCCAGGAAAGTGTTGTTTTAGTTTGTCTGATTTTTCTCAAACTATTCAAATTCAGTTAGACAATATCCATCATATCATTGATAAATCTTCACAAATGCCTTGGGTACCTAACTGGTTTTCTTGGTTTCACTGGATATGGCTGGTAGTTGTAGGTCTGCTTTGGTTATGTAGCTGTATTCCTGTTATGTTCATGTGTGTACGCAATTTAATTAGTAGTTTGTTAAAACCTATACAGGCTTATGTTACTCTACAAGAAGATATGTCAAAGAAATAATCAATCTTCCCATGTTTTCTTCCATCTGCTACTTCTGTAGCTTTTCTTCTTCCTTCCTAATTACAACCCTTTAGTAGAATTTGAGCCTCATATCGAAAATTACTGAGTATCATAATTCTTCCAAGTGGTAAAGATACCTCAAGACAAATGCTGGGCATAGAAGCCACAGGGCATAAATCTGCAAAGAAGTAAAAAGCTAACCTTTTCAAACAATATTGCTTCTCTCTCACTTACCAACTTTACATTTCCCTGTATGGCCCCAGGAGATGACTGGTTAGCCAGAGACAGGTAAGGTTCCTCAAGGGAGGAGCAACCTAAGACAGGCACAGTCACAGGGGGGCCATCACGTGAGAAATTGGGGATCAACAGAGGTGAGGCTTAGAACCTCACCATCCCCCCTGTTTTGAGAGAAATCTTCTGCATCCATGGATGTTTTGTTGCCCTTGTCTAGCTTGGATTAATACTTAGTCTATAGGCACAGACCTGATCATCTACATTTGCCCTCTTATAGCACTAAACTATGTTTTCTACCTTTATCTTGCATCTACCTACCACTTCAATATTTTATTAAAAATAATAATAATAATAAGGGAGAAATGTGGGATTCACATATAAATCAAGTATAAAAATCAAATGAATAATCATATCTGACTTGATTGTTTATAGTTCATGATGCATGATCAAAACTGAAAGTTTCTGTGATATGACTGCCCTTGCACTGTTCACCATGTAAGAACTTATTCACTATGTAAGAACTTGTTCACCATGTAAGAACTTGTTCATTATGCTTCAGAAGATTGGAGACTGTTGAGAATTAGGCTTGGGGTTAATTAATGATTGTGCACATTGGGTCCCCTATACAGAATTTTATTGTTGTTAACAACCATTTGATCAATAAATATGAGAGATGACCTCTCAAAAAAAAAGAGAAATAAAGTAGAACAATTAATTACTAAGCAAATGCAAAATTAAATGAACTACCTCCAAAGTCAGTCAGGGGATAGACAAAGAGTATAGAATATGATACCTAACATATAAAGAATGGAGGAGGAAGAAAAAGGAGGGAAAAAAAGAACCTTTAGATTTTCTTTGTAATAGCATACTGAGTGAGTTAAATTAGACTCTTAGATAGTAAGGAAGTTACCTTTGAACCTTTGGTAACCATGAATCTAAAGCATGCAATGGCAATAAGTACATTCCTATTGATAATCACCCTAAATGTAAATGGTCTGAATGCACCAATCAAAAGACATAGAGTCACTGAATGGATAAAAAAACAAGACCTGTCTATCTGCTGCCTACAAGAGAGTCACTTCAAACCAAAGACATACACAGACTAAAAGTCAAGGGATGGAAAAAGATATTTCATGCAACTAATAGGGAGTCAAAATGAGTTGCAGTACTTGTATCAGACAAAATAGACCAAAATAAAGAAAGTAACAAGAAACAAAGAAGGACATTACATAATGATAAAGGGGTCAGCCCAGAAAGAGGATATAATCATTATAAATATCTGTGCACCCAACACAGGGGTACCTACATAAGTGAAACAAATACTAACAGAATTAAAGGGGGAAATAGAATGCAATGCATTCATTTTAGGAGACTTCAACACACTACTCACTCCAAAGGACAGATCAACCAGACAGAAAATAAGTAAGGGGAAGAGGCACTGAACAACACATTAGAACAGATGGACCTAATGGACATCTACAGAACACTCCACCCAAAAGCAGCAGGATACACATTCTTCACAAGTGCACATGGAACATACTCAAGAATACATCATACACCTGGCCATAAAAACAACCTCAGTAAATTCAAGAGGATTGTAGCAACCAGCTTCTCAGACCACAGAGGTATGAAACTAGAAATAAACTATGCAAAGAAAATGAAAAGCCCACAAACACGTGGAAGCTTAACAGCATACTCCTAAATAAGCAATGGATCAATGACCAAACAAAAACAGAGATCAAGCAATATATGGAGACAAATGACAACAATAACTCAACACCGCAAAAATCTGTGGGATGCAGCAAAGGCTGTGCTAAGAAGGAAGTATATTGCACTACAGGCCTACCTCAGGAAAGAAGAAGAATCCCATATGAGCAGTCTAAACTCACAATTAACAAAACTAGAAAAAGAAGAACAAATGAGGCCCAAAGTCAGTAGAAGGAGGGACATAATAAAGACTAGAGCAGAAATAAATAAGATTGAAAAGAATCAAACAATAGAAAGAATCAATGAAAGCAGGAGCTGGTTCTTTGAGGAAATAAACAAAATAGATAAACCCCTACCAGAGTTCTCAAGAAAAAAAAAAGTCTGCACACATAAACAGAATCAGAAATGAGAAAGGAAAAATCAGTACAGACACCACAGAAATACAAAGAATTATGAGAGAATACTATGAAAAATTATATGCTAACAAACTGGATAACCTAGAAGAAATGGATGACTTTCTAGAAAAATGCAACCTTCCAAGGCTGATCCAGGATGAAACAAAATCTGAACAGACCAATTACCAGCACTGAAATTGAACTGGTAATCAAAAACCTACCTAAGAACAAAATCCCTGATGAGATGGCTTCACCACTGATTGTTAGCAAACATTTAGTGAAGACCAAATACTCATCCTCCTTAAAGTTTTCCAAGAAGTAGAAGAGGAGGGAATACTTCCAAACTCATTCTATGAGGTCAGTTTCACTCTAATACCAAAAATAGGCAAAGACACTACAAGAAAAGAAAATTACAGACCAGTATCCCTGATTAACACAGATGCAAAAATGCTCAATAAAATATTAGCAAATCGAATTAAAAAATATATCAAAAAGACCGTCCATCATGATCAAGTAGGATTGATCCCAAGGATGTAAGGATGGTACAATATTCAAAAATCCATCGGCATCATCCACCACATCAACCAAAAGAAGGAAGAACCACATGATCATCTCCATAGATGCTGAAAAAGCATCCGACAAAATTCAACATCCATTCATGATAAAAACTCTCAACAAAATGGGTTAGAGGGCAAGTACCTCATATAATAAAGGCCATATGTAATAAACCCACAGCCAACGTCTTACTAAACAGCAAGAAGCTGAAAACCTTTCCTTTAAGATTGGGAACAAGACAAGGATGCCCACTCTCCCCACTTTTATTCAACATAGTTCTGGAGGTCCCAGCAATGGCAGTCAGATAACACAAAGAAATAAAAGGTATCCAGATTGGTAAGGAAGAAGTTAAACCATCACTGTTTGTAGATGACATGATATTGTACATAGAAAACCCTAAAGAATGCACCCCAAAACTACTAGAACTAGTAACTGAATTCAGCAATGTTGCAGGATACAAAATCACTACACAAATCTGTTGCATTCCTATACATTAACAATGAACTAGCAGAAAGAGAAATCAGGAAAACAATTCCATTCACAATTGCATCAAAAGGAATAAAACACCTAGGAATAAACTTAGGAGGTGAAAGACCTATACCCTGAAAACTACAAGACACTAATGAGAGAAATTAAGGAAGACACCAATAAATGGAAATACATCCCTCGCTCATGGATAGGATGGATTATATTGTCAAAATGGCCATCCTGCCTAAAGCAATCTACAGATTTAATCCAATCCCTATCAAAATACCCACAGCATTCTTCAATGAAGTAGAACAAATAATTCTAAAATTCATATGGAACCACAAAAGACCCCGAATAGCTAAGGCAATCCTGAGAAAGAAGAATAAAGCTGGGGGACTATGCTTCCCGACTTCAAGGTCTACTACAAAGCCACAGAAATCAAGACAATTTGGTACTGGCACAAGAACAGACCCATAGATTAATGGAACAGAATAGAGAGCCTAGATATTAACCCAAACATATATGGTCAATTAGTATATAGTAAAGGAGCCATGGAGATACAATGGGGAAATGACAGCCTCTTCAACAACTGGTGTTGGCAAAACTGGACAGCTACATGCAAGAGAATGAAATGGGATTATTGTCTAACACCATACACAAAAGTAAACAAAATGTATCAAAGTTGTAAAACCATAAAACTCTTAGAAGAAAACATAAACAAAAATCTCTTGAATATAAACATGAGCAACTTTTTCCTGAATATATCTCCCCAGGCAAGGGAAACAAAACAAAAATGAATCAAATGGGACTACATCAAACTAAAAAGCTTCACTACAGCAAGGGACACCATCAGTAGAACAAAAAGGCATCCTATAGTGTGGGAGAATATATTCATAAACTACATGTCTGACAGGGGGTTAACACCCAAAGTATATAAAGAACTCAAACACTTATTAGTTCAGATCCTCTGAACCGACACTTCTCCAAAGAAGAAATTCAAATGGCCAACAGGCACATGAAAAGATGCTAAACAACACTAATTATCAGGGAAATGCAAATTAAAACCACAATGAGATATCAGCTCAGTTAGGATGGCCAACATCCAAAAGACAAGCAACAACAAATGCTGGCGAGGATGTGGAGAAAGGGGAATTTTCCTGCAGTGCTGGTTGGAATGTAAATTAGTTCAACCATTGTAGAAAACAATATGGAAGTTCCTCAAAAAAACTAAAAATAGAAATACCATTTGACCCCGGGAATTCCCCTCCTAGGAATTTACCCAAAGAGCAACTTCTCAGATTCAAAAAGACATCTGCACCCCTATGTTTATTGCAGCACTATTTACAATAGCCAAGATACGGAAGCAACCTAAGTGTCCATCATTAGATGAATGGATGAAGAAGATGTGGTACATATACACAATGGAATATTATTCAGCCATAAGAAGAAAACAAATCCTACCATGTTCAATAACATGGATGGAGCTAGAGGGTATTATGCTCAGTGAGATAAGCCAGGCAGAGAAAGACAAGTACCAAATGATTTCCCTCATTTGTGGAGTATCACAACAAAGCAGAACCAAAGGAACAAGAGAGCAGCAGACACACAGATTCTAAGAAGGGACTAGTGGTTACCAAAGGGGAGACAAGTAGTGAGAAGACAAGTATGGCATCTTACTACACTAATGGACAGTGATTTCAATGGGGTATGTGGTGAATTTGATAATATGGGTGAATGTAGTAACCACGATGTTTTTCACATGAAACCTTCATAAGAGTGTATATCAATGATACCTCAATCATTGATTAATTAACTAATTAATTAAACCTGTGGTACTTGCTGTAAAGTACTGTCCTATCTTGAGATATCTAATAAAGCAAAAAGTTATATCTAAATGTCCTAATTTTCTTATAATACTGTCCAATTTGTTAATAGTTGAGTCTCAGTGCTTTACAGAGTAGTAAGTGTCATTCTTCCCACCCCCATTTTACAGATGGAGAAATTAACAAACAGAGAAACTGACTTATCAGAGGTCAGAGCAAGGTATTGGAGGATCCAGGGATAAATCTCAAACCTCTTTTAACTCCTTGGCCAGTTTTTAGTCCATTGACTATGCAGCCTAGTGGTAAGTATTTTTTTACCTTATCCTGGAGGTAAGAGGGATCAAGAGACTTAAGTATTTGTCTGAATTTAAGAAATTCCTTATTACTAATTATGTCACTCATTATCTTTTCTTTTAGTCATGATGTCTTTTTTTTTTGTCATTAGCATGAATTTTGCAGGCTGTGAGAGGAGGATGGAAGTTTTGATTTTTAAATACCTAAAAATATTCTTATAAAACTTTCACCATACTGGAGTTTATTATTAAGAAAGGAAAAAAAGAAAACCTATTACTTAATGAATTTGTTCTGTGATAGGCACCATGCTAGACATTTTGTGTAGCACTTAAATACTATCTTATTTAAATGTCATTAAAACTTACATCTACTTCTAAAAGGTATGCACTCCTGCCATTTTTTATAGTTACATTTTTAATAGTATTAGTTGAATTTAATAGAAAAATATAAATTTCAGAGTTTAGATTCTAAATAAAATTTTAGTTTTGTAGGTACTAAGAACCCTGTCAAAAAATTTTAAAGATAAGATCTCTTTATGTTTAAACACAGTTCCCTAGTTTACTATGTCTTATCCCCTTTTTACCCCTTGCTTGGGATTTACTGATGTGGGATGCTTTGTCTGGTCTGAGATTAAGTCAAGCTGGCTCTTCCACTTGATAGTAAAATCATTATATTTTATCTAAAGCCTTTCTACCTCAACATCTGAAATAGGATTTGTTTAATTACTAGAGAGGTTGAACAACTAACCTACGTAAAAAACAAGAGGGTAATAGGCCTCCAGTACCAAGGTGCCATAGGCCATTATATTCTCTCTTCCATCCCTCACCTCTGCTTCTCTACTCATTGGCTTCTTTTTGCTTATTGTAGATCTGCTTTCTCATTTATTGTTAAAATATAGCCACATTTTACTTCTTTTATTGTAGCCCCTACATGCTTTCTGCTCCAGCCACATTGAACTACAGCTGTCCAACCTGGCACTGTACTATAGAAATAGAATGCAAGCCACATGTGTAATTTAAAATTTTTCAGTAGCCACATAGAAAAAGGTAAAAAAAAGAAACAGGGGAATTTAATTTTCATAATATGTTTTGCTTAGCCTTTATATCTAACATGCTATTTTGATGTGTAACCAATGTAAAAATACATAGTCCTCAGAATCTGGTGTATGTTTTATAGTTATAACACATCTCAATTCAGATACTAAGCTTTATCAGAAATACTTCATCTGTATTTAGATTTTTTAAAAATTTACAGTTATAAAGTAGATTCTCATACCCAGTTTTATTCCAAATATATTTAAAAAGTTTTCTTAGTAACTGCACTGAATGTCATTTTTTCTGAACGTAAACTAATAAAAATTTAGAAAGTTAATTATTCACTTCCTTACTCAACTAGACACATTTCAGGTACTCATGGCTCATGGCTACCATATAGAACAGAGAAAGCCTGACATAGTGCTTCATGGTATTATTTCTTTCTTTACATGATTCCCTCTCTGTAATAATCTTTTCTTATTATCCCATCCTCAATCCTCAAGATTCAATTCAAGTGTCATCTTTTCAGTAGTTATTTCCCTTTCCCATCCCTCTCCAGAGACTGGCTTTTCTTTTCCTCTCCTCCTCTACCTTCTGAGCCCCAATACATACTTTTACTAAAACATCTGTAATACTTACCACTCTTACATATCTTTCTCCCTCTTTTAGACTGAGGGGGATACCTTGTTATTTTTTGAATCTATTAACCGGTCACAGGGCTGGAACCTATGTATAGTCAGTGAATTTTTATTTAAGAATGAATGAGATAGCATTGGTAGGGGATTAAAGATGGCAGCATGAGATGTGAGACAGAGACCTCCTCCCCAAACCACATATAATATGAAAATATAGTTAATACAACTAATCCTAAAAGAGCAACAGGAAAGAAGGCTTCACCAGACTGCAGAAAAGAGCAGACCTCATGGAAAAGGGTAATGTACAAAAGCTGTGATTCAGTAGGACCCAAGCCCTTCCCCCACCCCAGCTCACCAGTGGGAGGAAGAGAAATGGAGGGGGGAGGGGTGGAAGCCTAGGACTGCTGAACATCCAGCCCTGGAGATGTGCTCTGGGAGCATGAGCCTACATTGCATGGTGTTCTGCAGATTAGTGGGGTTGGAAAGCTAAAACAGGCAGAATACCTGGAGAGACTAAGATTCCAGCCACTTGTAGAAAAC
This sequence comes from Manis javanica, assembly GCF_040802235.1. NCBI lineage: Eukaryota > Metazoa > Chordata > Mammalia > Pholidota > Manidae > Manis > Manis javanica. The sequence goes on along the minus strand of NC_133159.1, from coordinate 31,745,648 downwards.
AGGGATCCATATCCAGCTGCTCTGGAAAAAAAGAAAAGCAGGCAGTCTGAGAGACTAAGAGAGGGCTGCTAAAGGGGCAAGGATTGCACAGAGCTTCCTGGATAAAATTATGCAGGTGCACTCTGCCCATCAGGTCAGAAACTTTCAGGAGCTTCAGATGTTCCATCCCCCTGGCTGGCGACAGAGCAACTCCGAGGCCCCCCACCATGATACAGAGCCTGCTGCACCTTCTTCCCTGCCTGCCAGCACCAACTCGCAAACTAGCAGCCAGCCAGAGGGAGGCGCCACCTATGGCAGCTACTAAGCTTACAGAGGCTTACACCTGTACACTCGGCCCACTGGTTCTGACAGTGGAGACAGGCACAGCAGCTGGGAAGCAGGAAACAGCTCTTTCCTCCTCCCAGGTACCAGCGCCGCCCCCCTGAGACCCCTGACATTGCTCCAGGGTCTGAGCAGCTCCAGAGAGTAGAGCTTCTGGTCACTAGAAGGCACCACATACAAACACGAAACATGAAAGGAACCTGGTTCAAACCAGAATCCCACAAACACCAGAAAAAGAACCAAGTGAAACTGAACTCATCAATCTTCCTGAAAGAGATTTCAAAATAAAAATTATAAACATGCTCATAGAGGTACAAAAAAATATCAAGAACTCAGAGACAAATTTAGGACGGAGATTCAATCATTAAGAAATTCCGTATTTGAAATGAAAAATACAAGGGAGGGATTTAAAGGCAGATTAGATGTAGTAGAAGAGACAGTAAGTGGAATAGAAATTAGAAGAGGAATACAAAGAAGCTGAGGCACAGAGAGAAAAAAGTATCTCTAGGAATGAAAGAATATTGAGAAAACTATGTGACCAATCCAAACAGAATAATATTTGCATTATAGGGGTACCAGAAGAAGAAGAGAGAAAAAAGGGATAGAAAGTGCCTTTGAGGAGGTAAATGCTGAAAAATCCCCCAATATGGGGAAAGAGGTAGTCTCTCAGGCCATGGAAGTGCACAGATCTCCCAACACAAGGGAACTACGGAAGACAACATAAAGACATATAATAATTAAAATGCAAATATCAAGGATAAGGGCAGATTTTTAAAAGCAGCTAGAGAGAGAAAAAAGATTACATACAAAGGAAAACCCATCAGGCTATCATCAGACTTCTCAACAGAAACCTTACAGGCCAGAAGGGAGTGGCATGACATTTAATACAATGAAACAAAAGGGCCTCAAATCAAGAATACTCTACCTGGCAATATTACCATTTAAATTTGAAGGAGGGATTAAATAGTTTCCAGATAAGCAAAAGCTGAGAGAATTTACCTCCCACAAACCATCTCTACAGTATATTTTCGAGGGACTGCTATAGATGGAAGTGTTCTAAGGCTAAATAGATGTCACCAGAGGAAATAAAACCACAGTAAATAAAGTAGAACAATTAATTACTAAGCAGATACAGAATCAAATCAACTACCCCCAAAGTCAGTCCAGGGGATAGACAAAGAGTACAGAATATGATACCTAATATAGAAATAATGGAGGAGGGAAAAAAAAGAAAAAAGAACAAAAGACCTTTAGATTGTGCTTCTAATAGCATACTAAGTGAGTTAAGTTAGACTTATATAGTAAGGGAATTACCCTTGAACCTTTGGTAACCATGAATCTAAAGCATGCAGTGGCAATAAGTACATACCTATCAATAATCACCCTAAATGTAAATGGTCTGGATGCACCAATCCAAAGACAGAGTCACTAAATGGATAAAACAACAAGACCTGTGTATATGCTGCCTACAACAGAGTCACTTCAAACCAAAGACATACACAGACTGAAAGTGAAGGGATCGAAAAACTATTTCATGCAACTAATAGGGAGGAAAAAGCAGGAGTTGCACTACTTGTATCAGACAAAATAGACTTCAAAACAAAGAAAGTAGCAAGAAACAAAGAAGGATATTACATAATGTCCTTAAAGGGGTCATCCCAAAAAGGGGATATAATCATTATAAATATCTATGCACCCAACACAGGAGCACCTACATACGTGAAACAGATACTAACAGAATTAAAGGGGGAAATAGAATGCAATGCATTAATTTTAGGAGACTTCAACACGACTCACTCCAAAGGACAGATCAACCAGACAGAAAATAAGTAAGGAGACAGAGGCACTGAACAACACATTAGAACAGATGGACCTAACGGACATCTACAGAACACTCCACCCAAAAGCAGCAGGATACACATTCTTCACAAGTGCACATGGAACATACTCAAGAATACATCATACACCTGGCCATAAAAACAACCTCAGTAAATTCAAGAGGATTGTAGCAACCAGCTTCTCAGACCACAGAGGTATGAAACTAGAAATAAACTATGCAAAGAAAATGAAAAGCCCACAAACACGTGGAGGCTTAACAGCATGCTCCTAAATAAGCAATGGATCAATGACCAAACAAAAACAGAGATCAAGCAATATATGGAGACAAATGACAACAATAACTCAACACCGCAAAAATCTGTGGGACGCAGCAAAGGCTGTGCTATGAGGGATGTATATTGCAATACAGACCTACCTAAGGAAAGAAGAATCCCATATGAGCAGTCTCAACTCACAATTAATGAAACTAGTAAAAGAAGAATAAATGAGGCCCAAAGTCATTAGAAGGAGGGACATAATAAAGACTAGAGCAGAAATAAATAAAATTGAGAAGAATCAAACAATAGAAAGAATCAATGAAAGCAGGAGCTGGTTCTTTGAGGAAATAAACAAAATAGATAAACCCCTACCAGAGTTCTCAAGAAAAAAAAAAGTCTGCACACATAAACAGAATCAGAAATGAGAAAGGAAAAATCAGTACGGACCACAGAAATACAAAGAATTATGAGAGAATACTATGAAAAATTATACGCAAGCAAAATGGATAACCTGAAAGAAATGGACAACTTTCTAGAAAAATACAACCTTCCAAGGCTGATCCAGGAAGAAACATAATACCTGAACAGACCAATTACCTGCAACGAAATTGAATTGGTAATCAAAAAACTACCTAAAAACAAAACCCCTGGATGAGATGGTTTCACCTCTGAATGTTATCAAATATTTACTGAAGACCTAATACCCATCCTCCTCAAAGTTTTCCAAAAAGTAGAAGAGGAGGGAATACTCCCAAACTCATTCTATGAGGCCAGCATCACTCTAATACCAAAACCAGGCAAAGACACTAGAAAAAAGAAAATTACAGATCAATACCCCTGATGAATGTACATGCAAAAATCCTCAACAAAATATTAGCAAACCAAATTCAAAAATACATCAAAAAGGTCATCCATCGTGATCAAGTAGGATTGAACCCAAGGATGCAAGGACGGTACAATATTCAAAAACCCATCAATATCATCCACCATATCAACAAAAAGAAGGACAGAACCACATGATCCTCTCCATAGATGCTGAAAAAGCATTCGACAAAATTCAACATCCATTCATTATAAAAACTCTCAACACAATGGATATAGAGAGCAAGTACCTCAACATAATAAAAGCCATAAATGACAAACCCACAGCCAACATCTTACTTTAGAGCAAGAAGCCTTTTCTTTAAGATCGGGAACAAAACAAGGATGCGCACTCTCCCACTTTTATTCAACATAGTTCTGGAGGTCCCAGCCACAGCAGTCAGATAACACGAAGAAATAAAAGACATCCAGATTGCTAAGGAAGAAGTTAAACTGTCACTGTTTGCACATGACATTATATTGTACATAAAACATCCTAGAGAGTCCACTCCAGAAATACTAGATGTAATATCTGAATTCAGCAAAGTTCAGGATACAAAATTAATCACAGAAATATGTTGCATTCATATACACTAATGATAAACTAGGAGAAAGAGAAATCAGGAAAACAATTCCTTTCACAACTGCATCAAAAAGAATAAAATATCTAGGAGTAAATGTAAGGAAAGAAGTGAAAGATTTATACCCTGAAAACTATAAGACACTCATGAGAGAAATTGAAGAAGATACCAATAAATGAAAACATCCCATACTCATGGATAGGAAGAATTAATATTGTCAAAATGGCCGGCCATCCTGCCTAAAGCAATCTACAGATTCAATGAAATCCCTATCAAAATACCAACAGCATTCTTCAACGAGCTAGAGCAAACAGTTCTAAAATTCATAGGGAACCACAAAAGACCCCGAATAGCCAAAGGAATCCTGAGAAGGACAAATAAAGCTGGGGGGATTATGCTCCCCAACTTCAAACTCTATTACAGAGCCACAGTAATCAAGACAATTTGGTACTGGCACAAAAACAGACCCATAGAGCAATGGAACAGACTAGACCGCCCAGATATAAACCCAAGTATATATGGTCAATTAATATATGATAAAGGAGCCATGGTCATGCAAAGGGGAAATGACTGCCTCTTCAACAACTGGTGTTGACAAAACTGGACAGCTACATGCAAGAGAATGAAACTGGATTACTGTCTAACCCCATACACAAAAGTAAACTCGAAATGGTTCAAAGACCTGAATGTAAGTCATGAAACCATAAAACTCTTCAAAGACAACATAGGCAGATTCTCCTGAATATAAAAATGAGCAACTTTTTCCTGAATGCATCTCCTCGGGCAAGGGAACCAAAAGCAAAAATGAACAAATGGTACTACATCAAGCAAAAAATCTTCTGTACAGCAAAGGACATCATCAGCAGAACAAAAAGGCATCCTACAGTATGGGAGAATATATTTGTGAACAACATATCTAAGAAGGGGTTAACATCCAAAATATATAAAGAACTCACACACCTCAACACCCAAAAAGCAAATAATCCTATTAAAAAATGGGCAGAGGATATGAACACTTTGCGAAAGAAGAAATTCAGATGGCCAACAGACACATGAAAGGATGGTCCACATTGCTAATTATCAGGGAAATGCAAATTAAAACCACAATGAGATATCACCTTACACCAGTTAGGATAGCCAACATTGAAAAGACTAGGAACAACAAAATGCTGGCAAGGATGCAGAGAAAGGGGAATGCTCCTACACTACTTGTGGGAATGTAAACTAGTTCAACTATTGTAGAAAGGAATATGGAGGTTCCTCAAAAAACTAAAAATAGAAATAGTATTTGACCCAGGAATTCAACTTCTAGGAATTTACCCAAAGAAAACAAGTTCTCAGATTCAGAAGAATATATGTACCCCTATGTTTATCGCAGCACTATTTACAATAGCCAAGATATGGAAGCAACCTAAGTGTTCATCACTAGATGAATGGATAAAGAAGAAGTGGTACATATACACAATGGAATACTATTCAGCCTTAAGAAAGAAACAAATCCTACCATTTGCAACAACAGGGTTGGAGCTAGAGGGTATTATGCTCAGTGAAATAAGTCAGGCAGAGAAAGACAAATACCAAATGATTTCCCTCATTGTGGAGTATAACAACGAAGCAAAACTGAAGGACCAAAACAGCAGCAGATTATCAGACTCTAAGAAGCAACTAGGTTACCAAAGGGGAGGGATCAGAGAAGGCAGGTGGGTAGGAAAGGAGAAGGTGATTGAGTGGTATCATGGTTAGTGCATATGGTGTGTGTGGGGTCACGTGGAAGACAGTGTAACACAAAGAATACAAGTAGGAACTCTGGCATCTTACAACACTGATGGACAGTGACTGCAATTGGGTATGGAGGGAACTCCATAATGAGGGTGAATGTAGTAATCACATTGTTTTTTTTTGTGAAACCTTTATAAGATTGTATGTCAGTGATACGTTATTTTAAAAAAAGGAAAAAACCAAAAGAAATGAATGAGTGTAATTTCAGTCTGGAAGTAGCAAAGGCTTTAGAGGGTTATTCTGAAAACATAAGTTGGAAATGGAATTTAAATATCAAATTGAACAAGACTTAGGAATAGAAATAGGAGCAATAGGGAGCAGTCCATTATTCTTTAAACTGACTACAACGTGAGATATTTCATTGACTTAGACACAAGAGATATAAAGACGAATAAGAAATAATCCATACTGATAAATAGTTCATAGTTAGGATATACATGTGCTGAAACACACACACACACAGGAGATACAGATACGTTGTTACTATTTCAGCCCCCATAATATTGTTGGTTGCTTAGAGAAATAGAATTCCAAGGTTGATAGGATCTTGGAAGTTGATCGAATTAATCCCTTTCCAACCCATGATTTCCATCTCATTCTCAGCTTGAACAAGTTTCAGCATTCTGGTGATAAGTGGTCATTCAGCCTTTCTGCTTGTACACTCTAGGAAATGAATAACCCATCCTCTGCAGGATATTCTCACTGCCAGAAAGTCTGTCTCTTGACATCTGTTTCCCTGCCATGAATGCTTTTTCAAATGCTTCCAATCAAAAGATCACCTTTTGTGAAACCCCTGATAACCATCCCAGTAGAATATAAGCATCATGAGAGCAAAGTTTTTATCTGTTTTATTCAATGATATATCTCCAGTGCCTAAAGTTGTGCCTGACAAACAGCAGGTAATAAATAAATGCCTATTGAATTAGCAAATTTACATAATAGGATTCAGGGCATTAATTCGATTCAGTTTCTTATTTGTGGATATAACTCCCTTTGTTGACTATTATTACATGTCTCATTACTTTTGTCTACCAACACTTTCCCCTCCAAGGCTTTGTTAAGCTTTCTGAGCCCCAGATTCTTCACCTGTAAAAAGACATTGATAATACCTGAGGTAATATATATGAAAATGATTGGCACTGGACTTGGTGGACGGTAACAGTTGGTATCAGTTGAATCTGAAACAGAATTAGTGCAGCAACCTCTGAGCTTCCTCACATCCCAGAAATGCAAGTTCATTTTTTTAATTAACAAAGTTTTGAAAATCTTGATAAAATATATGCAACATAACATTTGCCATTTTAACCATTTTTAGGCATACAATTCAGTGACATTAAGTATTTTCGCATTGTGCCACCATCAGCACCATTCGTCTCCAGAACATTTTTCATCTTACAAAACTGAAACTCTGTACCCATTAAATGATAACAAGTTCATTTTTAATATTAGCCTAGGTAAAGCATGATTGAAATAGTAAATCGGTAGTGGAAAAAATATTTTAAAATCAATATATAAGTGACTTCTCTATTATCTGTAGTTTTAGGTAATCTGTTTTCTTCATTGACATGAGTAGTTGTATCTAACAATAGTGGATTCTGTATCTGAGTATCAATTTCTATGTCAAATTGGTTTTTTTTTATGAACACATGCATTTAAATATTGACTTCTTAATATATGTGTAATTTTCTCTCATTGAATAACTATTTCTGAGTTTGGTAACAAGACATTTTTTTGGGGGGGGCTGAGGGGGTTTGTGCTGGCTATGTGCCAAGCTCTAGGACTACTGATTGGCTTAGTATTATTTAGCTCTACACTGTATGACAGGCATAGGAGAATTAGGTAGAGATAGTACTCTGCTTGGAGGTGTTGCCAGAAAGCTATTACCAAGTAACATTTATCCTGGACCATGATGAATATATAGGAATCTGCCAAGTGGGGGTGGGGAAGTCTAGGATATAAAAGAGTAGGGCATGTTTATTATGTTTGGATACAGTTTTGTGCTTGATCCTTGAAGACTTTTAAATGAGGTAGGGGTGAGATGAGACACAGAAATTAAGTAACTTTATTGGTCAAGGTGAGAGAAAATGAAATCTTAAACTCAGAATAGGAGCAGAAGATATGATCATTTTAGAGGTAGAGCTGAGAGAATTTGATAACCTGTTGAATTTGGAGGCCAAGAGAGCACACAATGGAGGAGGATTCCTGGTTTCTGATTTACTGTTCGCTGGGATAGGGACTACTAAAGGAGAAATGTACTGCCTGGGAGAGGGAGTAAAATAAAACCAGTTATTTAAAAATAGTAGGTGCATATCATAACATATTCTGAAATATGGCCATTTTTCATAGAGTGCTTTGAAAAATTATAGGTGACCAGTATTTTTTTTTAATGTGTGTTATTCTTTTAGATAGTGTATTCTCTTCATTTAGGAGTTGATACAAGGACTATTCCTAATCCACTGAGTAATTTATGGTGATGCTTAAAATTAAATAAGCCTTTTGTAATGTAGTTGTCTCTTTTTCTTCTTTGGGTGCCATTTTCCAGGTTCCACTAGCTTGTGCCAGGAGTTTCAAGTATTTCTTCTCAGCCTGGCATTTATTTTTTCTCTTTACTAAACTGTTTTTTTCCAAATTGTATTGCTTGCTTTTGATTACTGTCTTACTAATGATCTTGCAGCCTGGTTTCTATTGTTTGTGGCTACCTGAATCAGTTTTGTGTATACTACAGGTAGTTCATCTTCACTTAAGTATTATAATACTAAAATTTTGTATATAAATGGAATATATATTATGTATTTAATGTTTAAAATGCATCCTTGCTAATTATCAAAATAATTGTGAAAATTTAAAATAATTATGATATCCTACTATCTTTTGTCTCTGTCAGCAATTTTTAAGACTGATCAAGTTTATAATCTTCATCAATGATTAGAGAACAAACATGGTAGGTTACTAGAAAGACAGGGGACATCAAACCAAGAGAGAAAGCAAACACTTGGAGTGGGATGCTGGCCAGTGTGGCAATGTAGTGGAAAAGAGAAAAAGTTGTAACAGACGATCAGAGAAGTGGCAGGAACCAGATTGCTTTGTAATGAAGTGGTAGATCCCCCATTGCTTTGTAAGACACTCTTAACTCAGTGGGAAGCTGTTGGAGGTCCTTAAGCAGATACATAGCATTATGTGTTTTGGGTTTTAAAATGCTCACTCTGACCCCCTATGTTGAGAATAGGTGGCAGTAGGACAAGAGCAGAAGAAGCAGGAATTCAAGTTAGTGAGCTGTTGTAATGGTCCAGGTGAGAAGCCATGGTGACTTGAACTGGAGGCTGAGGGTTTATATTGGGAACAGTGGATGGTCTTGGGATATGGTCCAACAGAACTTACTGATGGATTAGATGCAAGTGTAGAGTAAATAGAGGCATCAAAGATAATTTCACAGATTTTCAGCATTAGTAACTAGGTGATGGAGATGCCTTTTATTGGTTTGGGGAAGATAAAAGGAGGAACAGGATTTTTAGCTATATTAAGTTTGAGATATCTAATTGATAACCATGTTGAGATGGCCTATACATACTGGTATATGCAAGTGTGGAATTCCAAGAAGAGGCCAATGCTGGAAATGTGAATTTGGGAGTAATCTCAATGGAATGGTGAGCAGAAAACCCTATTTGAACGAGGAGATAATGTGAGGAAGTGAGGAGGCAGTGATTATAAACAGCTCTTAAAAGAAGTTTTCCCTAGGAGAGCAGAGCAATGGAAGGATATAGCAGGATATATGTGTGATTATGTGAGGGTTGATAGTGGTTGTGGTGGGGTTTGTGTTTGTTTGTTGAGATGGACATCTACAAATCAAGGAGAGAGGCCTCAGAAAAAAACAACCCTACTCACACCTTGATCTTAGACTTCTAGCCTCAAGAACTGTGAGGAGATAAATTTATATTGTCTAATCACCCAGTCAGGAGTATTGGTCTTGGGATATCCCAAGACCATAAGATGATGTAGCAGTAAGAATGCTGATGCAAATGATCTATTGGGAAGAGAACACTTATAAAATCCTTGAGAGGGTGAGAGGAAATGAGATTGGAGCAAAAATGTAAGGTTGGCCTTTGATAGAGACACTTGATCCACAGTAAAGGAGAGAAGTCAGAAAGAATGATGAATGAGCAGATTCATTCAGTCATCAACATTAGCTGAGCTTCTGTTGCTATGCTATGCAGTGGGGATATGCCACTAAACAAGGTCAAGTCTGTACCTTCCTAAATGAGTGGTGTATACCAAGTTCCTATCCCTTATTTCTCTTTTTCTCAATGAATCCTGAATTAATGTCATCCCTAGGGATGAAGGTAAGTGAGAGAATATTTGGAGTATGAGGAGAGAGAATAATACATGAATTAATTTTTTTGGAAGGTAGAAAAGCAAACATAGGGATATACAGTGTGATTTCTAGACTGTGTTAAGTGGCATTTGAGAATTATAGCTACGAGTTGTTTAAAGTGAGACCAGTCTCTTAGTGTTGTTTTTCTTCAGCACTCATGTTGGGATAGGCGTTGTTGTACAGATGGGTAAGGGGCTTTAACTAGAGTTAGGATTAAGGTTTCACTAGGCAAATTTGACAAAAATAAGTGGGAGGGAGGTAAAACTATTTTCCAGGGAGTGATTTTAATGAAGGACCATGAAATCTGAGCTGGTTAAGAAAAGTAAAAGCATGGTGGGTAATTGATGGTTAGAAAATGGTAGGTTCATTAGATTAATCTAAATTTTCAAACAAGGAAAATATTTCCACTATGTAAATAATGGATCCTCTTTATAGAAAATTTGAAAATATATGAGATTAGAAAACAGAAAGGGGGAAAAAACAGTACTACTATGCAAAGATAACTAATCGGTTATATTTTCTGTGTTTACTTCTGTCTTTTTTTTCCTAGTGATAATTTTTTAGGGTCATGTTAGTGTGCTAAGACTGCAGTAACGAATACTCCAGACTGGGTGATTAGACAATATAAATTTATCTCCTCACAGTTCTTGAGGCTAGAAGCCTAAGATCAAGGTGTGAGTAGGGTTGTTTTTTTCTGAGGCCTCTCTCCTTGACTTGTAGATGTCCATCTTCTCCCTGTGTGTTCACATTGCCTTTTTCTTTGTTCCTATGTCCAAATTACCTCAGTCATATTGGATTAAGGCCCACCCTAATAATATCATTTTAGCTTAATTACTTCTTTATATACCCTTTCTCCAAATACAATCACATTCCTGAGTGACTGGGGAGTGAGGACTTCAACATGAATTTTAGGGGGACACAATTCAGCCCATAACAGGGGTGTTTTGTTTTCAATTTTTTACATAATTATGATTATTCCATGAATATAACATTCAGTCCCATATTTTACCAGATAATATATAACTTAAACACTTTCCCATTTTGTTGTTTAGACTTCATAAAAATTTAATAGCTGCAAAACACTTTGTCAAGTGACAAATGTATTGCAGTGTCTTAATTGGTCTTCTATTTTGAACATTTAGGTGCCTCCCTTTTGTTGTGATAAATAATAGTAAAGCTTTTAAAATAAAACCTTTTTTCTGTAATTAGGATTCCTTCTTTATAGTACAACCTTAGAAATGGATTACTTTATCAAAAAACGATTCAAACATACTGCTAAATTGGAGAAGTATTGAATCTGTTTTTTCTTTCCACATGACTGTTTTCTCTCTTCCTGCAGTAATAGACTGGAATGATGTTAGGAAACACAAATATGGTCACCTATCAGAGTCTGCATCCCAATATCAAGGTAAGAAAAAAAAACATTTAGCAGAGAAAAATTAATTTGACATTTCTGACAGTAAAACCTTTGCTCTTAGAGGCCTAAGTGTATAAAGAACTCACTGGTTAAAGCACCAGTAAATACATTATAGTATTTGTATGCTTTGTTTTGAGTTGGAAATCAGGCAGTTTAGATTCTGAATATAGATAATCCCAAATTAGCTTCATAGCTTTAGGCATAGTTGCTTCTCTGGACTTCATAGTTTTTAGAGTTTTAGGCTTGGGAGTAAGGCAGAACTGGATGGTATACTTCCATAACTACTAGTAATAAACTCAGTATCTTTTAAAAATGAGAGAATTGGACTACATAAACTCTCAAGCCCTCCTATTACCCCCAAACTTCACCTTTCTATCATTTTGGTATGTTTCTGACGATCACTTATGCTGCAACATTTTTTTCTTTAATAGAAGCAACTGACATCCTGGAGCTAGGTAAGATACTTTTCTTGTCCTTCTGTTAAATACAGGGAATTACTAACCCAGGGATTAGATTATAAATAGGAAAAGAATTCCATGTGTCTCTGTCTCATAAGCTAGTGAGTGAATCTTGTGCTCTTGTCTGCCTAATGAGCCCATGTAATTCATCTCAGCTGTCTTGCCAAATCCTCCTTATCAGGAGGCCCCAGACCAAGCTAACAAAAAGGAAGGGAGGGCATGGGGGTGGTAATTACACAGAATAAAAGGAAGAATGGGAACTGAACCAAACCAGTTACTTCTTAATTCACTAAATACAGAACTAAAATAAACCTGCACTGTGCATAAATCAGAATTTGGTAGGATTTTCCCAAAAGAAATTATTCATGAGATATATTGAACTGAAAAATTAAATGTAAAAATTTTAAACTAAATAAAAAATACTAAATATCAAATAACTAGAGTCAGACTGGTATTGCATTTGGTTTGCATCTCTGTATAGTGTACTTCAGGACTAGGATTTGAGAAATAAACTAATATTAATATCTCAGTCAGCTTTCAGGGTTCTTACATAAACATCAGTCTTAGAGTCCTTTAAAATCCTTCTACATGTTACATAAATACTGAAATCCTGATGCCTTTATCAATTTTTGCTCAATTATTTTAATGTCTTTTCTTACTTCAACTTCATGTGTTCATCTCTATTATTATCACTGTCTATTTGCTCCTTCCAGCCTTTTGCAATAATATATTGCTTTCACTGCCCACTGATAAAGAATGTAGCATAAAATAGTAGAACATTAGACTGGGAGTCAGAACTCCCAGTTCTTCAAAAGTAGACTCTGCCGTAGAGTAACTTCATGACACTGATCCTTAGTTTTCTGATTTGTAAAATGGGTATAGTAATCCCAGTCTGCCTACTTCACAGGGTTGTTAAGATGATTGCATTGAGCTAATGGATGTGAAAACATTAAAAAAACTCTCAGAAACTTTTTGGAGGATTGTTATTTTCATTCTGTTCAGTGACTATCCTTACTTTATTCTAAGTCAGATCTTGTGACATTCTTTGAAGTAAAACATTGTATGAATGTGAGCTAAAGAAGTGAATGAAATGAAATAATGTAGGTAAAGGGCTTGGTACTTGATAAATAATAAATGATATTCACTTTTTATTATTTCTAAAAACTTTCCTCAAACTCTCTAAGGTACTGTGTATGATAGAAAAAGCATGCATATAAGAATCAGACAAGCCTTGGTTCAAATTCCTATTCCCCACTTAATAGTTTTGTGACTTAAGGAAAATTACTTAATCTTCCTGAGCCTATATCTTCATCTTTAAAATGGAAATAAAACCTACTTTTCAGGTTGCAATGAACATGGGAGATACTGAATATAGGGTGACTTGGTACAGGTAAAACAGAAGGCACTTAGTGATAGCTGCTGCTGTTTTTGGTTTTGTTGTGAATATGAATGATAATAACAATTGGAGTTCAGTGGCAATTTAAGGTATGTTATAAATAACCTGTTTTGTCTACAGGGAGTTGTAAAATGTGTATATTCAATTTAACCTAAAGTGAGGTTAAAATTTGAAAGTACACTTTTCCTTGTGGGAATGGAGGGAGCACAGCCAGGTCTTGTCACTGACAGGTTAATCCTGCTTATTTCATTTCGCTCATCAAGCATAGAAAGCAGCCCCAAATATCAAGTTGAAAATAACTCAGTAGATTTTTAGGTGCTCAGATTGTGGAAGAGGCCTAAAGTAATCTAACTTGGCCTAGTATTTCAAAATCCGACATTTCAGATTTCTTATAAAATGTCTTATCTTGAACTCAGAGTTGCTGGGGACTTAAAACCACCTCAGGCAACCCACTTCATATTTAGACAGATAGCTATGGGGCCAAAAGCTGTTCTGTTAGTCATACTTACACCTTTTAGAGCTGTGTGAAATAGGCTTAGCCAATTTTTCATTGCCCGGCCTCTAGTTATTAGAAAGCAGCTTGAGGGACTTTCTTCTCACTGCTACTCCATTACTGTTCTCCTTCCGGCCTCTAGTACAGTTTCCTGACTTAGTCCTGCAGCCTCCAGCTTAACCCTCCTCCAGTCCATTCTTCATGCTGCAGACAGAATGACTCCTCCCCAAAACCCTTCAACACTTCTTCTCATTAATGTGTTGTAGGGGGCTCTCATATACCTGAAAATCTACAACCTCTTTTATAAACTATTTCTTTAAACTCTACCCAGTGGTCATAACCAAAAGATTCCGTTTTTAGAACTGCTTTTTCTTACTTCTGGGCCTTTACACATACTTTTGTTTCTGTCTGAAGCAAACAAATTTTAAAAAAAAAAGAAGGATATCCTCTCTGTTTGGCTGACTCCCTGCTTTTTCCTTTTACACTTGAACTTAGAAGCTTGAGGTTACTCCAATGGGAATCTGTCTGCAAACCCTCCCATATCACCCTCCATCTCCAAGTGTAGCACTTACCACAGTTATAGTTGGCTGTTTAGTCTCTGTCCCTCACTAGACTGAAGCTCTGTGAGGGCAAGAATAGTATTTTGATCATGGTTTATCTCCAGCACCCAGCACAATGCTTTTATTTGTTGGATGGATGGATGAAGAAATGGCTCTGAAACTTTTCTGTCTTATTCATGCTAAATGTTCATTGTTCCTTCAGCTGGTCCTCAGGTGATGTGGCTTTGTATCCTTTCACCACTTAGGTCACCATTTAGGCTTTGGTTTGTTCTATCCCTCTCAAAGTATAGCTCCCAGCACTAAATTTAATATCCCAGTGTGATTTTATTAGTCCAGGAAAGAGTAGGATTATTGCTTGCTTGCTTCTTTTCATTCACTCACTCTTAATTCATAGGCTCTTTCTTATGTAGCTTCTGTTAAGTTTCAGGTACTGTATTAAATGGCAAAGATTTTTAAAAATAATAAAAAGTAGTCCCTATCCATGAAGAGTTTACATAAATACCTATGATATGATGTGAAGAGAATGAAAATAAAGGTGTGAACAGGATGTCATAGATAGTTGGGAAATGGTGGGATTTGTCCTGGGCACACAGGTAAAGTTGGAAAATCTTTTTTTGACTTGGTGTTTTCCCTTTAGGTGAGCCATTAAGAGATATCAAGCTATTGATCTAAAAGACCTACGGACAGTGCTTTGAGAATGAACTTCGGTGTATCTCATAAGCTTACCTTTGGACATTTTGAATAACTGGGTTTTATTAGTGCTTAGGATATGCCACAACTTATTAATCATTTAAAAATGCCAAGAAAACAAAGGGTTGAAGGCATAACTTATGAGAAGGACTTGCTCTATTAAATTGATTGTGAAATTGCATGAAACAAAGTGCTCCTTGTGCTGAAATTGTCTGATAAGAATAGAATACAGAGTCCAGAAATTGATCCAAGTGTGTATAAGAAATTAATATATGATCCACATGACATCTCAAATCAGTGTGGAGAAGGTACTTTATTCAATAAATGATATTGAAGCATATTTATTGAATAAAGATGAAAAGGGAAGCTACATCTTTCCTCACTTGTCTCATAAGATAAATTCCAAATAGATGAGACATTTAAATGTTAAAAAATGAATTCTGAGCAATTCTAGAAGAAATATAGGTTACTATTCTTTTAATACTGAAGTAAGGAAAGCACAATATAAAAACCAAAAGCCCTAAAGAAAAGACTGAGAAATTTAAGGGCAAATCCTATCAGACTAAGACAAATGTTTTCAATATATGTGACAGACAAAGGGCTAATATGTTTAATCTACTGCTACTAAAATCTAATATCCTAAAGACAAAACAAAAGAATGTGAGAAAATAAAGGAATACTTTTGTGAAATTGAAAAAATAAAATACGAACTTACTTTTATAAGCCTAAAAAGATCTTCATCATTATTAGTAATCAAAGAATTACAAGTAAAAAATTCTAACAGTATTTTCTTTTTTCACTGATAAGAATTTATCAAAATTGTAGAGATTGTTAAAACAGTTTTAGCAAGGATGTAAGAAACATACTCGTATTTTTAAGAGTTAGTAGAAAATATTTTGTTAGTAGAACTATTAGTAGGAAATACATTGTATCAAAATATAAAATATGCACATTCTTTGTCCATTCATCTTACTCTTAGGAATTTGCCTTAAGGAGATAATCTTAAAAGTGTTAAAAGATGTATGCACAAAGATACTCATAAAAAATTAGAAAACACTTAAATAACCATCAATAGTATTTAACAGGTACTGTTGTTATATAAATTATGGCACATATAAACAGTGGAACACTTTTCAGACTGTAATCTTGGAGCGGAATTTGTGCTCTAAAGACTAGACTGCTCTTAGAATTTGAGTTCCACACTTTAGGTGGAACGAAGTAGAGTTCTCCTAGAGGAGTATAGCCAGAGCAGTAGCCAGAATGAGTGGAGGTTCCAAACATAACCATGTCAAATTAGGAGCAGTTGAGGAATTTGGGACATATTTAGAAAGGGAGATAAGATATATTATGTGTAAGACCAATGGGCAGAGGTTAGAAGAAGGCAGACTTTAGCTGGTCATAAGGGTTAAAGTCTGCCCAACTGATGTTTGAGTGTCCTCTATTTCATGAATACATTGGAAGTATTCAAGCAGAGGCTGGAGGGACCATTCAGTTCTCAACTATTATATCACCTCAGTGAGATACCTTTCTTGACCAGACTGCCTAAAATAGCAAACACACTCTTGGCCCTTTCTTTCCCTCTTACCTTGTTTTATTTTTCCTGTATTTAAAAAAGCCAGGAATTGTATAATTATTATCTGGTGTCTCTCTTACCCTCTGAACCAACTGACACGTATTTATTTGCTTATTTATTTAGTGTCTCTCTTTCCTCTTAGAATGTAAGCTCTGTGTGGGCAGACACTTTGGCTGTTTTGCTCTTTGTTATGTATCATTAGTGCCTAGAACTAGGCCTGGCATGAAGTAGGTGCACAATACATATTTGTTGAACCAATGAGTATAGAGAAACAGATTCATGCATTCAACTAGGTGGATCTCTTGTACTTTATATTTTGAAGGACTTTTAATTTTTTTAAAAGCACTACTGTATAGTCGGTAAGTACCTTTCAGGACAGGGCTCTTAATTCCTGATAATAAATTTAACTCTCATGTATCTATTACAGGTTATGAAACACTTTAACAAGCATTATTCAGTAATATAAATGGCTGGCTGGCTTTTTCTCATCTGTAGGGTCTAAGCTCAAATGTTTCCTCTGTAGAGCATCTGTCTGTAACTTCACCATTTAAGAGAATTCCCAGCCTCTGTCACATTATTTTATTTCCTTTAAGCACTTATCACTTACTGCCTTATTTACCTATTTATGTGTTAATTGTGCCTCATCAGGCATCCAAATGTAAATTCTTTCAGGGCAGCGACCTCCTATCTTATCCCAGCACTTAGAATACTGCCTGGCAAATAGAGGACACTCAAACATCAGTTGAATTAATAATTGAAATCACTGTAAATTATAAAACATTGTATTTATATTACATAATAATGTTAATCTTCACAGTAATCCTTGACAAGAATGGATTAGATTTCCGTGTTCTGTGTTCTTCGAGCAGCCTGTACTACCTCATAATTTAAATTTATTATAATTGTACTAGATAACTTGCATTACTATTTATTTAATATCTCTGCTTATCTCTAAACTGCAAGCTCCATGAATTTAGTGACCATGCCTATTTATTCCCCTAATATTTAATACAGTGCTTTTATACTTCGAAGGAATTTAATAAATATTTCTCAAATGAATGAGTATGTGTACAATCTTGTGAGAGAGATATTATTTCCATCTTTCAGATGAGTATACTGATGTTTGGAAGGATTAAGTAAATTTACCTAAGATATTTATAAAACAAGATTTTAACCAATATCTTCTGACTCTCAAGATCACATTCTTTCAGCTACACCAGTAATTTCTAGATGTAGCTGTTAATCAGAATTTCTTAGGGAGCCTTTGAAAGTAGATTGTCAGACCATACTCAGAGTCTAATGAATGAGAATATCTGAAGATGGGGCTAGAACTCAGTTTAAAGAAATGAGAAAAATTATTCAGGAGATTCTGATTATAAGTAACATTTGGGAATATAGCAGGGGTTAGCAACTTTTGGGGACCAAATCCAGCTCACTACCTATTTTTGTAAATAAAGTTTCCTTGGAACATAGCCATGCTCATTCTTGTACATGTTATCTCTGGCCGTTTTCATGCTGCAGTGCAGAGTTGAGTATTTGTGACAGAGACTGCATGGCTCCCAAAGTATAAGATTTTCACTGTCTGGTCCTTTACAGAAAGTATGTCAACCCCTGATCTATACCTTGCTGCCTGTCCTACTTCTTTTGTGGTTATTTTAATGCTTGGAGATGTGGTTGGTAGCTGTGATATTTATTAGCTCTATTATAGACATTATAATAGGTTCTCGTATGTTCTTGACAAGTCGACAAAAATTAACTTACTTTGCAATTTACCTGATAATAGAGGACTAAGCCATAGATAGCCTAAGCAATCAAATTTAAGAAAAATACCAATCTAGATACGATTCAAGCCAGTCAACCCTCACAGTGAGTGAACTGCTTTTAACAAAGAGATTCCCTTTCACTCACTCACTTAGTAATAGGGTGTTCCCTAAGTGGGGAAAGATGTGAGGCTTCTTGCCAGTATAACAGGGATTGATTACCTTAATTGGTATGAGTAATAGAGAACAGTAATTAATACTCCAATTATTTTGGTACCCTGGATGCTACCATAATTTTTAAAAACAAAGTTTCTTGGTGCTTTTGGTTACAACTTAGGCTAATACAAGCAACTACTCAGGACTGACCAAACCTCTAGACCTGCACTGCCTACTGTAGCAGCTGTTAGCCACATGTAGACATTTAAATTTAAATCAATTAAAATTAAATAAAATTTAAAATTTAATTCCTTACTCACACTAGCTACATTTAAAATGTTTAGTAGTTGCATGTGGCTAGTGGCTACCTTACCAGACAGCTCAGATACAAAACATTTCTATTAGTACAGAAAGTTTTGGTGGATAATGCTGCTCTAGATGCTTAGTGTTCAAGAGTTGCAATCCATTCAAAGCCAAGACTTATTATTTGACCTAACCCTTTTTTAGCCCTTAACCAGTAGAATAATAATTGGTAATGCCATCTCAGTTAAGAGCAAACTATTTATTAAGTTCTGATAACCTCTTTAAATCTTGATGCCAGGAAATATCCTCTCATTTGCCCTATGGACTGCCCATTCAAGGTGATTAATCATTGGCCAGTTCATGAAATGGTTCAGAACTGGCTGATTTCTGGCCAAATATATTTGGCTGGGTTAAGGATGGTGGGAAAGGGACCAGTTTTAAAACAGAAGCTATGAAGTCAATAGAATATTCATCTTAGGAGTGATTTAGATTTCATCGTTCAGTGACCCATTTTTGTTCCCAGCATCTAGTGCTTTTTGCATGGCTCAAAGGGGCCCTGTGCTGCTCGCTCCAGTGCAGGGGAAACTTCAAGAAATGCTGGTTTGCTGCAGTGTTTTAGCTTGTGAGAGTTTCTGAGACCTTCCCTGCTCCATCATGGGATCACCTCTAGGTGGGTATTAGGGGGAGATTGGTAATTGATTTAACCGTTAATAAAGAACTTGGTAATCTTTTGTGGTCCAGTAAGATACATATTTAACAACATGTCCCTTAAATTTTTTCCCTGATCCCAGCAGTGTCACCTTAAAGATTATGTCTAGTGCAGTGTCACTGAAACTGTGAGAGGCTTTAAGACCACTTAAAGAGGCTAAAAGATTCTGTAGACTCCCCAACTTACTCTTAGTTACTATCATCAGAAATGCTACCCAGGACCTACTTTTCTCTAAATTACCAGATCTTTGTCATTTGCACCAAACAGCAATGCAACTATGGCCCAGAAGGGAGTGGGTTAGGGGTAGGTGAAAGAGAAATGATTTTTAGAGTGAGGATTCAAGTATAATCTCACTCATCTGGTTTTTCCTCACCTTAAATCCTCTTACCCCATGTCTCTAGATTGCTTCTGTTTCTTCTTTCCAAGCTGAGATGGTGAGATCCAGTCATATTGGGTGTTAAAAGCTGTCATTTGAATAAGGGAACTCTCCAGGAGTCAGGTTGTTTAGAAGGCATCTCCTCACCCATTTTCTACCTCTTGTGTTCTGCTTTCCATGAGCTTCCTGGGCACTTCTTTGAGACACTGATATATCTTGCTCTGGCATTTTGGATCATTTTAGGGACTAACAAGAAAAACACCACAGATCATCTTTAGACCATGATTTAAAAGCATTGACCTAAAACGATCCACTCATGTCACCTACATTCCTCCCCTAATGCTCTGTTGAGCCCAAACAGGGAAAAATTAAGTTTTCTTATGCTCCAAACCAGTCTGAAAATGGCCTAATGTTTAGTGTAGATTACATCCTGAAAGTATTTTTTAGGAAGTTGACTGTGATAGAGATTTCTATTTCCTTTACAGGTCATTTTACCTGGGACAAATACCTAAAAGAAACATGTTCAGTCCCAGCGCCTGTCCATTGCTTCAAGCAGGTAACTGATTCTCAACATCTTTAGTAGGTGGGAGGCAAGTAGGTTTTCTCAGGTCCTTAGGCAAGTAAAACATGAGGTGGGAGCCCTTGATCTTCTCACCTGAAGACCCCAGAATAAACTTCTATGAGAAGAATACACTCAAGACCCAAAACTCACTATGAGTTTTGGCAACAGACATTCTCCCCAACTTCATCCCAAGGAACACCTTTTCCTTCTTCTTCACCTCCTTGAGGATATTTTGTTACTGAAAAAAGTGGCTAGTTTTTACCATAGCTCTAAATTCAGACAGATGGGGAACAAAATTATAGCCCTTAGACAGTTCTTGAAAGTGGAACTATGTTCATTTCTCTATACTCAACACCTCTGCCACAATCTTATCTTTCCATAAGAATCTGGTACTGAGTCCCATTGGGGAGTGTGTTAGGACCTCATTAAGGGTCATTCAGAGCTTTCCACATAGGATTAAGTGCCCTCACACAATGCATGGATGATGTAGAATATATCAGTACATGATAAGTCTATTAAGCAAAGAAGTGTACTGCTGCTAAACCAAGCTAACCATCAGGAAGTTACTTATATCTCTCTTCCATTAGTATTCAGTGGTCATTTCCTCAAACTGTCAACATTTCACTTTGAGTTTGAATTTTGTCTATGCTATAAATAAAAGTACAAAATCAGGATTTCCTTTCATTTTAAATAATAGGTACTAAATTCATACCCCATGTGAAATTTTTTTTTAAAAGAATATATTGAACAATGGTTTACTAAAGATCAGGAAACCAAGCACAGTGATCTCTGAGAGATGGGAGGAAAAAAAATGAGTTTAGCCCCTTAAGCTTACTGCCTTAAGAGATTTTCAAGACCATGGCCCAGGGAAGGGGAACCCAGGTTGAGTCCAGAAAGCTCCCTAATATGAGGGGATGGAGCTGAGAGTCCAGGGAAACCAAGGTGGCTAGAATTTGCAGGGCAGAGGGCCAGAGAAGAGAGAGCGAGATGTACAGAAAGAAAACTGCAGAGAATACCTTTCAAGCATTCAGCAAACTATTATTGTTCAGTGTATGCATGTGAAGAAACTACCCAAAACCAAGGGAGAAACTACCTGAGAAGATTGGGAATAGAAACTGGTGCTCACAAAAGGCTGGGAATGTGGCTAATCCTATCAGCTAGACCTGAAAATGTCATAGTTCATCTGGCATTGGATGAATACTCTTGAAGATCTTGCTCAGTAGTGGGAAATAATTAGTCTTAGAATGAGCATTGCTGTGGACTAGCCTTACAAATCATAAAGCAAGACTCAAAATGATCAAACTGTTTCTAAGTTACTTCATTGCATCTAGGAACAAAGTACAATAAGGGAATACAAAAATATCCAGCACCCAACAGGTAAAAGTCATAGTGTCTGGCATCCATTCAAAGATGACCAGGCATGTAAAGAACAGGAAAACATAACCAATAATGAGCATAATAGTCAATCAATTGAAACAGACTCAATACCTATACAGATCTTAAAATAGCAGACAGAAACATTAAAACAATTATTTTAATTGTATTTCATATGTTTGAAAGTTAAACAGAGACATGGAAAATACAAAAAGACTCATACTGAACTATTATATACAAAATGAAAAATATACTGGATGGGGTTAATGGTAGAAGCAAAAAAGGTTAGTAAACTTGAAGGCATAGCAATAGAAACTATCTAAAATGAAACATAAAGAGAAAAAAACAACTTTAAGAAGATGAAAAAGACCATCAGTGAGCTGTGGAATAATTTCAGGTTCCACAGGTCTATGGGATAACTTCATAGACCATGTAATTGGAATGCCCAAAGGAGAGAAGAGATGGGGGACAGAAATGTATTTGAAGATACAATGGCTAAAAATTTTCCAAAACCAAGGAAAACTATAAATCCACACATCCAAAAAAATCAATGAATTCTACCTCTGCCAAAAATACAAAGCAAACTACACTAAGGCATATCACAGATACTCAAACTACATATAGAGAACATCTTAAAAGCAGCCAGAGAAAAAAGACGTAGAGGGGAACTCAGATAAGAATGACATTATATTTTCTTGTCATAAATGATGCAAGCAAGAAAAAAGTTTAGTGACATCTTTACCAAAATAAAAAGCTGTCAACCTAGAATTCTATACCCAGCAAAAAGATTTTCAAAAACTGAAGATAAAGTAAATGTATTTCAGACATACAAAAGCTGTAGGCATTAATCACTAACAGACTCACTACAAGAAATATTAATGGAAGTCCATCAAGCAGAAGGAAAATACTACCAGATGGTATTACAGATCTGTACAAAGGAATGAAAGTCCATGGAAATTGTAATTACAAGGGTAAATACATAAGATGTTTTTTCTTGTCATTTAAATCTTTATAAAAGATAATTGCTGTGTAAATAATAATATATAGTAGAGGAGATAATATATTAGTAAAATGTATGGTAACAATAGCAAAAGGTCAGGGGGTGAGAAATCTTAAGCATACTATTGTAAGATTCTTATGCATGAAGTAGTATAGTATTACTTGAAGATAGACTGGAAGTTAAATGCATATACTGTGAACCCCAAAGCAACCATTAAATTAATAGAAAACAAGAGCAAGATGGTAGATTTAAATCCAGCCATATCAATAATCAAGTTAATTATAAATGGTCTAATTGCCCCATTAAAAGCATGAGATTGTCACATTGTATAAAAAGCAAAACCCAATTATATATTGCCTGCAAGAAATTACACTTGAAATATAAAAACACAAGTAAGTTAAAAGTAAAAGGATGAAAAATTATATACCTTGTTAAAAATGGGCAGGGGACCTGAATAGACATATTTCCAAAGAAGACATACAGATGAACAACAGGTACATGAAAAGAGTTCCACACGGCTAATCATCAGGGAAATGCAAATCAAAACCACAATGAGATAACACCTCACAGCAGCCAAGATATGGAAGCAACCAAAATGTCCATCAGTAGATGAATGGATAAAGAAGATGTATGTATATGTACACAATGGAATATTATCCAGCCATAAAAAAGAAAGAAATCTTGCCATTTGCAACAACATGGAGGTACCTAAAGGGTATTATGTTAAGTGAAATAAGCCAGGCAGAGAAGGACAAATACCATATGACTTCACTTGTATGTGGAATCTAAAAAAAAAAAAAAAAAAAAACAGAAATAGACTAATAGACACTGAGAAGTGACTGATAGGTACAATGGGAAGGGTTCAGGTTGGTGGGTGAAATAGGTGAAGAGGACAAAGAGGCACAAAATCTCAATCACATATAAATTAGTTATGGGGAAGAAAGAACACAGAGAATATAGTCAGTAATTCTGTAACATCATTTTATGTTGACAGATAGTAACTACACTTGGGGTGAGCATTTAATAATGCAGATTGTTGAATCACTGTGTTGTATATTTGAAACCAATATAATGTATATCAACTATACTTCAATTCAAAAAATCATATACCATGCTGACAGCCATAATAAAGCTTTAAAGGCTATGTTAATATCAAAGTATATTTCAAAACAAAGAATTTTTCCAGAGATAAAGATGTAATTTCATCATGAAAAGGAGTCAGACATTTCTTACTTGAAGCAAAAAGTGATAGAACTCAGAGAAGTAATTAATTCTAAAATCTACCTGTAGTTGGAATTTTAATACTCCTCTATGATTAAAGAGCACATAGACAGAAAATCAGCAAGTATATAGTAGACTTGAACAACACTATTCAACCAACTTGACCTAATTGATATATATAGAACACTCCCCAACAGTAGAATATATACATTCTTTTCAAGTGCATGCAGAACATTTACCAAGTTAGATCATATTATGGACCATAAAATAAGGTTTGATAAAATTAAAAGGATCTAAGCAATATAAAATATGTTTGCTGATTATATTGGAATTAAATTAAAAATCAATAGCAGCAAGTTATTTGGAAAAATCCCCAAATATTTGGAAATTAAGTAACTGACAAAAAGGGACATTAGAAAGTATTTTCAGCTAAACAGAAAAGAAAGCAGAATCTTCCAGAGCTTAGGATGCCACTAAAGCAGTACTTAACAGAAAGTTTATAGCACTAACCACTTAACATTAGAAAAGAAGAAAGGTTTCATTTAGTGACCTTGACTTCCACCTTTAAAAAACTAGGGGGGAAAAAAGGGCAAGTTAGTCTCAAAGTAAGCAGAGGAAAGGAAATAATAAAGATTAGATCAATAATCAATACAGTAAAAATAGAAAAATAATAGAGAAAATCATTGAAACCAAAAGCTGATTCTTTGCAAAGATAAAGTGATAAGCTCTTGTCAGATTGAGAATAACATTTAAAAATATGAATTACTAATATGGTAACTGAAAGAGGTAACATCACTATTAATTCTGTAGATATTAATAGGATAGTAAAGGAATATTATGAACAAGTTCATGCCTATAAGTTTGACAACTTAGATGAAATGGGTAATTTTCATGAATAACACAAATTACCAAAGTTCACTCAAGAAGGTAGAAAATCTGCTTAGTACTATTTCTTTAGAGAAGTTGAATTTGTAATTAAGAATTTTCCCACAAAGAAAATCCTAAGCCTAGAGGACTTCACTGGTGAATTGTTCCAAACATTTAAGGAAAAAGTAGTGCAAATTCTACACAGACTTGTCCAGAAAGATTAAGAGAAGAGAATACCTCCCAACTCATTCTATGGGGCAAGCATTACTCTGATACCAAAACCAGGCAAAGAAAACTACAGAGCAACATCCTGCATGAAAACACATGTAAAAATTCTAAGCAATACTTTAGGAAATCAAATCCAACAATATATAAAAATAATTCATTATGGCCAGGTAGAGTTCATTTCTAAGAATGCAAGGTTGATTTATCATTCAAAAATCAATCAGTGTAATTCACCATATGAACACACTAACAAAAAATATAATCATCTCAATAGATGCAGAAAAAGCATTTGACAAAATCCAATGTCCACACTAATAAAAACTTGGAACAAACAGAAATAGAAGGGGTTTTCCTAAACTGTAAACACTAAAAGATACCTAATGAAAACTCTACAGATAACTTCATACCTAATGGTAAATGACTAAATGCTTCCCCCTGAACATCACAAGGATGCTTGCTGTTGCCACTTTAGTTCAACATTGTACTACCAATGCAACCAGGCCAAAAAGAGAAATAAAAGGGATGCAAATTGAAAACATTAGAAGAAACACCGAAGAAAATAAATATATAGGTGGCTTATAAACATATGAATTGGTAGCCAACATTTCATTAGGGAAATATGAAGTAAAACCATAATGAGATATTTATATACATTTATTTAAATGGCTCTGATAAAAAAGATTGACCATACCTAATAGGGGCAAGGATTTGGAGTAAATGGAGCTTTCATAAACTATTGGTGAAAGTTTAAAATGGTCAGATTACTTTAGAAAATAGTTTGGCAGAGAAACTTCACATTGCTGAGCAAAAAAAAAGAAAAACAAACCCACCTAAATCACTAAATAAACTAGGTATTTCAGTAATCCTTTACTTGAAAAAATGTTTGTATTTCAGCACTAAAGCCAGCATTTTACTCAATAATGAAAAGTAACTCAACAGAAAATACAACAGAAGAGAAACTCCTATTTACAATAGCAGCAAAAAAGCCATATTTAGTAATAAATTAACAAATATGCAAAACTTATATAGAGTAAACTTTAGAAAACACCTTGTCAAAAACATGATCTATTTAAAAAATCATAAAATAGACTTGGCTGAAATTAACTTCTGCTCTTCAAAAGATAGTGGTAAAAGAATGAAAATATGAGCTCTAGACTCCAAGAAAATATTAGCAAATCACAGCTGATAGCAATACTCCCCAGGTTGATCTGTCATTTTGATGTAATTCTTATTAAGTCCCAACTGCCTATCTTATGGAAGTTGACAGGTTGATCCTAAAATCCATATAGAAATATAAGGGACCCAGAATAGCTAAACAGTCTTGGAAAAGGAAAACAAAGATAGGAGATTCACTTCCTCATTTCAAAACTTAACTATAACAATATTCAAGATGTGGTAACTGTCATAAAGATAGACATATAAATCAGTGAATTATATTTGAGAGTCCAGAAATAAACTCATACATTTATGCTTGGACAAGGATGCCAAGACAATTTAGTGGGATTTTCAAGAACTGATGCAGGGACAACTGGATATCCATATCCAAAAGAATGAGGTTTGACCCTACCTCCACACCATAGGCAAAAATTAACTCCAAGTGGATGATAGTCCTAAATGTAAGAACTAAAACTATGAAAATCTTAGAGAAAAACATTGGAGTAAATCTTCATGACCTTGGAAAAAACATTGGAGTAAATAAATCTTCATGACCTTGGATTAGGCAGTGGTTTCTTAGATACAGCATCAAAAACAAATGACAAGAAAAGAAGATAGATTGGACTTCATCAAGATTTTGTGCTTCCAAAGACACTTTATCAAGAAAGGGAAAAGACAGCCCACCCAATGGGGGAAAATATTTGCAAATCATGTATCTGGTAAGGGACTTATCAGAAGATATGAAGAACTTATAACTCAACAGTTAAATTAACAGTTAAAACAAATAAGCTAATTTTTATGCAATATTATGCTAATTTATGCAATATTTCTCCAAATATCTACAAATGGCCAAGCACACATAAAAGATTCTTAACATCACTAATCTTTAGGAGAATGCAAATCAAACTGCAGTGAAACACTACTTCACATCTATTAGGACAGCTGAAATAAAAAAGGCAGACAATAACAAGTGTTGATGAGGATGTGGAGAAATTGGAACCTCATACATTGCTGGTGAGATTGTGAGATTATAAAATGCTGTAGCTGCTTTAGAAAAAAGTTTAGGGTCTATTCAGAATGTTAGACATAGAATTAACACATGACCCAGCAATCTCCTATGTGTATACCCAAAAGAAATGAAAATATATGACCACACAAAACTTATACACAAATGTTCATGACATCATTATACATAATAGCCAGAAAGAGGGAATCACCCAAATGTCTCCCAGCTGATGAACGGACAAGCAAAATATAGTAAATTTATATGATGATATATTGTTAGCAATGAAAATAAATGAAATACTCCCATACACCACAACATAGATTAACCTTGAAAAATCTTACACCAAGTGAAAAGACCACTCACATATAACTCCATTTATATTAAATCTCCAGAATAGGTAAATTCATAGAAACAGACAAAGTAGATGAGTGGTTTTAGGACTGAGATAAGGGGAGAATGGAGATACTGCTAATGGACATGGCATTTTGGGGGATATGACAAAAATGTTCTAAATTTAAGTGGAATGGTGTTTATAGAACTCTGTGAATATACTGAAAACCACTTGATACACACTGTAAAAAGGTAAATTTTCTGGTATGTGAGTTAAGCCTATACCTACCATGTGATCCATCCATTCCACTTTTATTTACCCAAGAAAAGAAAGTATACTTCCATACAAAGTTTTATACATGGATGTTTATAGAAGATTTATTTGTAACAGTAAAAATCTGAAAATACACAAATGTTTACCAATATGATATACTACTACTCAGCAGTAAGAAGCATTCAACAATATGGATGAATATTAGAATACTTGTACTGAGTAATAATATCTGTAAAAAAAAAAAGCACCCATCGCCAACCTCATACTTAATGGTGAGAAACTGGTAAGTTTCCCACTAAGATCAGGAGCAGGGCAAGGATTGCCACTCCTATTCAGTATTAGACTGGAAGCCCTGAAAAGTGGAATTTGAAATAAAAAACACAGTATCATTTACATTAGCATCTCCAAAACTTAACTAAGGTATAAATGCAACAAAATATGTACTGGGTATTTATGAGGAACATTAAAGAACTGATGAACAAAATCAAATAACCCAAAAAATGGAATCTATTTTTACTTTTAATGAAGTCCAATTCGTGTTCAAAAATAGGAAAGTAAATATTGTCAAGATTTCAGTTCTTCTCATGTGACCCATAGATCGAATGTAAACGTAGTCAAAATTCAAGCAAGTTGTTTTGTGGGTATGACAAACTGATTCTAAAGTTTATACAGAAAGGCAAAAGACCTAGAATATCTGACACAATATTGAAGGAAAAGAGCAAAGTCAGAGAACTGACACTACCCAACTTCAAGACTTATTATAAAACTACAGTAATCAAGACAGCATGGTATTGGCAAAAGAAGAGACAGACCAATGGAACAGAATAGAGAGTCCAGAATAGTCCCACATGACTATTATAGTCAACTGATCTTTGACAAAGGAGCAAAGGTAATCAGTACAGTGGAGCAAAGACAGCCTTTTCAACAAATGGTGCTGAAACAACTGGACAGCCACATACAAAAAAAAAGTAATCTAGACCCAGATCTTACACCCTTCACAAAAATTAAAATTGAACACAGACCTAAATGTAAAACCCTAAGCTATAAAACTCATAGAAGATAACATACCAGAAAAACAAGATATAGCAATGACTTTTTAGATACACCACCAAGACATGATTCATGAAAGAAATAATTGATAAACTGGACTTCATTAAAAGTAAAATCCTCTGCTCTGTGAAATAAATTATCAAGAGAATGAAAAGACAAATCTCAGACTGGGAGAAAATATTTGCAAAAGACACATCTGATAAAGGACTGTTACCCAAATATTCAAAGAACATGGGGTGTGGGGTGGGACTTGGTGAAGGGGGGAGCCTAGTAAACATAATGTTCTTCATGTAATTGTAGATTAATGATAACAAAATAAAATTTTTTAAAAGATCACATATAAATAAATAAATCCAAAAAAATACACAAAGAACACTTAAAAACTCAACAGTAAGAAAACAACTTGATTTTAAAATGGGCCAAAGAGCTTAACAGACACCTCACTAGAGAAGATATACAGATGATACAAAAATATATGAAAAGATGTTCCACATCATATGTCATCATAGAAATGCAAATTAAAACATCAGTGAGATACTACTACACACTTACACAAATTAACAAAATTCTGAACACTGACACCATCAAATGCTGGTGAGGATGTGGAGCAACAGGAATTCTCATTCACTGCTTGTGAGAATGCAAAATGGACCAGTCATTTTGTAGAAGACCTCAGTGATTTCTTACAGAACCATTCCTTAGTATTTATCCAAAGGAGTTGAAAACTACTCTCCATGCAGAAACCTGCACATAGATGTTTATTGCAGCTTTATTCATAATTGCCAGAACTTGGAAGTAACCAAGGTGTGCTTCAATAGGTAAATGGACAAATAAACGATGATATAGCTAAGTAATGGAGTATTATTTGGCCCTAAAAGGAAATGAGCTATCAAGCCATGAAAAGACATGGAGGAAACAAATGCATATTGCTAAGGAAAGAAGCCAATCTGAACAGGCTATATCTGTATAATTTCAACTGTATGACGTTCTGAGAAAGGCAAAACTATGAAGAGAGTAAAAAGATCAGTGGTTGAGTGAGTGATGGATGAATAGGGAGAGCACAGAGCCTCTTGTAGGTCAGTGAAACTATTTTGTATGATCCTGTAATGATGGATATAAGTCATTATACATTTGGCCAAACCCGCAGAATGTACAACACCAAGAGAAAACCCTAATGTAAACCATCAACTTTGGGTAATTATGATGTGTTGATGTAACTTTGTCAATTGTTATGAATGTGCCACTGTGGGGAAGGATGTGGATAATAGGGAGACTGTCTGTGGGCAGGGTTTATATGTGAGATCTCTGTACCTTCCTTTCTAGTTTGCCATGAACCTAAAACTGCTCTAAAAAAAATAAAGTCTTTTAAAACAAAACAAATTAATTATTGGTACATTAAACAATGTGAGTGAATATCACAATAGTTATGCTAAGTGAAAGCTGGACAAAAAAAAGTATGTTTTCTATTTTTCCACTTAGAGCTAGAAAATGCAAGCCAATCTACAGTGACAGAAAGTGAATCAGTGTTTGCCTGGGGACAGGGGTTGAGGAAGGGCTAGACAGAGGAATTATAGAGGGATATAAGGAAACTTCAGAGTGTGTCCAAATTTATTATCTTGATTGTGGTGATGGTTTCAAGGGTGTATATCGTATCATGGATATATATGTCAAGACTTACCAAAGCATATAGTTTATTATATGTCAATTATAACTTAAAATTGTTTCTAAAAATATTAATTGGTTTATGTAAATATCAAAAAAAAAACAGCCCCCAGTAGTTAGTCTGTATGGTGGAAATACAAACCAATATACTGAAATGCTCCATGAAGAGACACTGGGATATAATCGTTTAACAGGATGGCTTCTGAAAAGAAAATTATGATTACTTGGAAGGTTAGGGAGTTGGAAAAGATAGGAAGAGAAAGCATTTAAGTAAGGACCATTTGAGATACTCTTGTCCTTTTCTAACTGGTGTGAATCAATATTTGACACTTCAATAGAAAGAAATTTTTCACCTTTATCTTACTTTTTAGTGTTTCTTTTGCATGAAACCTGTCATAAATACTAGGGAATAATTCAAGGTGGTTGCTCCTGGCCCATCTGTAGCCAATTTGAGTCCAAAGTGTAACTTTTTCAGGTTCCATCTCTTAACATCCTTACCAAAAATGCCATTTACTCTTAGCCTGCCTAATCCCTGTGGCTTGTTCTCCTCAGTCCTATACACCTCCAAGCAACGAGTTCAAGATCAGCATGAAATTGGAAGCACAGGACCCCAGGAACACCACATCCACTTGTATTGCCACAGTAGTTGGACTGACAGGTGCTCGCCTCCGCCTTCGCCTTGATGGCAGTGACAACAAGAATGACTTCTGGCGGCTGGTTGACTCAGCTGAAATTCAGCCCGTTGGGAACTGTGAGAAGAATGGGGGTATGCTGCAGCCCCCTCTGGGTGAGTAATAACAGATCCAAGCTCTCCTTAGCCAATTAGTTATCTTCCAGAAATTGTATGTCTGTTTATGGGAAAGCCTAGGGTCCCTTGTCTATCCTTCTTTGTCACATGGTCCAAAAGAAAAGGCCCACCCAATGTGAAATAAGCTATAAAATCTGTACATCTTAATCTCTGCATTAACTTACAATATCCAAACTTCTCTCATGCTTTCCTTTTTCTAACAGGAAGCCACACCCTTCACCCTTCTTTGTCAATTCCCATTACCCTGAGAGGAGGTCTTGCCATTTAACCTGCCTCAAAAAGTCATAGAATTTTTACCAAATCCCATAATGATAATAAGAGATGAGAGAAAAATCTCCCAGTAGAAAGGAGTTTTGTTAAAAGTAACTCCTTTCTGCTAAATCCTCACTTGGTCCTTGTAATTTTCTCACCTTGAATCATTTATTAGGTAAAATTCTTCATTTTAATTAAACTAATGACCCCACTAGTTTTTTCTCCTCAAGATCCGATTCACTTCTTGTTTTTTGCCTCACTATGCCTGAGAGGTTTAACCTATCTCATCAGTCACTATGAATCACTATTGCAGTGAGTCTTGATGAAGGATAGAGAAAGATGGGTTATGGGCTGTAAGCTATGTTCCCATTAGAAGGCTGTGCTAGATTAATTGAGTATTAGAGGATATGTGTCATTTGAAAAAACTGCAGGTGGTTATTTAACATTTCCCTCCACTAAAAAAAATTACTTGTAATATAAAATTTCAAATATATTACAGAAGTAGAAAGAATAATACAGTGAATGTGCATGTATCCTTTATCCTTGATAACTGTCAGCACATAATCAATCTTGTTTTATTTGTACCTATACACACTTCCTGAAAGAGTTGCCCCCTCCTGCACAATTGCAAACATAGCATCATTTTATCATTAAATATTTAGTATCTCTCCCTTAAACAGTATTTTAAAAACATAATCATAATAACATTATTACATATAAATAAACTAATGATAATTCCTTAATATCAACAAATATTTACCCAGTGTTTAAATTTTTCCCTATTATCTGTCTGTCCATCTCTCTTTATTACAGTTTCTTTGAATCAGGATCCAAATAATACCTACATATTGCTGTTGGTAGATATATCCTTTAAGTCTCTTTTAATCTATGAGTTCCCCTTCTCTCTAATTTTTTTCTCACAATTTGTTTGTTGAAAAACCTGTCATTGGTCTTTGAAATTTCCCACAATTAGATTTTGCTTGATTGTATCATTTAGCATGTTTCTCTGTCCTCTTTTTCCTAGAAATTGCTTTATCAGCTTTATCAGGTTCAGCTTCAATTTTTTCAAAAGAGTATTTCATAGGTGGTGGTGTTTCCTTTTATAAGGGAACATATATGGTCTAGTTGCCTCTTGTTTTATAATATAGCAGTCATTACAGCTTGTGGTCTAGATCACGAGTTGACAGATTTTCTTTAAAGGTCAGATAGTAAATACTTCATGTTTATGGGCCGTAAATATGAAATAAGGGTCACATAGTAAATATTTCATGTTTATGGGCCGTACATTCTCTGTTGCAGCTAGTCAACTTTGTCCTTACAATGCAAAAGACAATCCAATCAGCAAGTCTGTATTCCAGTAAAACTTCATTTACAAAAACAGCTGACCAGCCTGCTGGCTATAGGTTTCTGACATGTAATTTAGTTCCATCAATTTGTTATGGTTGCAAAATGGGAAATTTTGATTTATCATTCCATCCACATAAATTAAATGGAATATGTTTATTAAAATAAACTTCCATCAACTATTTGATTATCCTGAGGCATAGTTCATGCTGGAAAGATAATTTAAATGCTTGATTCTTTTCTTTACTTACTAATTTTCAAACTAATAAATTGGTTTACTAGCATACTCCAAAAAATTTAAAGAGCTGTTGTTTAGTATCATAAACTCAAGGATTCATACATATTTGGTGTGTTTCACTCCATTGCACTAATTGTCCTTACTGATTCTTGAATTGTCCCATCTTTGGCCTCATAGGAGCCTCATCAGGTTGTTTCCTCAGTTATTTGATAACTCTCTTGGATTTTTGAAATTTCAAAATATTTCAGGCTCATCTTGTACATCTCCTCACCCAAGTATGGAATTAACTTTTAGGTACCTGGGTTCCTTTTAGTGGAAAATGGTATTTAGAGACCATAATCTGAACACTTGAGTGCTCAGTGTTACTGGGTTGGTCATTCTTTCTGGGTCATTTTGATATAGAGAGATAGAAACTGCCTTTTTTGTTATTATCATTATTATTGTTATTTGTTATTAGATAAAAAATAATTAGTTTTTGATACTTCCTACCAAAATTCAGGACAGTGATGTTTTTGCTTACTTCATCTTTACTGTCTTAAAGTTGTATCTCCTTTGTATAATAATAAAACCCATGTTCTCCATGTCACTAACAAAACTACTCATTTGCTTTATTCTACAATATACATATAACAGTCTCAGAATAACAATACCAACACTACCACCATTATAATTACGGAGAGTGAGTTATTTGCATTTCTCTTTTTCTTACCCTCCGAAGGAATTGCAGTCAATAAAGTATAATAAGGCCATTTGGATTAGTTTCTCCCTGGGTGACAGAGCCACCAACAAAACTTAGGTCCATTTATTTCACTTTATTTTTGACTTTTAGATATTGCTTTTTAAATTCTTTCCTTTATAAATATAAAAGTGATATACATCATTCTTCAAGTCAAATCTGTAAAATATATTCAGAGAAATTCCCTTCACCTTATTCCTTTCTTCTCTCATAGGTAACCATTTCTTTTAATTTTATACTTAATTTTTAAAAATACAAATATGTATATGTACATATATCTGTATGTGTCTCCTACTTTCATAGATAAATGATAGCATACTATACATATGATTGTCAACCTTGCTTTTTTCATTTACTGACATATCCTAAGGATTACTTGTTAGCAGTGTAGAGATATTCCTTATTTTTTTTGTACCTGCATGATACTGTTATTCTCAACTTACTATATAAATCACTGTTTAGAATCCTCCCAGGGATAATGGTAACCATCTAAATGAAAATCTTTCCATAAATTCTCTTAAGTTTACAGATCATAAAGGAAAGCAAATTAAACCACCATAACTTATGCTTAAAAATAACTAGGGGTCAATAATACCATAAATTTCAATTACATGTTGTCTACATGTTCAGATATAAAAATCTGAAACCACTAGAGCTAGTACCTGATACCTTAATGAAGAATTTTGCATACATAGAAACTGCATTGAAAAGTGAGTGAGCAATGGGGGCCTAACAGCCATTGCTAACAGCCCCAGAAAAATGTATATGTAGCCAGAGTGGGAAATGCTGAGAACAGGTCTAATAACTACTGGATTAGAGCATTGGCTACTGGGAATCAGAAGAAGAGTGAATTGAAAGTGTGAGGAAATAGAGATAGCAATCTTGGGAAAATAAATAATCTTTGAAGGAGAGGTAGACATAATGCTGAAGGAAAAGAAGGAAGCAGGGTGATTGAGTAATAAGAGTTATACAGAAACAAAAGAGACTCATAACATCATAAAGTATACCAATCTTCCCATCCCATCCCAAACAGGATCTTCTACTAAAGAAACTACATTTCAATATCCCAACAAAAAACTTACGACCCAAGGCCCCTGCCAAAATAGAACCTCCTGCTTTTGCTGATCTAGGAAAATATAAGACATTTTAAGTGATTAGGAAGCAGCAGTCAGCATCAATAAAATCTTCTATATGAATAAAAAGCCTGTTATGAAGGTAAAACCATTTTAACTACTGAACATTCTGCTAAAATCAGTGAATAACCAGAGTAAAACTATTGTACAATAACTCAACTTGAACTAAACTAATATTAACAGATATGAAAAATACCTTAAATCATACATTTTTAAAGTCAGACTAGAAAATCACAACAGAAGATGTGAAAATAGAGATATCCAAACTCAAGAAAAAAATTGAACACAAAATAATCTCAGTTCAGGGTGCTCAATAAAACAATAGAGTCAACCAAAAGTACATTAAGGGACATTGAAAAGAGAAATTAAAAACAGCCAAGAGAATAAAAATAAATATTAGAAAAGGTTAAAAACGTATCAGAAAGGAACTGTTGGATACAGAACAAAGTCAACAGAGATCCAATGTGTTTTATGTATATGTAGGTATGCATGTATGATTGGAGTCCCTGAAGAAGATAAACAAAACAATGAACATAGTACTTAAAATTGTAATACAAGAACATTTTCCAAAAATTGAAGACCTGAACCTATGTATTGGAAGGTCTTACCTTATTCATGGGAAAGATTGGTCATCTGTAAGACATATTTTGATAAAACTGTTACATTCTAAGAATAAAGAAGAATACCTTCAAGCCTCCAAGCAAAAAGTCTAAATTATTTACAAGGGAAAGAAAGTCAGGTTTACATTATACTTCTCAACAGCAAAGTGCAAAGCAAGATAAAGTAGAGCAATGTTTTGAAGAAATTCAAGGAAAAAAAATGAGAATAAGGGTTTTCTGACTAGACAAGCTATTTTTCAAGTATTGAGATTATACTGAGACATTTTTTGGCAGCAAGAACTCAGGAACTACTGTAATCCCAAAGCCTTCCTGAGGAATCAATTGTAGAAAGAGCTTCATCCAAGCAAGGGATGGTAACTCTAAGACAGAAACAAAGGTAGGGACAAGAACAGAATAGTATGGTATCAGTCTGGGTCAAGTGAAGAAAGAATATTCACACAGGAATTTGATTGAACACAGACAATTTAATAACAGAGGATTGGAATAATGAGGGATTGGCTTATCTAAAGGAAAGAGAATTCTAAAGAATATAAGAATAACAGATATAAGGAGATACCACTCCTCTAGGGCTGAGGTAGAGTATACAAGGAAAAGCCTCTGCTTCCCATCCTCAAAGATGAGATGTGCACCTTGTTGGGGACACAGCTGTGACCCACTGGATGAGAGAAGTCACTGTGGTGCCACAGCAGTGGAACTTGCTAGAAATTTGCCCTCTAGGGTACCAGAAAAACTGTTCATGAAGAGGTGTCTCTCTGGAGAAATGTTGCTACAAAACTACTTAAGGTGAGGATGGGGAGGGTGGTATTGTTACTGGTCACTGGGTACTGCTGGCTGCCATGCAGTGCAGGAAATGGGCAATGGAGAAGATGGCAGTGCTGCAGGAGCCTGCAAAGCAAATACTGGAATCAGGAAATAAACACCTTTCCTCCTTTAGTATCTTTAGGTGGGTTCAAAGGATACCACTTAAAAGTGATAAACCAAAGAGTAGAAGCCTAAATGAAGAAAACAGGAGTTAAGGACATTACAATGTTATTATAAAGGTAACCTCTAAAACAAAATTCTAAAACTTTTTAAATACCGTGGAACAGAAAGATCAAGAACAGATTACACAGAGAGAGAACTAAATGTGGAAAACTCAGTAAATATAATGTGACAGTTGAGTAACTTTAATAAATGTACATGGTTTTAACTCACCTACTTAAAAAAATTTCAGATTGACGATCATAGTCAAACCCAACTTTTATACTGTGTACAGGAGTTAACCTAAAGTAAAGTGAATAAGAAAGGCTAAAAATAAAGGATGATCAAGGGTATAAGAAGGAAATTCAAACAATATAATAGCAGAGGTTGAATTCTGATATATTAGACAAGGTAAAATTCAGCTCAAGATACATTACACAGGACAAAGAAGCTACTTAATAATGCTTGAAGGTGACACAATTCATAATGAAAAGTAGTAGTTCAATATATTTCAGTACCAAATTACAAAGCATCTATCTTCATAAAATAAATATTATGGTAGATACCAGAAGATATATATAGACAAACACACTAAAAGAAGACTTATCACACCTCTCTCGAGGCAAGACTGGCCAAGAGGACAAAAAGTAAAGATTATCGAAGACTTTAATGAATAAGGTAAATTGTGTGTGTGTGTGTGTGTGTTTGTGTGTATGCATATCAAACTTTATACTCTGGTAAATGCCCTTCCACCTTGAAACTTAAAACTCTCAACAACTCGTTTGAAAAGGGAAAATGTAAACCAAAATTGCACAATTCCTAAAACATAATGCTTCACATATCAAAATTTTGAGATTATAATTAAAGCCGTGGTTGGAAGAAAATTTACAGCCTTAAATACTTGAAATCAATAAAAATGTATGGATTAAAAATTAAGGATATAAATTCCCAATTCTGAAAGCTAGGAAAAGAATCACAGTACCAAGAAAATACAGTAGAAGAAAAAATAAAGATAGAAGCAAATTAATGAGGTAGAAAAATAGAAAAGCAATAAGTCAAAATACTTGTCCTTTGGGGGAAAAAATCAACAAAATGCAGAAACTACTAGTTAGCCTAATAAAGGAAAAACAATAAGCATAAATATACAAAAGTAGAAATGTCAAAGGGAGAAATAACTGAAAATAAATTAGAAAAGCTAGATGAAATGGGAAAAAATTGACCCCAGTAGCATTACAATGTTTAAGCAGAGATATAAGAAAATTTAAAAGTTTACAAAGAACTCCTACAATGAACTACATGCAGATTATTTTACAGGGAAATCTTACAAAACCTTAAAGACTACAAAACGTAAGTTGTTGTTGGTCAGTGATACCCAACAGAACTGTGTGTGATGACGGAAATGTTTTATATCTGTGCTGTCCAGAATGGTAGTCACCAGCCGCATGTGGCTGTTGAGCACTTTAAGTGTGGCTACTGAAACTAAGGAGCTGAGTTTTTTATTTTATTTAATTGCAATTTAAAGAGCCTTATGAGTCTGGTAGCTACTGTACTGGACAATGCAGTCCTACATCATAGAAAAAGTAGGAAAATATCCACATTTCTTTTATGAGACAGAACTTTGATACCTAAATCTGATTTAAATATATACAACACATGTATTCTCATGAATATTACAAAAATCCTAAATAAAATATTAGGGATTACAATTCAGCATGCTTAATAATTCATCAAAACAAAGTAGCATTTTGCGAGGGGAAGGGGAATGGAAGGAAGAATTAACTTTAGAAAAATCATTAATGGAATTCACCATGTTAAGATAGCTAAGAAAGAAAGTCATATGAACTTAGACAAAGAGCACACTACCGAGGACCCACATTTCCCAGTTTGAAAACTACTGCAAAGCAATAGTGCTGAAGACATGGTGTTACTGACATAAAGATGGACTTCAGAGCAGTGGATTAGATTTGAGAGTACAGAAATAAATGCATACATATATGCTCAACTGATTTTGGACAAATGTACCAGGACGATTCACTGGGATTTTCAACAATTTATGCAACAACAACTGGATATTCACATACAAAAGAATGAAGTTTGTTCCTACCTCCACACCATCTACAAAAATTAACTCCAAGTGGATAAACTAATATAAGAGCTAAAACTGTACAACACTTAGAAGAAAACACAGGAGTAAATATGACCTTGGATTTATGCAATGGTTTCTTAGATATGGCACCAAAAAATACAAACAACAGAAGTAAAACTAGATAGATTAAACTTCAAAAGTCATAGAAATTAAGAGTTTTTGTGCTTCCATAGACACTCGGGAAAGTGAAAAGAACCCACACAATGAGAGAAAATAGAAAAGCCCATAGAGGCAGAAGATAGATTAGTGATTTCCAGGAACTGGGATGAAAGGAGAATGGAGAGTGGCTACTAATAGAGATGGGTTTCTTTTTGGAGCAGTGATGAAAATGTTCTAAAATTAGATAGAATGATCTTCGCACAACTCTAAAAACCACTGAATCATATATTTAAAAGGATAAATTTTATGGTATGTGAATGATAATTAAGTTATTTTTAGTTACATATCTGATTCCAGCAAATAGTGTTGGAAAATTGGATATCCACATGCAAAAGAATGAGGTTGGACCTTTATCTTCCACTCTTATACAATAACTCAAAAATGCATTAAAGGCCCAAATATAGGAGCTAAACTATAAAACTGTTAGAAGAAAACATAGGGAAAAAGCTTCATGACAGTGGAATTGGCAATGATTTCTTAGATATGATACCAAAAGTACAGTCAACAAAAGGAAAAATAGTTAAATTAGACTGCATCAAAATTGAAAACTTTTTTTTCATCAAGGGATACTATCAACAGAGTGAAAAGGGAACTCACAGAATGGGAGAATATATTGGCAAGTTATATATCTGATAAGGGGTAATACCTATAATTTATTTAAACTCCTTCAACTCAACTTAATCTAAAAATGGGCAAAGAACTTGAATAGATATTTTTTCTAAAAAAGATATTCAAATGACCATGAAACACATGAAAAGGTGTTCAAAAAATCAAAGCCGTAATGAGATACCACTGCACACCTATTAGGATGGCTATTATCAATAAACAGAAAGTAAGTGCTGGTGAGGAGAAATTGGAACCCTTGTGTATTGGTGGTGGGAATGTGAAATTTTCACAGTGGTGCAGCCACTATAAAATCCAATATGGCATTTCCTCAAAAAATTAAAAATAAAATTACTGTATGATCCAGCAATTCCACTCCTGGGTACATAGGCTAAAGAATTGAAAGCAGTTACTCAAGCATATATTTGTATACTTAAGTTTAGCAGAATTATTCATAAGATCCAAAAGGTTGAAGCAATCCAAGTATCCATTGATAGAAGAATGAGTAAACAAAATATATAAATAAAATGGAACATTATTCAACTGTAAAAAGGAAGGCAATTATGACACATGCTGCAGCTTGAATGAACCTTGAAGACATTACACTAAATGAAGTAATCCACTTGCAAAAGAACAAATACTATATAATTCCACTTACACAAGATAGCTCTCTAGGCAGATTCATAGAGACAGAAAATAGAATGGTGGTTGTCAGGAGCTGTAGAGGGTAGAAAATGGAGTTATTGTTTAATGAGTACAGTTTCAGTTGGGCAAGATGAAAAAAGTTTTGGAGATGCATGGTGGTGATGGTTGCACAATGTTAATGTATTTAATGCCACTTTTGAGAAGAAGGGGAAATTTGTGTATATATACACATATACACATTAACATACATAAAATTTATTTTTATATACTTAGTTTTATAAAAAGGAACACAGGAATGTTAAACTGAAAATAATGAAAAGGTCACCTATCAGGAGTGTCTGTGGATAGGGTGGAAAGCGTAGGAATGAGAGTGAGATTTCTCTGAAAATACGCTCTTATACTCTTGATTTTTGAATTATGTAAATGTTTTAGTTAATAACTAAAATTAAATTTAAAAAAGATGAGCAAACTGTATCCTAAAATTGATTATAAACAGAAACTGAGCTTTGTATCAAATGCATGTAATAACCAAATTGAAAAAAGTTAATTCAGATAACTTGAACACAGAACCTTCACGTGTGTTCTTTGTTCCTTGAATTGAAATATGTCAAAGAACAAATGGAACTGCAAATAAATTCTGGTTTTTTAATAATGTGAATGGTTTTGCCACTAATCTATAACTATCTTGCATGTATTGAAGATAGAGCAAATGAGTAAATAAGATACAAGTATGGGATAGGGGAACATGAAGAAGAACCCTACAGTATAGAATTTGAATTGGAAGCATCTGTGTGAACTCTTAAAAAAAAATCATTACAAGTTTTATCTATTGAAAAAGCCTAGAAGCAATGACACCCCAATAGCGATGAGCACACCTTGATTTTGGTTTCTAAATCCCATTCTCCACTAAAAGGAATCGTGGTTCCTTGGAGAAATGGCTGATTCCAAGGCTGAGCAGAAGAGAAAATATAAGTGAATCCAGAACATCTTCTTATGCCAGAAAGCCGAGAAGATGGGGATCTATCAAAAAGACACAGGACCCAACTTGAAGGGGCTCTTGACTAGCCAAATTGGAACAATATGAGTATCAAGAAGAAGAAGAATAAAAGAACAATGGTAACAGCATCCATGGATCCCTAGTGATACACAAAAAAGTTTAGAAGTTGCAGGGAAAGGTCTTCTTTGCAGAATGACAGCTAATAAATATAGATGATAGAAAATTACCATTTTGCAACCACCAATTTAATTTAATTACCGTTTACAACCACCAGGCAAGAATAATAAATGAATGCTAAAAACACTGGGTAAAAAGGTTATTGTAGAATAGAATATTCACATAGCCTCAAAAGTTTCTCCCCACTGGTTACTTATTAATTACAAAGGGAAATTACAATGAAGGAATCTGTCAGTCACCCCTTAACAAGTGTCAAATTTAGAATCAATAATCAGACAAACTGACAATATGTGCCCCTTTAGTGAAATGAGAAGTATTTTTGTAGTATTTTTGTCAAATCTTTTCAGCATGAATGCAATCATAAGGAAACAATCAGAAAAAATCCAAGTTGTGGGACATTCTATTAAATAGCCCAAACTCTTAAAAAATAACAGTTTCATGAAAAACAAAGAAAAGGCAATAGGACTATTTTAGATTTAAGGAGACTAAAGAAACATGACAGCCAAATAATGCAATATATTATTCTTTTTTTAAATTGAAGTATAGTTGAGATACAATCTTATATTAATTTCAAAATGCAGTATATTGATTGGATCCTGTATTTTAAAACTTCAACAGATGTAAAGAACATTTTGGGGACAATTGAGAATATTTTTAATTAAATTTCTTCAGTATGATAATATTGCAGTTTTAAAGGAGAATGTCTTTGTTCTGAGGACAAATGTACTACCGTATTTAGGGGTGAAGTGTCATGTCATGACCTCTAACTTTCACATATTTCAGGAAAAGTGTATATATATATATATACAGATGAAATATTACTAGTTGTTGAATCTAGGTGAAGGGTACATAGTAGTCTATATACTGTTTTTGCTACTTTTCTCTAGGCTTAACATTTTTCAAAATAAAGTTTAAATTATATATATAATTGTACATATATATGTGTGTGTGTTCATGTTCCCCAGGCTTCCTCTGGACCTCACCCCAGAGTTGCTGAATCAGAATCTCTAGGTAATGGGGCTTGGGATTCTGCATAGTAAAATGGCTCTCCCAAGACTCTGACACAGTTGGTCAACATTTGGGAAGCATTGCTCTAAAAGAGCGTTCTCTATTTAAATCTTGTATGGTTTATGCGTGCGTGCGTGCGTGCGTGTGTGTGTGTGTGTGTGTGTGTGTTCACGCACATGCACACTGTTCACATAGGAACATTCATTACTCCTTTGCAGAGTTCTCCAGGGAAAAAAGCTGGAAATGTAGCATGATTCTCAGGTGACATTATCTAAGTGCTGCCAACCTTTTCTTCTCATGCCCCCATTTTCCTGATCTACTACTCAAGACTGATTATTTCTTCTAAACAGGGCTGTCAGAATCACTAGTTCTCAAAGGTGGCTGCCAATTAGAATCACCTAGGAAGCTTTTAAAAATTTCAGTGCCTAGGTCCTAGATCAGTTAAAGCAGAATTTCTGGGGGTGTGACTAGTACAGTCTTTAATGATCCCCAGGAGATTTCAGTGTCCAGGTTCGAGAGTCCCTGGACTACAGGCAAAGCTGGCCTC
This sequence comes from Manis javanica, assembly GCF_040802235.1. Classification (NCBI taxonomy): domain Eukaryota; kingdom Metazoa; phylum Chordata; class Mammalia; order Pholidota; family Manidae; genus Manis; species Manis javanica. Next base: position 31,702,651 of record NC_133159.1, on the reverse strand, counting down.
TGGTGAGTCATGATCCCAGTACAAACTGCCTGCTCAGCAAAGTTGGTCACGTGCTCTGGTGTATAAGTGGTACATTGACTTTGAAAGGAACCCTTTGTATATTTTGTCACTGATTGGTCTTCTTATTTGCTGAATAGCCTCCAGGGCCTGTCTGTAAAAAAGGGGAATTTAAAAAGATGCATATCTCATTTTGCCGTCACAGAAATTTGATCTCTTGTTTAAGGAAATTTGTGGAGGAACCTGCAAAATTTTAGAGATAAGTAACTTTAACCCATGGTGTGTTAAGTGCTAATTTTTTTAAGGTAATCTAAAAAAGATCCACTGAATTTCCTCTTCTCTGCAGGAAGGCCCCTGGCATTAGGTAAAGCTAGACCCATCCATACCTATGCCTATCTCAAGATTAGTCACAACCCTCACCCCAATTAAATTAATCTGAATGAATTTATATCTGAGTATGTATATGGGAGGTAACAGTGAAGTGGTAACAGAGTCCTGCCAGAACTAAAAGAAGTCCTAACAGTCCTTCCCAAAAACAAGCAGGCTGCATATTCACTTCTTCCTCAGGGAAGACCATTTGTTCAGCACCTCTATTCCAGTTCCACTTCCCATTTCTTTCACTCTTGGGGTAAAAATCAGATAGACAGCTACACCCAAACTCAATTTGGAAGCACTGCTTTAGTTCAGTGTCCTCATCTGACAAGTACACAAACAGGAAAGGGAAATGAGTTGTCCATGGTTGTACAATGAGTTAGTGGCATATTTCTGTACATAGTGTATATGTACATGTATGTAAAGCTCTTCTCAGAGGAGAGAATGAATTGGGAATCATTTTGACAGCCATAGAGTCCAGTAATTGCACAAAGCTTGGAATTTCTATAGGACAATGGCAGAGTGGAGAATGGGGCCCACGCATGTGGTTCCTGGTACAGGTGCTGTTCTGTTACCTGCCACCAGAGGGCATGAACTCTGACTATATTCTAGACCAACTGAGGACAAGTATTTAAGTCCAGCGCTTCCTCAGGTCACTGAGTTTCAATAGCTGGACCCTAATTCATTCAGTAGGCCTACAGCCTTGGGAGCATCAGAAAAGTCTTTATAACTGGTTCTTAATAAATATTCTTAAAATAAATCCTAGGTAAGCACAGAACACTAGCTGCATACTTGGGTTTAGAGTTAGAGATCTGAATTCGTGATATTAGCTCAGCCGCTTCCTAGTTTAGTTGTGTGGCCACTGGTAGGTTGCTTTACCTTGACTTTTAACCTTGAATTTCAATAACTTCATCTGTCAGATCATTAATAAACTCTGCCACACATGGTTTTTGTGAGGATTAAATGGAGTAACTTGATAAAGCATCTATTAATTCTTGACATCCATTTAATAAGTGGAGATTTTTCCTTTGTTCTATAAAACTCTTACGGATTATATTCTAGTTGGAAAAGACATACACATTACAAGGAAAAAATAAAATTCAGGCAGTGATAAGAGCTAAGGATTAAAAAAAGGGAGCAGAATTTAGGAGGCTATTTTAGGTAGGGTAGTCTAGGATTACTTCTCTGAGGAGGTGATATTTCAGCAAAGAACTTTTAAAGATTTGAGGAAAGGCAAGGGTGTTTGAGGCAGAGGGATACAGCTTAGTGTGTTTTGAGGAACAGAAAGACCAATGAAGGAGGGGCAGGGGAGTGTTAGGAGATGAGTTATAAGAAGCAAGTTCCAGATCATGTAGGCCTTGTTAACATACATAAAGACTTTAGATTTATATTGTGTTACAGGATGTAAGCATGAGAGTTATGTGATCTGATTGGTATTTTAAAAAACATACCATTCCAGTTGCTCTGTATAGAATGGACAATAGGGAGGAAAAATAGGAACCGAATGTCTGGTTAACAGGCTGTTAGAGCACTCCAGGCAAAGTTTGACTATAACTTAGGATGGTTAGCAGGGTGGTTAGCAGAGGAAGAAGCATAGAATGGTGAGAAATGGCTCATTTTTGTAGGATACATTTGATGGAAGAGCCACCAAGACTTGCTGATTAATTGTATTTGAAGTGTGATAGAAAAGGAGGGACAAGGGTGACTTCTAGACTTTTTGCTCCAATTACCTGGGTTTAAATAAGTGATGCCATTAACTTTTCCCATATCTAATTCACAGAGTTGTAGTAGTGATTAAACAAGATAACCCACTTAAAGTTTTTAGCACATGGAGCCTGGCACATAATATGTGCATAATACATACTCCTTTGAGAAGCAGCATAGTGTAGTTAAAGATGAGAAGTCCTGGGGCTCCAGACTGATGTGGAGTAACTTATGTGACCATGAGTTTCTTAGCCTCTCTGGACTTCAGTCTAGCTATATGCAATATAAAGTCTTCATACTATATGGCTTCTGAGGTTCCTTTAAATGTTAAAATTCTATCTATGACTCCCCAAGATAGATTATGGATATGTTTGAATTTGGAAGGGGGGTCCCACATCACTTTGAGAGGTGAAGAAAGGATATCTCAGTAATTCCATGGGTTGGTAACATTTCTGCTTTGCCCTTCCACTCTTGAAGAAGCTTTTTAGGAACTAGTGGAACATAATAATTAAGAGCCATGAGGTCTGGAATAAGATTGTGATATATGGAATCTGCCTCTACCACTTGCTGCCCAGGGAAAGCTACTTCTCTTGAGTTTCTGTTTCATCATCTGCAAAGTAAAATGATAATAATGTATACCTCATGGTATAATTTCAAATATCCAGTAAGAAATTACATGTGAAATACTTAATACATGGTATTAATATGTATTGAATGCATATTAGCTGTTATACATACTAGCTATTATAATAATCTAAGGATTTCCAGAGCTGAGAAGAATTTTTTTATTTTTAGCTCTTCAGATTCCAGATACGATAGAAGCCCCTTTCTGAAAAAAGAGAATTGAGAGTTGCATGGCTAGGCACTCTCGTTGTTGAGCACTGAGGACATTAGTCTGATTTTTCTAATTGTGTGGTCATTCCTCCCTACTACTGTTTTTACCAGGGTGTAGTGAGCATTTCTCAACAATGGTTGTGCCTTACTTTGCCTTATGCATAGGCATACTGAACCATTCACAGCAAATCTGCTCTATATTTGGCTTGCTTCAACCCTTTCTGACTAAAGGAGAGCTATTTTCTCCACATTCAGACCAGGTCTGGATTCCTGGAGAAATTTAATTTTTTTTAAACCATGGTCAAACTAAAACTAGTAGTCAAAACTCGTTTGGTTATGAGTGCAAAACCCAACTCAAACCAGGTTAGAGGAAGGAAAAAGGAGGAGGCAGGAATTACTCATATAACTGAGAAGTCTAAGGCCTGTTGTGGAGTGTTCAGACATAGAGTTTTTAATACACTCATATCTCTCCATTTCTTGCTCTATGTTGGCTTTATTCTGTTCTTCTTGTAGCAGTGCCAAATCTACAAACATCTTTATAGCCAGAACTCAGAAAGAAAGACTGTCTCCTCAAACATGCAGATCATATTAAGAAAACTGTTGACCCAAATTGAGACATATATACACACTCTTGGTCTAGGGGAATCTGATACTCTTAAATGACATTTTTTTCCATTCCATGGTCAGGTAGCCATGTAATAGACAAGCTCACCAAATCACTTCAGTTTTTCGAAAAGGAAAAATAGCTAGGCAAGCCAAAAAGTAAAGATAAGCAATTTTAGATTGAGTGACAGAAACATCCACATTTGCATCACTATTGTTGATATAAATGAGCTATTCTAAGAAATCTCTTGACCTTGGGAAGCTTGGCTTAGCCCAGACAGCTTTGAGACTAAAAGTTTAAATCATGTGGGATGGTAACTCTCTTATTTCCAGTTTCTTCTCTATTCTCACCACCTCCCCTGTAATTTAATTATATTTATTAATTAATACCTAATCACAAAAGCTGGTTCTTTTTCATTTTACCTGTACTTTGGTAATTTAGCATAGTGGTTTAGAGTGTGGGCTCAGGAGTCAGGTTGCCTGGGTTTCAATCCTGTCATTGTCATTTGCTCACTTTGAAGTCTTAAGCAGCTTACTTTTTACTTTTTTCTCATCTGTAAAATCAAGATAATATGTACATCACTGGGATGTCTTGGGTATTAAATTAGATAGTCAGTGGAAAGCGGGAAAGTGATGGGCACAATGTCCAGCACACAATAATATTGGGCACCATTGTTATTCCAGCTCTGCAGCTTTGGTGTAGCCTATCTGTTCTTTTGTCTGGAATGAGAAAGCTGAGATAGATTGGGAGACACAGTTAAAGCCAAATTGAAGGATGTACTTGGAGCTCTAATTGGAAAGCCTAATTGCAAAAACAATCTTATTTTTATAATTTATTAATAAAATGGTACATTCTTATGGACTTTTACTTGCTGAATGACAATTGACAATTAACCTCTCTGGGATTTCTTTTACTCTCTGGAAAATAAATATTTTTGAATAGGATGATCCCTTCCATACTCATCATTACCTGATCTTTACTGTTTTAAGTAAAAATGAATTATCAAAAAGTGTTTTGTACTATGTGTGTGTGTGTGTGAAAGAGATAGAGAGAGAGAAGTAGTTTATATTGAGATAAACCAAAAAGTTTACTTGTATATTCAGCTTATCAGTTGACATATTTGGTTTCTTCTAAAGAAATTATTATATCCACTTTCACACCGTACTGTCTAGAATATTTCTAAGTACTTGTTAACTATTTCTCATCTATTTTTGATTCTTCAAGAGAAGTCTTTTAGGCATTATGATAAATATTCTGTAATACTTGTCATGGAGTCAGGAAACTTGGCTGGGGACTTGTTCCACTACTTACTTCGCAACATTACCTTGGGCAAGTTACATTCCCTGAATGTGCCTCATATCCTCATCTGTCTAATGAGGCATTTCTTCAATTTAACCTTTAAGTCCTTTTCTAACAGTCTGTGATTCTGTAACTATCACAGCATAGGTTGTGGCAGGAGTAGCTGGATTCCCAAGGGAAGACTCGATATCACTTGATATCATTCCCTTTGAAATACATTGTTTATCTTTTGCCTATTATGTTTATTGCAGGATTTCGGCTGAATGCCTCCTCTTGGCCCATGTTCCTTTTGAAGACACTAAATGGAGCAGAGATGGCTCCCATCAGGATTTTCCACAAGGTAAAGTATCTCTCAGATATCACCACCTCCAAACTGCTTGAAGTCAGATGCTTACATTCTTTTGATTACTGAGCCTCTTATGTGTACATTATACGTATGGCCTTAGGATGCCTACTCAGAAACTAGTTCCACAGGAGGATTTTTTAGTACCTTATAAAGCAGCAATTATCTCCAGGGGAATATTATAGTATAAGCTAGGATTCCTGGTTTTGGGGTTCCAGATCTGACAATAATAAGCTATGCCCTATAGACCTCATCTGTAAAGTGGGATTCTGTCTATCTCACAGAGTTGTGAAGAAATTAAAATGTGTTTGTTAGTAAAACATATAACATGTAATATAAACCTAAAGGAACTATTCTTATTATAGATCTGGGAGTTCCTTAAGGTCTCTATGCTAAACATAAAGGAAGAAGACTGTGTTTTGAGCCTCTATAGTATGATTGGAGTTTACATATACTATCTCATTTAATAACCACAGTTAACTTTCTGAAGCAAGAATTATTATTTCCATGTAGTAGTTAAGGAAACAAAAAATTTTGAATAAGGAACTTGCCCAAGATCACCTGGCTGGTAAGTGGTGGAACAGGAATCCAAAACGTGTATTCATCTTCCCTGTTTCTCAGGGGAGAGGCAATCAGTCTGCTCTGAATTGGATTCTTTAATGAGGTTAGAGTTACTGTAAAAGGGACTGAATTAGGGTTACCTATGCTGCTATTTAAGTCTAAACATGAGAGCACTGTGGTCCCAAGAATATACTGTGCTAGGTAACTTAAAAGCCCTTTCGTTACAGAATATCTCGAAATAGGGGTGGGAGGTGGAAGAGACCAAAAAATACTCTTTTAAATGCTTTGCTGAGCTTACTACGAAGTAAGAAAACTCTCCAGAGGTCAAAATGAAGAAAAACTAGAGTGTTAAATATGTGTACTGAACCTACAGGTGCCTTAAGAGCCTTTGCCAATGTTACTTACCAAGGATCTTATCTTTTAACAACTGCACCAACAAAGACTCCATATAGAAGACAAAGCCTTGGGCTTGTGCAGGGCAGGGAAGCAGAGCTGATTCTGCCACATACAAAACACAGAGCAGATCCCTCAGATGTTTGCTTCTTAGTGAAGAGACTGTCACATTGATGAGGAAGAGTCACTGCCTAGGTGCTGGGTAGGGGTGGGAATGGAGTTACCCCCTCAAATAAAATAGTCTTGCCCCATGGAAATAGAGGGTTAAAATAAGTACCTGTGTTGTCCAGGAACTCCAAAGTTGCATGAAAATATTTCTTCATGCCTGGCAGAAGCACACCCAAAACCTCTCTAGGAGGTTTAGCTGCATTCAACCCAGGTGTCACAAAAGTCCGAAAAGTGAAGCAGCACTGAGGATGAGTACTCAGAATCACAGAGCCCTCAGGAACTCCCAACACACATCCAACGTGAGGGGACATGAGTAGACACAACAAACAATGAAATTATAACCCCAAGGGCTTTCAGATAATAGGAATATGAGGTAGAAATTATAAATTAAATATTTGAGAATGATTAAAGAATAAAAAATAATTTTTAAAATGAGAAAAGTAAAACCTGTTTTTAAAGACAGATATGGAAAAACTCAAGTGAACATACATTAATGAAACTTAACCGTTCGAAAAAAAAAATTAATAGGTAGGTGTAAGCAACTTAGATATAGATAAAGAATTAACTGAAAGACATGTGTAAAGAGTTTCCCCAGAATACAGCACAGAGAGATAAAGAGATGGAAAATCTTAAAAGAGGAGACTAGGAGAATAATATTAGAAGGTCCAATATATGCTGAACATGAAATCCACAAAGATTAATTAGAATAGAAAGAAGTCAGTACTTGAAAAGATAATGACAGAATTTTCCATAGTGTCTAATGAACACAAATAGATACCTTAAAACATTATGATATAACCAAAATCAAAGAAAAGATCTCCGCAGGTAATCACACAAAATACCTTCAAAAAAATTACAGGTAGGCTGACAGCACATTTCTTGCCTCAGCAGTACAAGCCAAAAGATCATAAAATAGTATCTTCAAAGTTCTGTGAAAAAATAGTTGTGCACCTATAAGTTTATGTCTAGGTATATACTGCTATCTCAGAATAAAGGCAAAATCAAGACATTTTCAAACAAACTAATACCAGTAGACACTAACACATCCATTGAAAGAACACCTGAGGAATACATTTCAGGAAAAAGATAATAAAACCTGGAAAGTAGGAATGAGATGCAAGTTGTGATGAGGAAGATTGCTTAACATACGAGCAAAGCTAATCAAGCATTGCCTATAATTGTATAACAATTGTAACAACAAAAGTGATTTATTGGCAGTGTAAAAATGTAGAACTAAATTATCAAACATCTATTGATGCAGGAGTAGTTAAAATATTCTAAGGTTCTTCTGTTGTTTTGGGCTAGAAATAGAGATGAGAGTTTTAGACCTAATTATGTCAACTATACAGTTATAATCCTAAGGGGATCCACTAAAAGACAATGGTTAACATCGGAATCAATGGAGAAGGAAAAAGAAAATAAATTCAGGTAAGTAAAGGAAAATAAAACAACCTTGAAAAATCAGGTTAAATAGATAAGTAGGCAATATGATAATTTTAGTAAATTTAAATATAACAGTTATCACAAAAAATAAGCTTAAATCTAGTTACATGCTATTTATAAGAGACACTGCTAAAATATGACATTAAAGTGTTGCAAGTAAAAACAAAAGACATGCCAGGCAAATCTTTATCAAAATTAAGCTGGTGTGAACTGTACTAAATTTAGACAAAGGAGACTGATGTTAAAAAGCATCAAAGAAGTCACTAAATTCACCAAGAAAACACAATAGTTACAAATGTACATTCTCCTAAAAAACATGTGAAGCAAGGTTTCATAGAATTACATAGAAAAATTGGAAGGTCCACACATCTCTCAATAATTGAATAAATCAAGCAGACAAAAAAATGGTGTATCAGTCAGCATAAACTAAGCAGCATTAAATCATCTGGTCAGCTTTTAAAAATCAGTTGCGTTCTTAACAGCAACAGGTGGTTTGCAAATAAAAATATTAAATGGTACAGTTTATGATAGCAGTAAAATTACAGCAGTAAAATCTTAGTAAAAAATGATATGTTTATAAAGGAAATTTAAGAATCTGTGTTAAAGAAGACTTAACAAATGGAAAATACTATCATGTTCATGGATGGGAAGGTTCAGTATTATACACACAAAAGTAATTTCTTCCCAAATTAATCTGTGAATTCTTTGGATTCCAAATAGTGTTTTTCTGTAGAACTCAAATAGCTGATTCTAAAATTAATATGAAAGACCAAGGAGAAAGAATAGCCAAAACAATATTGAAGAATGACAAAGTAGGGTGACTTTTTCTACCAGATATCCATTTAATAAGACATCTAGTAGTGGTACAGGATTAGACAGTAAGTTCCAGGGGAACAGAATAGAGTATAAAACACTTTTTTGGAAACTTTGTGCAAATGAGCTCCCATACACTTCCCACACTGTTGGAGAAAGTTACAATGTTGCAACCACTTTCCAGGGCAACTTAGCCATATTTAATAAAGTAGAAGATGTATACATATATCTTATACCCAACTGCTGGGTATATGCCCTAAAGAAACCCACCCACATGTGTACAAAGGAACAATTGCAAGAATGGTCATTCAAGCTCTTTTGAAATAGTAAACAATTGGAAACAACCCTAAATATCCTTCAAAAGAGAATGAGTAAATTGTGCTATATATACATATAATGGAATACTATTAGCAGTTAAAATGAACTAGAGTTAAATTTACCAATATGGCTAAGTTTCAAAAAACACAATGTTGAACAACAAAAAAGCAAGTTGTAGAATGATATGTATGCCCAGCACTTATATAAAAAGTTAAAGTATGCAAATAGATATGTACACATAGTAAGGTATAAAAACATCCATGGGGAATAGAATAGGGAAGGGCACAAAGGACATCCAACTTTATCAGTTACCTTTTATTTCTTAAGAATGATCTGAAGCAAAGACGTTAAGATTAACAAAGTAATACTTTAGTATGCTTTGAAATTCATTTAAAAGACTAAATCTTCATTATAAATTTTAGATAGCATTCATTCTTTAGTCATCCAAATGAGTCAGCAGTCTTTTGGCATACATAGCCTCTCTCTGTGTCTAGGTCTGTATATTTATGTTTCTTATCTAGGAACCACCATCACCTTCCCACAACTTCTTCAAAATGGGAATGAAGCTAGAAGCTGTGGACAGGAAGAACCCTCATTTCATTTGCCCAGCCACTATTGGAGAGGTGCGGGGCTCAGAGGTGCTTGTCACTTTTGATGGGTGGAGAGGGGCCTTTGACTACTGGTGCCGCTTCGACTCCCGGGACATCTTCCCTGTAGGCTGGTGTTCCTTGACTGGAGACAACCTACAGCCGCCTGGCACTAAAGGTAAATGCCCATCTCTGAGCTCTTAAAATCAGGACCCAAGTTGATAAGATTACCTAGATCTCTCATGGTCAGCATTTCTTCAATAAAACCCTTAGGTGGCAAAGGAAGAGCAAGGGCCAGTAACTTAGATAAAAACCAAGGGTACCCTAGAGTAGTCAGAAACCATAAGAATTAAGTGTCAAATGAAGCTAGACATGGAATTTGCAATAAAGTAAAAATTCCTTGCTCAAAATATCCTGGTTTAGTCTCAGTCAACTAGCTTCCCATTTCCCCTACATTTGTTCCTAACCTATTTCAGAACTTAGTGTCATTCTCAAGGGCACACCTTACTCAGGTAGTAGGGGCTTTAAACTCAAGCTGGAGTAACATTATATTATAAAAATATGTGAGAAGCATTATAGCAGAATGGGAAAAGCATGGGCTTTGAAGTAAGATAGCTTTGGTTTGAGTTTCCAGCTGTGTGACTTGAGTAGTTAATCACCTCTCTAAACTTCAAATTCCTCTGTGAAAGAATACCTAATTCATAAAGTTAATATGAGGAATAAATGAGATTACATGGGTAAAATACTTACATAATGTCTAGCGAATAGCAAGTGCAAAACAAGTATTTTTATTGTATTACTGCTGATTTTATAGTTATTATATACTATATATTAATCAAAATCACCATGTATTACATAGTATAATGTGCTATGCTATCATTATTATAATACTATTATTATAAAAATAACCACTACCAAAGGGGGAATATATATAAAGTACTAGAAGGACCACAGAGTAATTGAGCAGTAAATTATATTTCTTAAAATGATCTTGGAGATATCCACAATTGAGTTTGAGAAAGCTGCTCTTAATAAAAATCTCATTCCCCTTAAGTCTAAAAGTACTAGTGAATCTGAGGGAATAGAAAAATTACCCTTCCTATTTTCTGTGGTTCTCTCTTCTAAACCTTTGAGCCTAATTGTGAGCCATGCTGAGTATAGAATAATTACAAAGATGAAAAACATTGCTGCCCTCATGGCACTTTCAGTCTAGTGGAATGAAATAGGAAACATTTAAATTAAGAAATAAACAAGGTGATTTCAAACAGACAATTTCTCCTAGGGAAATAAAGTATGAGAAGATAAGGACAATAAAGGTGTAATTGTGAAAGGAGTTTAGCAGCTTTATTGAAGTATAATTCAAGTAAAATAAATGTCATATACTTAAAGTATACTATTTGAAAAGTTGTGGCACATGTATACACCCATAAAATCATTACTGCCAGTCAAGATAGTGAACATGTCTGATGTCCCCAAAAGTTTCTTTATTCCTCTTTGTAGAGGGGGAGCTTCTATAGATAAAATTTCTTCTCAGGATAATTTGTCTGATAACCAGGCATATGGGAATACATACAATGGTACCTTACTTAACAGTGAATGAGCATAATGTATTTCAAGGGCAGGAATAAGGCTGCTCTAACTACAGTGCACCACGTGAGGGGGAAACTGGCAGAATCATGTAGGACCTTATAAGCCCCAAAGTAAGAATTTGGATTTTATTCTAAACATAGTAGGCGATCATTAGAGAGTAGTGTATAGGGAAGTAACAAAATCTGATTTACTTTGAAAAAAAGTCACTTGCAATTGTATCCAGAATACAAAAGAAACCTTATAACTCAACAATAAAAAGACAAATAACCCAGTTAAAAATGGGCAAAGGGTTTAAATAGACTTTTCTCCAAAGAAGATGTACAAAAGGCCAATAAGCACTTAAAAAGATGCTCAAACATTATTAGTCATTAGAGAAATACAAATCAAAGCTACAGTGAGATGCCACATCCCACCCATGGGTATGTGTATAACCAAAAGACAATAGCAAGCTGGTGGCAAGAATGCAAAGGAATTGAAACTCATACATTGCTAATGAGATTGTAAAGTGCTGCAGCCACTTCAGAAACAGTTTGGAAGTGTCCCAAAATGTTAACATAGAGTTACCTTTGACCCAGTCCCTTTAAGTCTAAAAGTACTAGTGAATCTGAGGGAATAGAAAAATTACCCTTCCTATTTTCTGTGGGTCTCTCTTCTAAGCCTTTGAGCCTAATTGTGAGCCATGCTGGGTATAGAATAATTACAAAAATGAAAAACATTGCTGCCCTCATAGCAATTCCACTCATGGGTATGTACCCAAGAGAATAGAAAACAAATGTCCACACAAAAACATCATGCAGGGCAGAGCCAAGATGGTGGTGTGAGTAGAGCAGTGCAAATCTCCCAAAACCACATATATTTTTGAAAATACAACAAATACAACTCTCACTAAAAGAGAGACCATAAGACGCAGGACAACAGCCAGACTACATCCACACCTTTGAGAACCCAGCATGCCTCGTGAAGGGGGAAAGATACAAGCCCTGGCCTGCTGGGACCCGAGTGCCCCCCACCCCAGCTCCGGGCAGGAGGAAAGGAGTCGGAGCGGGGAGGGAGAGGGAGCCCAGGACTGCTAAACACCCAGCCCTAGCCATCCGCACCAGAGAGCAGACACAGTGTGTACGTGGGGTGCTGGAAACTAGGGAAACAGGACAGTAAGACCTGTGAATGGGTCCCTGCAGCTGGCGCCCCGGGGACAAAGAAAAGCAAGTGCTTTTTGAAAGTCTTAAAGGGACTGGGACCCTACAGCTGGACGGAAGCATCCTTGGACACTTGCCCCAGCAGCTGGGAATCCCGGGGAACTCTGGGCACCCTAACCCCCTGTACAGCAGGGCAGCTCGAAGGCCCCTCATGGAGATAAACACCCTCCCGGCCGTTTCCCCTCCAACACGGCTCCACCATATTGGAGCAGCAGCCCCCACAGCAACTGCAGAGCTAAACTCCATAGCAGCTGGGCAAGAATTAGAGGCCCAGTCTGTGCGCAGCTGCCCAGCACAAGCTGCTAGAGGTCGCTGTTCTCCCAGCAGAGGAAGGCCCAAACCAAGAAGGAGGGACATTCTCCCACCCTTCACTCGCCCCAGCTCCACAAACTATCTCTATCACCATGAAAAGGCAAAATCTGAGACAGACAAAAATCACAGAGTCAACACCTGAGAAGGAGATAGACCTAACCAGTCTTCCTGAAAAATGATTCAAAATAAAAATCATAAACATGCTGACGGAGATGCAGAGAAATATATAAGAGCTAAGGGATGACGTCCAGAGGGAGATTACAGAAGTGAAACAATCTCTGGAAACATTTATAAGCAGAATGGATAAGATGCAAGAGGCCATTAATGGAATAGAAACCAGAGAACAGGAACGCATGGAAGCTGACGCAGAGAGAGATAAAAGGATCTCCAGGAATGAAACAATATTAAGAGAACTGTGTGACCAATCCAAAAGGAACAATATCTGCATTATAGGGGTACCAGAAGAAGAAAAGAGAGAAAAAGGGATAGAAAGTGTCTTTGAAGAAATAATTGCTGAGAACTTCCCCAAATTGGGGGAGGAAATAGTTGCTCAGACTACAGAAGTACACAGAACTCCCAACAGAAACAACCCAAAGAGGACAACACCAAGACACGTAATAATTAAAATGGCAAAGATCAAAGACAAGGACAGAGTATTAAAGGCAGCCAGAGAGAAAAAAAAAAGGTCACCTACAAAGGAAAACCCATCAGGCTATCATCAGACTTCTCAACAGAAACCTTACAGGCCAGAAGAGAATGGCATGATATATTTAATGCAATGAAACAGAAGGGCCTTAAACCAAGGATACTGTATCCAGCATGATTATCATTTAAATATCAAGGAGGGATTAAACAATTCCCAGACAAGCAAAAGTTGAGGGAATTTGCCTCGCACGAACCACCTCTACAGGGTATTTTAGAGGGACTGCTCTAGATGGGAGCACTCCTAAAAAGAGCACAGAACAAAACACCCAACATATGAAGAATGGGGAAGGAGGAATAAGAAGGGAGAGAAATAATCATCAGGCTGCGTTTATAATAGCTCAATAAGTGAGTTAAGTTAGACAGTAAGGTAGTAAAGAAGCTAACCTTGAACCTTTGGTAACCACAAATCTAAAGCCTGCAATGGCAATAAGTACATATCTTTCAATAATCACCCTAAATGTAAATGGACTGAATGCACCAATCAAAAGACACAAAGTAATAGAATAGATAAAAAAGCAAGACCCATCTATATGCTGCTTACAAGAGACTCACCTCAAACCCAAAGACATGCACAGATTAAAAGTCAAGGGATTGAAAAAGATATTTCATGCAAACAATAGGGAGAAAAAAGCAGGTGTTGCAATACTAGTATCAGACAAAATAGACTTCAAAACAAAGAAAGTAACAAGAGATAAAGAAGGACATTACATAATGATAAAGCGCTCAGTCCAACAAGAGGATATACCATTATAAACATATATGCACCCAATACAGGAACACCAATATATGTGAAACAAATACTGACAGAATTAAAGGAGGAAATAGAATGCAATGCATTCATTTGGGAGACTTTAACACACCACTCACTCCAAAGAACAGATCCACCAGACAGAAAATGAGTAAGGACACAGAGGCACTGAACAACACACTAGAATAGATGGACCTAATAGACATCTATAGAACGCTACATCTAAAAGCAACAGGATACACATTCTTCTCAAGTGCACATGGAACATTCTCCAGAATAGACCACATACTAGGCCACAAAAAGAGCCTCAGTAAATTCAAAAAGACTGAAATCCTACCAACCAACTTTTCAGACCACAAAGGTATAAAACTAGAAATAAATTGTACAAAGAAAGCAAAAAGGCCCACAAACACATGGAGGCTTGACAACATGCTCCTAAATAATCAATGGATCAATGACCAAATTAAAATGGAGATCCAGCAATATATGGAAACAAATAACAACACAAAGCCCCAACTTCTATGGGACACAGCAAAAGCAGTCTTAAGAGGAAAGTATATAGCAATCTAGGTATATTTAAAGAAGGAAGAACAATTCCAAATGAATAGTTTAATGTCACAATTATCGAAATTGGAAAAAGAAGAACAAATGAGGCCTAAGGTCAGCAGATGGAGGGACATAATAAAGATCAGAGAAGAAATAAATAAAATTGATAAGAATAAAACAATAGAAAAAAATCAATGAAACCAAGAGCTGGTTCTTTGAGAAAATAAACAAAATAGATAAGCCTCTACCCAGACTTATTAAGAGAAAAAGAGAATCAACACACATCAACAGAATCAGAAACAAGAAAGGAAAAATCATGACAGACCCCACAGAAATACAAAGAATTCTTAGAGAATACTATGAAAACCTATATGCTAACAAGCTGGAAGACCTACAAGAAATGGACAACTTCCTAGAAAAATACAACCTTCCAAGACTGACCCAGAAAGAAACAGAAAATCTAAACAGACCAATTACCAGCGATGAAACTGAAGCGGTAATCAAAAACTACCCAAGAACAAAACCCCCTGCCCAGATGGATTTCCTTCGGAATTTTATCAGACATACAGAAAGACATAATACCCATTCTCCTTAAAGTTTTCCTAAAGATAGAAGAAGAGGGAATACTCCCAAACTCATTCTATGAAGCCAACATCACCCTAATACCAAAACCAGGCAAAGACTCCACCAAAAAAGAAGACTACAGACCAATATCCTTGATGAACATAGATGCAAAAATACTCAACAAAATATTACCAAACTAAATTCAAAAATACATCAAAAGGATCATACACCATGACCAAGTGGGATTCATCCCAGGGATGCAAGGATGGTACATTTGAAAATCCATCAACATCATCCACCACATAAACAAAAAGAAGGACAAAAACCACATGATCATCTCCATAGATGCTGAAAAAGGATTCGACAAAATTCAACATGCATTCATGATAAAAACTCTCAACAAAATGGGCATAGAGGGCAAGTACCTCAACATAATAAAGGCCATATATGATAAACCCACAGCCAACATCATACTGAACAGCAAGAGGTGAAAGCTTTTCCTCTGAGATCAGGAACAAGACAGCGATGCCCACTCTCTCTACTGTTATTCAAAATAGTACAGGAGGTCCTAGCCATGGCAATTAGACAAAACAAAGAAATACAAGGAATCCAGACTGGTAAAGAAGTCGTCAAACTGTCACTATTTGCAGATGGCATGATATTGTACATAAAAAACCCTAAAGACTCCACTCTAAAACTACTAGAACTAATATCAGAATTCAGCAAAGTTGCAGAATACAAAATTAACACACAGAAATCTGTGGTTTTTCTATACACCAACAATGAACTAATAGAAGGAGAAATCATGAAAACAATTCCATTCACCAATGCATCAAAAAGAATAAAATACCTTGGAATAAACCTAACCAAGGAAGTGAAAGACCTATACCCTGAAAACTATAAGACACTCTTAAGAGAAATTAAAGAGGACACTAACAAATGGAAACTCATCCCATGCTCCTGGCTAGGAAGAATTAATATTGTCAAAATGGCCATCCTGCCCAAAGCAATATACAGATTCGATGCAATCCATATCAAATTACCAACAGCATTCTTCAATGAACTGGAACAAATAGTTCAAAAATTCATATGGAACCACCAAAGACCCCAAATAGCCAAAGCAATCCTGAGAAGGAAGAATAAAGTGGGGGGGGATCTCGCTCCCCAACTTCAAGCTCTACTACAAAGCCACAGTAATCAAGACAATTTGGTATTGGCACAAGAACAGAGCCACAGACCAGTGGAACAGAATAGAGACTCCAAACATTAACCCAAACATACATGGCCAATTAATATACAATAAAGGAGCCATGGACATACAATGGGAAAATGACAGTCTCTTCAACAGATGGTGCTGGCAAAACTGGACAGCTACATATAAGAGAATGAAACTGGATCACTGTCTAACCCCACACACAAAAGTAAATTTGAAATGAATCAAAGACCTGAATGTAAGTCATGAAACCATAAACTCTTAGAAAAAAACATAGGCAAAAATCTCATGGACATAAACATGAGTGACTTCTTCATGAACATATCTCCCCGGGCAAGGGAAACAAAGCAAAAATGAACAAGTGGGACTATATCAAGCTAAAAAGCTTCTGTACAGCAAAGGACACCATCAATAGAACAAAAAGATATCCTACAGTATGGGAGAATATATTCATAAATGACAGATCCGATAAAGGGCTGACATCCAAAATATATAAAGAGCTCACACACCTCAACAAACAAAAAGCAAATAATCCGATTAAAAAATGGGCAGAGGAGCTCAAAAGAGTTCTCCAAAGAAGAAATTCAGATGGCAAATAGACACATGAAAAGATGCTCCACATCGCTTGTCATCAGAGAAATGCAAATTAAAACCACAATGAGATATCACCTCACACCAGTAAGGATTGCCATCATTGAAAAGACAATCAACAACAAATGTTGTCGAGGTTGTCGAGAAAGGGATCCCTCCTACACTGCTGGTGGGAATGTAAATTAGTTCAGCCATTGTGGAAAGCAGTATAGAGGTTCCTCAAAATGCCCAAAATAGAAATACCATTTGACCCAGGAATTCCACTTCTAGGAATTTACCCTAAGAATGCAGCACCCCAGTTTGAGAAAGACAGATGCACCCCTATGTTTATCGCTGCACTATTTACAATAGCCAAGATATAGAAGCAACCTAAATGTCCATCAATAGATGAATGGACAAAGAAGATGTGGTACCTATACACAATGGAATATTACTCAGCCATAAGAAAAAAACAGATCCTACCATTTGCAACAACATGGATGGAGGTAGAGGGTATTATGCTCAGTGAAATAAGCCAGGTGGAGAAAGACAAGTACCAAATGATTTCACTCATATGTGGAGTATAAGAACAAAGGAAAACTGAAGGAACAAAACAGCAGCAGAATCACAGAACCCAAGAATGGACTAAGAGTTACCAAAGGGAAAAGGACTGGGGAGGATGGGTGGGAAGGGAGGGACAAGGGCAGGGAAAAAGAAAGGGGGCATTACGATTAGCATGTATAGTGTGTGGGGGGCACAGGGAGGGCTGTACAACACAGAGAAGACAAGTAGTGATTTTACTGCATCTTACTATGCTGATGAACAGTGACTGTGAAGGCGTATGTGGGGGGGACTTGGTAAAGGGGGGAGCCTAGTAAACATAATATTCTTCATGTAATTGTAGATTAATGATACCAAAAAAAAACATATCATGAATGTTCATGGCAGCAAAAAGTTCAGGGCAAAAAGTTAAATTTGCCCTGATGTTCATTATCTGATAAATAGATAAATAAAATGTGGTATATCCATATGAGATATTATTCGGCAACAAAAAAGAATGAGTACTAATATATGCCACATTGTAAATGTAGCTTAAAAACATGCTAAGTGAAAAAAGCCTGTCATAAAAGACCACATTGTTTGATTGCGTTTCTATGAATTATCCAGAATAAGCAAAAACATAGAGACCAAAGTATGTTAATGCCTGGCCAGAGGCTGGGAGACTCAGGGGCCTGGGGAATGTCTGTTATTTGGTGTGAGGTCTTTTGGGTAAGATGGGATGATGTTTGCACAACTCTGTGAATCTACTAAAAAACAGTGAATTGTACTCTTTAAAGGGGTGAATTTTAAGGCCGTTATTTATATGTCAGTAAAGCTGTTGGTTAAAAAATCACTTGGGCTGCTCTGTGGAGAATGGGTTGTGCTGTGGTAACTATGGACAAGGAAGAGAGGAGGGTTGCTTGGATTATGTTGGTAGCACTGAGATGGAGAGAACTTGAGATGAGGGGCAGGAGGAGTGAGACACTTGTTCCCTCAGGAAAGTGCCATTCCTCTATGTGCTTCAAGAACAAGTGCCCTAGGGCAGGTATGACAGAGAACTCCACTGCCAGCCCTCTGCAAGCCCTGTGATGCAATACCTCTGTGGAAGCAGCAGGAAGAGAAGTGCACTGAAAGTGGTAGTGGAGCTGTTTTTGTTTTTTGTTTACTTGAGACTAAAGCAGGTGCTCCAGGCTATATTCAGTTAGGCTGATTTCCTCACTTTCTTGTTTGCCTAAAGAACTCTTATTTTGATTGGTAAATCTCTCAGAACAGTTAGGCTGTTCTCAAGAACCAGAAGAGCTGAGAGTCTGTGTCCAGGCATTGCTGGACATGCATTCCTTTCTGCTTACACACCATCATGATAAGAAATATGACTCACTGTGTGGTTGATGCTTCCAGAAGTGTTTGCTGTCTGTTCTCTCCTCTCCTGGGTGTCTCTGGAAGCATTAAGATTTTTAACAGAAGTTGATCCAAAGGACCAGGTTCAGAAGGTAGAGACCTTTTTCTAGTTGGCATTTGCAGGCCAGGTCCTTGGGTCACTATTCAATCAACCAGATGGTTTCTTCCAACTCCCTCCTCCCCTCAGTAGGTTCTATGATGTAGCTTTCAGTAATAGCAGAACTTGAGCCATCTCAGTGTCCTGGCTAAATTGCAAGTGATACAATGTGGAAAAAATGTGGTTACTCAATTCATTTCACAAAACAAGATGTTCTCTGTGTAATCCTGTTCTCTTTCTAATCATATTATTCTTCCTTCTTTCCTATCTTTTGGGCATTAGTATACAAATGTTAAAAAATTCAAAGTAATATAAGATTGTCTCTTGAAAGAAATACGAAAAATACCATTATTCATTTAATGTTCTTTTATGCTATTTCATTTTGTCTTCCTGGTAACTCTGAACTAGGTATAATTATTTTCAGATACCTGGTATTTATGAGAAAAATGAACTTCAGAGGATTAAGCAACTTGGTTCTGTTGATACCTGAGTCTAGAGGGAGAAGTCATGGAAATCTTGTAACAGGAGCAGCTGTCAGGGCCATCCCTTTGAACCATATTGTCTTCACACACCACTACCCTATACTCTCCCCATTCTTTGGGCTCTTTTCAAAGCTTCATTTGAGACCCTGGATTTTGGTTCCCAGATCCTGATATGAAATAGGAAAGAAGCAATATAGCATATTATCAAAGAATTGAACTGGGGTCTAGGCCCAGATGAGCCACAAACTTGTTTTATGTCATTGAGCAAATCATTCCTAATGGAAAATATTGAACTAGATGATCCTTAAGAGCCATTCCATCCTTGTAATATTGTATAAGTTCCTGATCTTGGGGACAGGTACAAATGACTCTTGTGACTATATCCCACCTGATTCCAGATCCATTAGCTTACATACCACTTAGCTCTGTCCTCCACCCACATAAGCTCTGCCTCTCTAAGGGGACTCCTGCACACTAGATATTTCTCCTCTGCTAAATCAATAGTATCCTTTTAGCACCTAAACTCCTGGGGCCAAGCCAACTCTGATGGGCAACAAATACCAAGCTTGCAACAATCCAGGGTGCTTGGTTATAAAAGGCAGAAATTTTTTTTATTAGCTCATCACTTTTTGTGTGTGACTTAAAACTGGAACAGAGGAAAGCTTTACTTTTTAAATTTTAAAAACCAAATGAAGAGTTCCATCCACCTGGCATGACTGTACTGCTAATTAGACCTTCAGCATCATAATAATCCACTTAACTCCCCTCTGATTTTAGGCTGGTTAAACCAGCTTCAGATTATAGTTTAGCTTCCTTTGTGATTTTACAACAGGAAAAGAACATAAGATCCAAGTTACCTAATATTTATATTTTCATTATAAATTAATATATTATCATTCTGGATTACACATCAGTCTCTTGTGATTTACTGTGGTGTAAACTGGGTCTGGCTGCTCTCTATTGATATAAACATGGGAGTCCAACAGAGGTCTGCCCTTAAGCACAACTGTTGGAGTAAATAGCCAGGCCTCTTTTACCCCTTCAGCCTACCCTTTCTACTTGTGGCATCATAGAAAGCGAAAACTTCAAAATATGACTTAATGCTGTGGTTGCGGTGCAGGAGTATTACTCTGGTCAGGAGAGTAATAATTTGATACTTAACAAAACTTTCCAAGTGTCCCTTTTTTTCTGTGAAATATTTAAAGAATGTTTCCCATACTTTATGGTTGGTCTCTTTCAGTTGTAAAACTACATAGGAAGCTATACTATAATCATTTTAGGATTCTGGGTCACAAAGAGGGTTGATTAAATTGCAGTCCCTTACTGCACAGGGCAAAACCAGGGTAGAGGAAAAAATAGCGCAACTAAGTCTAACCCGTAGTTCACAGCATGTAGATCAACTGATGGGCTGATTTTCTTCAGCCATCCGTCCATTCATTCAAATTTAAACTATCAGGTCACAGTTAAGTAGATCACTGGATCAACTGATGGGAATTCTATCTTTAGAGTTTACAGTTTTGTAAATTTAGGGACTAGTAGAGAATTACAGCTTTGGAGTAATAAAGTGTAAAAGGGCCCCTAACCTTGGCAGATTGGAAGTTGAAGGTCAGGGAGGGCTTCAAGTGAAGTGACATCTAAGCTGAAACCTGAAGAATGAGGTAAAAAATGTGGTTGAGAAACTTGAAAATGTTTGAATGGCTAGATTGTAGAGTGTAGGAAGAGGAGTAGAAAGAGAGAAGGCTGGAGAGGAATGCATAGAAATGCACAGCTTCCTTCAGAGACCCTTTTAAGGATCTGGGTCTTTATCCTAAGAGCAATGAGGGGAGGGCCATTGAATGGGCTTTAATTAGTAAAGTTACAGGTAAGATTTGTGTTTTAGAAGAACTATTCTGGTAGTATGAAGGATGAATGGCTTCCAGAAGCTGGAGGCCAAGATGTCAGTCAACAAGCTGTCAGAATACTCAAGGTAAGAGGAAGGATTGAGGCAAGGACACTGCGGTGAAAAGGATGAGAAGATTGGGGGAGCATGTTCTTTGAATAAAGAAGCCAACATGTGAGTTCTTAACATTAAGACTTTAGTACCTGGCACAATTATTTTATTTATTTAACAAACCATTACCTCTGCAATGTGTAAAATAATGCTAGTTTTTCAATATAAGCATTCATGAGAGAGCTAAAATTCTTTCTGCCATGTCTAGGAAGTTAGATTCATTTCTACCTGGCATGCTTAAATGAAACTAATTTATTAAACTTCATCTTTATATCCCCAGCACTTGGCACTTAGTGGTTATTCAGTAATACTTGTTAAGTGAAGTAAATGCTGCTATATTTTCTGATTCCATTTCTATTCATCATCTAAAGCCATTATTCACTTAATTATAAGAGTGAGAGCACTACTGTAATTTTTTTTCTTTTTTATATTTATTTAGTTATTTTATTTTATTTTTAAAATTTTTTATTAAGGTATGATTGATTTACACTCTTATGAAGGTTTCACATGAAAAAACAATGTGGTTACTACATTTACCCATATTATCATGTCCCCACCCATACCCCAATGCAGTCACTGTCCATCAGTGCAGCAAGTTGCCAGAGATCCACTGTGTGCCTTCTATGTGCTACACTGTTCTCCCCGTGATCCCCCACACCATGTGTGCTAAACATAATACCCTCGGTCCCCTTCTCCTTCCCTCTTCATCTGCCCTCCCACACCCCTCCCCTTTGGTAACCACTAGTTCATTCTTGGAGTCTGCGAGTCTGCTGCCATTTTGTTCCTTCAATTTTGCTTCATTGTTATACTCCACAAATGAGGGAAATCATTTGGCATTTGTCCTTCTCTGCCTGGCTTAGAGAGCACTACTATAATTTTAACAGCAGAGCAGATGTTATTTAGGGTAATGTTCTGTTTTTCAAATTTTGGAAACCTTATGGCCAAAAATAAGAGTGGCAAAGGGCACTCATCTCCAGAACAGCTCACCTTTGAGCCCATCAATTTACCTACCTCTCTGTCGCTGAATATATGAACATCTATATACACGTGGACTACCCCCCTTTCCTTCTACCCAACATTTTTCCACTAAACCACACAACAGGAGAATGTCCTCTCTACAGGAAGCTTCTGCAACCAGTATGCCCCTCTTGTCTCCTAAGAAAGTGTGTTCACTAGCCATGTCAGAAAAGGTGTGGGCATGTTGATTAATAAACAGAACAAATTCTTTGGTGCCCTTAAAGAAGACAACCATTTGACTGTTTGGCGATTTTCCTATTTACCCACTAGAATGTACTAGTTCCAGGCCTTGCCTTTATTTAATATATCATTTCCTCCCTGCACATGCATGCTTGCACTCAAACACACACACACACACACCGTCTCCATCATTATTCCAACTTTGGTCTAATCACATCTAGAAACTCTGGCCTTTCTTCACCCATCTATCCAGCAGTTGTAGAGCAGCAACTTTATATTAGCAGTGCTGGACTTAGTGGATGTTATAGAAAAGTGCCTACTTCCCAGGTGGTTGAGTGACTGAAATGAAAAAAATGGGTGTGCAAATGCATAGCACCAGGAGATGCACACAGTCTTAGTTATCTGAACACATGTACTCCTGAAGTAAGATGCCTGGGCATCCCAAGAAGAGAGAACTGCACACAGGCATTTAAGTGCTCTATTTGGTCAGGAAAAATAAATATATTTATGTTATGAGGTTTATGCAATGAATCAGTACTCTCACTACTGGCTTTCTCTTCTTTGCATGCTTATGGTTCACAAATAGAAATAGAAATGTGGGAAAATGAAATGAGTAGTAAGTTATGAAGAAGGGGATTGGGGTCCACTTACTGATTCTAATTTTATCTGCCTAAGGGACAGAAAAGTCCTATCCCATGCCTTTCTTCCAGAATCCTTAAGCTGCCTCTTGGCTCTGCCCAGTTCTCTTGTCTTCAGCAACTACAGATGCCTGAGAATGGTACCAGTTCTTTGGCACATGTAGTGAAACAACTGGCAGTTCTCAGAACTCCTGGAAACAGTGAGATGTGACTTCGGAAGTTCATACATTTGACCACACAGCTGCTGTTTCCTTGGGAATACTTAGACCTATGTAGTTTTCTCTGGCAAGCTTCTATTGTAACACCTACCATGTGGTAGCATCAGAACATACCAACTTACAAAATCTCCTCTTTTAAAAAAGTATATGTGGTTCCTAGAAAAGTCATATTGGAAACCAATAATAGAAACTCTTTCATTACATTTTTTTCTCCTTAATTTCCTAGATGATTTTTGGGGGAAATATTACAGTATAAATAAAAGTTTCCGAATCTCAATAGTGACTTACTAGAAGAAAAACAAAACATAGACAGCATTATATTAAAATGAGGGAAACTTGGCAACCTCTTAAACAGACCAAAGCAAAACAGAAAATAACAGGGTGATATGTCAAGAAGACGGGAGTTTGACTATAAGCTTTTTAGACTTGTTGTCTTATGCTATGGAAAGCTGCAGTGTGTTGATTTAACTGTGCAGCTAACTAGCAGGTGCTTCATCACAGTAGGCTTTCATGTCACCTTTGAGTGGCTTAGCCTTGACCACACACTAAGACCATCTTCTGAGAAGATGGTCCACTTGCTCTGGAATCCTCTTATCTGTTGTCTCAGATAGCTAAGGTCAGTCACTCCTTTGAGTTTCAGTAATATGAGGCTTTTGAAGTTTGCTTGTGGTCCTATCATGCATGATTCTATTAACCTCTGTTTTCCCCACTCTACATATTTATCAGCCTGAATATTCCCCAGGAAAATGTGAAAAGTCTTTATAGTTGCAGAGGTCCTCTATCCATGCTGTAGGAATAAGAGGGAAAGTAAGAGCTAGATGTGGGGAACTGGAAGGGTTAACTGAGCTACATAAGAGCAGGAGGCAACCCATGCTTTGTTAAGTGAACTGGACTTTAGAGGAGGGGAGTTTCAGCCTTGGCTTCAACCCAGCGGGAGCACACAGTTGAACCCAGGCAAACTGAGCAAAGCTAATAAAGAACACATCCACTAAATTACTGTGCAAGGCCAGTGGTACACTGCTGTGAACGAAAATAAGATCCCAGTCCAGAAAACTGATAGACCAAATGGGCTTCCCCCTCTTCTTTTTTTCTTTTCCATTGTTCATTTTCTGTGTTGTGTAGACATGCACACATGCACACACACGCACACACAGAAGTTGGCCTATATCTTTTTAATCAGTTCCCAGTTCTGCGTGCTCTGTTGCTGCTGTAGAAAGGAGAGATGTGATCATGAACACCTTGGGGCAGTAAGAAGCCTGACTAAGACTGCTGGACCAGCCTAAAAGTCAGCAGCGCCCTGATCACTTAATTATAACAAGATACATTTAGTTCTTTACTTTCCTTCCTTTATTTGAGGGTCTGCTCCTGCTTTGCTATTGGTTTCAGGGTAGCATAGTGGAAAGAGCATGGACTTTGGAGACCAAAATCTCTAGATTGAATCCTAGCTTTAGCTATGTGTCCTTTGTCAAGACTTTTAACCTCTGTGAGTTTAGTTTCTCCATCTTTAAAATAACCCAGTATAATAATTGTCTGGGAAAAAGGCATTTTGTGGTTAAGTTGCAAACTGAAGTTAGCCACTTTTTTTCACAGAACATCATCTTTACTTAAAAGAGCAACTGACTTGGATATATGGCAGACACTTTGTCCAAAATTAAGCTGGTCACTTCAAGGAAGACAATCTGTAGGCATTTGCTGTAAATGATAAATTTAAACTTTCAAATGAAAATTAAGATTTTGGAAAACTTGTATCCACCAATATGAGCTTAACAGCTTCCCAATATATGAAGACTTCAGAGTCACTCTTTACTGTGTTCTCGTCCATCTAGAAATTACTTTGGTGAAAGTTCAGTTGGTTGGCTTAATAGTAAATATGAGATGTCAGAAAGGTAAAAAGTCATAGAATCCTAGAATCTCAGGGTTAGAGGAAACTTCAGAAGTCTTCAAATTCAACCTCTTGCCTAATTCAGGACTCTCCTTGAGAGCAGCCACTATAAATACTCATCTAGCCTTTACTTAAATTCTTCCATAGACAAAAAGATTATAACCTCCCAAAGGAGCACCTTCCTTCCATTTTTGACAGCTCTATGGCTATAAATGTTCCCTTTTATTTTGAGCTGAGGTCTGCTTTCCCCCAGTATCTATCCATTGGCTCTGATTTGTTTCTTGTGTCACCTAAAGCCTTTTCAGATAGCTCTTGATACTCTTGTTCCTCCACTGCTTTTTTCTTCAGATATTTGTGAGATTGGATAGTTTCTAAGCCTCTCATCATTTTGGACTCTCAGCAATTTATACTGTTGTGACTAGAATGAGCTGACATATCCAGGATGGTCTAACTACTGCAGAATGGAGTGGCACTCCTGGCTTTCCTCAAACGGGGACTGTACTGTGACCTAACTTGAAGATGAAGGATTGCATTTTTTCTATTTTTATATTCTCAGATGGTTACAGTAGATGCTTAATGTTACCCCTTACCTAGTTTCAACAAAAGTTGAACCAAACTTCAGGACAGAATGGCCACATTAGATAAGGTATTTGAGGTAGTTCTTTTTTTAATGACCGAGGGGTAGGAATGGTAATATATAAGATTTGTACACTTCTTTTACCATTCTCTTTAATCACAACATCCAGATTGTGATAAACCAAGTCTTTTCCTCAGTACAATTTTCTTCAAATAAGAGGATTCCTCCTCTTTCTCATGATAAATTTTCTTCATTCAGTTCAGTAGGGATCATATAGTACCTGCTGTGTAGAAACATGTAAGCCTACCGTACAGCTGAATTCACTCGTGCACACGTGGTCAATAATCAGAGTATACTGCAGAGACAGCCTTATTTGGAATTTTCCACAGAAAAGAATTATGTCACAAAAATATCTTTAATCTTTTGTATATCTTCTATTTAGTACTATATTAACTAACTACCTTTTACAATGTTTAGAAAGATGTTTAATGAGCACCATTTTAATAAGAAAGGAAGTAAATGTTTACCAAGCCCATACAAGGTCCCAAATACGGCAGACACTTGATACATTATCTCAATGAATCTCACAAATGCCTGGGCTTTATAGTACAGTAGCACCCCCTTATCTCCAGGGGAAATATTCGAAGAGTTTCCAGTGGAGGCCTGAAACTGTGGGTGTTACTGAACCCTATATATACTCTGTTTTTTCCTATCCATAATACCTGTGATAAAGTTTAATTTATAAATTAGGCTCAGTAAAGATATTAACAGCAATAACTAATAATAAAATAGAACAGTTATGACAATATACTATAACAAAAGGTATGTGAATCTGGTCTCTCTCAAAATAACTTACTGTACTATATTTAACCTTCTTATTGTGATGTGAGATGAGAAAATGCCTACATGATGAGATGAAGTGAAGTGAATGACATACGCATTGTGATGTAGCCTTTGGCTACCACTGGTACCATCTGCTTCTGGAAGGTAGAAAACAAACATCAAAACTGGAGATAAGGTGGACAACTGTGTTTAACCTTGTTTTACACATGAAGATACTGAGGCTCAGAAAGATTACTAGGAGAAATAAGAGCTAAAATTTGTTGCATCCCTAGGTCCTATCAGACACAGTGCTTATCATATCCAGATCCTCAAACTTTATCTCAGTTAAACTTCACAATAACCCATAGCTCAGAGAGGTTAAGTGCTTTGTAAAAACTTAAACCTAATTCCATGGGTTTCTGACTTCAAAGTCCATGTTCTTTCTACTATACCACACTTCACTCCGCCTAAACGGAGGTTTAGAGATACCATTAGGTAAATAAGTCTGAGACAACTGTGAATAAGATTAAGCTAATCTTAATGAATATTAAGATACTTTGAGAATTGTGACATATGATTCATCCCGTGAGGGGTTTTATCAATAATCTTGGAAATGCATTTTGAAATCTACTAGAAACTCCAGCAGCTGGGGTTTGGGAGAGGTTTGAAATGTGTGTTGGAAATAGAATGAGAAGGATCAAGAGTGGGAGAGAGATCCTTCCAGGCACTAGTAACTAGTTACTGTAGATCTGGACAAGAGAAGTAAGTTTTCTAGGCCAGTCACTACCAGGTGTTCAGCCATAGAAAGTGAAATATAATAGCTCTCATAGGAAGAGTCATTCATAATTGTGTAGAGCCACCTATATATATAGTTGTGTAGTCATTTATACCAATTGATATATTTGTAAGAAATTTAACTTTCATGGAAGAAAAAAGGACTTGGAAAAGCCATCTAGGGGCACTGGGTAGCACCACCCTCCCCCCTGCAGAGGTATTTTAAATACACACAAGTTTCTCCATCCTTTCTTCCAACTCCTGCTGTAGCTACTGATAACCTGCTTTCTACTGCCTAGAAGCCTATGTGGATAGCCTATGTGGCACCTCTCTGGTTACTTGAACCTTTTAGTGGCAATATGTCACCACACTTTATTTTCTTTTTTCTTGAACCTTTTAGTGGCAATATGTCACCACACTTTATTTTCTTTTTTCTTTTATTTGTTTATGTGTGTTTTGTTTTCAGAATTATGTTAACATATCTTAAATAAAATAATTTTCTCATCTTAACTAACTTGGCAGGAGCTAACCCCCAACACCATAAAAAAAAGTGTTAATTTTATTTTCCACGTTAACATTAAGGGGTAACTGCATTTTCTTTTTCTTGTCTTTCAAAGTAACATCTGTTGTATTACATTTGGTTTTCAGTGTAATATATGATGTTAAAAATTGAAAATTCAGTGAAATCATTCAAAAATACTTAACTTAATGAGTTCCTACTATGCATTGGCCAGTATGCTAGGTATGGGGGAAATACAGTTTCACTAGGGGAGATGAGATAAATAGAATATAAAGTAGAAACAAGTGTTGCTGATTTGACTTTCTTAAATATCCTGTCTAGGTTTGGGTATTGTTTAGAACCATAGAATTCTCAAAGAATTGTCAAAATAGAAGGATGTGTTTAGAGATTGACTAGCTATGTGACTTTGAACAAGTTATTTAACCTCTCTTAGTTCAGTTGCTTCATTTATAAATTGGATGCAATAGGTCGACTCACAGAGTTGTTGTAAAGAGTTAAATGAATTTACATTTTAGAACAATAGCTGGAATGTACTAAGCTCTCAAAAAATGTGAGTCATTTTCTAAGCTAATGCTATTATTTTATAAATAAGGAAATTGGGGCCCAGTAAGAGTAAGTTACTTCATCAAGTTTTATTTGCATTAGCTATCAAATTATATATGTTGTTTGTGTGATGATAAAAGTATGGTGAGTCTTTTATGGATAGCATTAAGAAGTTTATCTATGTTACAGAAGCAGGTAAATACAAAGTTGTTATCAAAAATAAAATGAAATATTTAGAGTTACCCAAAAATAAGTAAAATTCAAAATAATACTATACAAATTGAACAGGTGAAAAAAAGGAAAGTTGGGGAAGGCTTCCTGGGAGTTGTCATTTGCTGAAGGATACCTAAAATTAGTAGCCAACTGGAGAAGCAATAGGAAAGGGCTTTCCCAGAGGAATAACATTTAGAAGGCACAAGCTAAAAAAAGAAGTGATTTGGGAAGCTAAAACACAGGGCATATGTCAGAAAACTAAAACCAGACAAGGTAAGATATTAAGTAAGGAGGGCCTGTCTGGAGGTAAGGTAAAAGGAGACCATTGAAAGGTTTTAATCAAAGCAGTGATATGATCATATTTGTGTTTTAGACAGATCCGTATGACCTGTTAGATAAGGGAGAGAGATAATGATGGTGGGATAAGTTAGAGGCAGGAAACCAGTTAGTTGGCCCTTTCAGTGATTAAGGCAAGAGATAATGAGGTTCTGATTTAAGGTAGTGATTTAAGGTAAGGGTTGGAGTGAAGGAGATAATTTGAGACATTCAGGGGACAGTTTTTCTGGGAAAAGGCATATTCTTTTTTTTAACCACATTCCTTTATGCTTTTAGAGCTAGAGAATCTTAAAATTGGAAGTAGACTAAGAAAAGATGTTAGGGAAACCATGGACTTGATGTCAGACTAAGTAAATAGCATAAATGCTGAGTTGGACATAGACCATGCTATCAGCAGAATATGCCAGATCTAAACATAGGCAGACATAAAAACCAGGAAACTAAATCTGAAATCAACCAACAGAGTTACAAATCAAAAGACAAGTTGTCCAGAGGAATTTTTGATGCAAGGTGTATTTTTAATATTCTGTGTGAGGAAATCGGAAGTATGAACAAAGCAGTTCTACTACATACTGACGTACTGAGATGACCCGTGGGTTCATTTCTTTCTGTTTGCATTCAGTTTATGACCTCAAGAGAAAGCCCTTACATAATTAAGCTGTCAGTGGAACTATCCACCTTTTTAATGGAACAATATTTTTACTTGAAAGAACAGCTAACAGAGAAACTGTGATTATTCAGATTTGGAATTTAGCAGACATTTTCTCAAAGTGAACTGAGTGAGCCTCTCACTCACTTCAAGGGACACAACTAATAAATAGCATTTGTTGACACTGATAAAATTCAAGCTTTCAAATGAAAATTAGAATTCTGGAAAACCTGTGTGTGCCGCCATGACCTGGAGAGTTTCCCAGTACTTTTACAGACTTTTCTAAAAGGATTATGATGGTATCAACTATTGAGAATTTTTTATATTATATGATGAGATGTGCCAACATTGGAAAACCTGCATGACTCAGTGACACAGTATTTTCTAAATGACCAATGCATGATGTAAAGTAAGAGTGTGGACTTTAAGGGAAATTTCTAAGCTAGTGATATTTGGAAGTTCTCATTACAGATAGAATTTAAAGCCGTGAGGCCAGAGGAGGTCATGTGGGGTGTGTGGTTCCCAGACCAGCAGCATTAATTCACCTGGAACTTTGTTAGACAAGCAGATTCCCAGACCTGCTCAGTCAGAAACTCAGGCTGGGACCCAGCAATCTGTGTTTTAACAAGCCCTGCAGGTGATTCTGAGGCTAGAGTTTAAAAACCACTGATCTGGAGGAACAAATGGTGGTGTTAGAAGTGAGGCAGAAATCTCCCAAAACCACATATAATAAGAAAATACAGCAAACACAACTATTCCTAAAAGAGTGACCAGAAATAAGATTGTACCAGCCAGTCCACGTCTGTGAGAAGAGAACATCTCACGGAAAAGGGTACAGTAATAAAGCTGTGCCCCAGCAGGACCCAAGTACTCCCCCCGCCCCAGCTCACCAGTGGGAGGAAGAGAATCAGAGAGGAGAGGGAGTAGAAACTCAGGACTGCTGAATACCCAGCCCTAGAAATCTACTCCAGGAGCACAAACCCACATTACATGGTGCTCTGGAGACTACAGGGGGTGAAAACCAAAGTCAGAGACTAAGACTATGAACAGGTTCCCACAACCAGCTGCTCTGGGGCAAAAGAAAGGTGGGAGCTTTGAAAGACTTCCCAACAGTGAGAGGGCTGCTAAAGGGGCAAGCTTTCAGGAGAAGGAACAGGTAGACAAAATCATCCTGGCACACTCAGCCCAGCAGGTTGGGAATTTTCAGGAGCTTCAGACGCTCCATCCCCCTGGTTGGAAACAGAGCCCCAAGGCCCCCCACCCCACTGCGATAAGCAGCCTGCTGCTTCTTCTTGCAGTCACCTGAGTGCAAACCCACCACCCCTGCCATCGCTCCAGACCAGCCAGAGGGCAGCCCCACCTACAGCAACTACATGGCTTAATGCAGAGGCTGCTCCCTGCATGTGGCTCACTGGTCCTAACAGCAGAGGCAGGCACTACGGCCAGGAAGCAGGAAAGGGCTCTGTCCTCCCAGCAGACACTGGTGCTGCTCACCTGTGACCCCTGCTATCACTCCAGGCCAGCCAGAGGGCAGCCCCATCTACAGCAGCTTAGGGCCTTAACACAGAGGCTGCTCCCTGCATGCAGCTCACTGGCCTGGCAGCAGAGGCAAGCACTGTGGCTGGGAAACAGGAAAGGGCTCACTTTTTAGGGTAGGCACCAGACTGATCTCCTGCAACCACAGCCATCGCTCCAGGTACTGGGCAGCTCGAAGAGCAGAGCTTCTGGGCAATAGAGGGTGCCACCTACACAAACCTAATATTTCTCACTCTCCAATAGGATTATGAAAAGACAGAAGAACCTTATTCAATCCAAAAATCCCTCAAACATTAGAAAGAAGGCTCACTGAGACTGAAATCACCAATCTTCCTGAAAAAGAATTCTAAATAATTAAATCATAAGCACACTAATGGAGCTACAGAAAAATATTTAAAAGCTAAGGGACAAATTCAGGGGGGAGATAGACACCTTAAAAAATGCAGAGGCTGAAATGAAAAATACAATGAGGGATTTAAAAGCAGATTAGATGAGGTAGAGGAGATGATAAATGGAATAGAAATTAGAGAACAGGAATACAAAGAAGATGAGGCAGAGATTAAAAAAAAGGATCTCTAGGAATGAAAGAATATTAAGAGAACTGTGTGGCCAATGCAAATGGAACAATATTGGCATTATAGGGGTACCAGAAGAAGAAGGGAGAGAAAAAAGGATAGAAAAGGGATAGAAAGTGTCTTTAAAGAAATAATTGCTGAAAACTTCCCCAACCTGGGCAAGAAAATAGTCTCTCAGGCCATGGAAGTACACAGATCTCCCAACAAAAGGGACACAAGGAGGACAACATCAAGACATATAATAATTAAAATGGCAAAGATCAAGGACAAGGACAGAGTATTAAAAGCAGCCAGAGAGAGAAAAACAGTCACCTACAAAGGAAAACCATCAGGCTATCATCAGACTTCTCAGCAGAAACTTTGTAGGCCAGGAGGAAGTGTCAATGATATATTCAATGCAATGAAGCAGAAGGGCCTCAAACCAAGAATACTCTACCCAGCAAGATTATCATTTAAATTTGAAGGAGGGATTAAATAATTCCCAGATAAGCAAAAGTTGAGGGAATTTACCTCCCACAAACCACCTCTACAGTGTATTTTAAAGGGAGTGCTCTAGGTGGAAGTGCTCCTAAGGCTAAATAGCTGTCACCAGTGGAAATAAAACCACAGTAAAGGAAGTAGACCAATAAATTACTAACCAAATGCAAAATTAAATCAGGTACCCATGAAATCAGTCAAGGGATACACAAAGAGTACAGAATATGATACCTAATATATAAAGACTGGAGGAAGAAGAAAAAGAAGGGAGAAAAAAAAGAATCTTCAGATTGTATATATAATACCATTATAAGTGAGTTAAGTTAGACTGTTAGATAGTAAAGATGCTGCCCTTGAACCTTTGGTAACCACAAATCCAAAGCCTGCAACGGCAACTTTTAGTTTTTTGAGGAACCTCCAGCATTTGTTGTTTCTAGTCTTTTGATGTTGACCATCCTAACTGGTGTGCGGTGATATCTCATTGTTTTAATTTGCATTTCCCTGATAACGAGTGATGTGGAGCATCTTTTCATGTGCCTGTTGGCCATCTAAATTTTGTCTTTGGAGAAGTGTCTCTTCAGAGCCTCCACCCATTTTTTAAATTGGTTATTTGCTTTTTGGGTGTTGAGGTGTGAGTTCTTTATATTATTTTGGACATTAACCTCTTCTCAGATATGTCATTTACAAATATATTCTCCTATATTGTGGGATGCCTTTTTTTTCTGCTGCTGATGTCTTTTGCTCTACAGAAGATTTTTAGCTTGATATATTCCATTTGTTCATTTTTGCTTTTGTTTCCCTTGCCCAAGGAGATGCATTCAGGAAAAAGTTGCTCATGTTTATATCCAAGAGATTTTTGCCTATGTTTTCTCCTAAGAGTTTTATGATTTCATGACTTACATTCAGGTCTTTGATCCATATCGAGTTTACTTTTATGTATGGAGTTAGAAAATACTCCAGTTTCATTCTCTTACATGTAGCTGTCCAGTTTTGCCAACACCAGTTGTTGAAGAGGCTGTCATTTCCCCATGGTATATCCATGGTTCCTTTATCATTTATTAATTGGCCATGTGTGCTTGGATTTATATCTGGGCTCTCGGTCTGTTCCACTGATCTATGGCTCTGTTCTTGTACCAGTACCAAATTGTCTTGATTACTGTGGTTTTGTAGTAGAGCTTAAAGTTGGGGAGCGTAATCCCCCCAGCTTTATTCTTCTTTCTCAGGATTGCTTTGACTATTTGGGGTCTTTTATGGTTCCATATGAATTTTAGAACTATTTGCTATAGTTCGTTGAAGAATACTGTTGGTATTTTGATAGGGATTACACTGAATCTGTCGATTGCTTTTGGCAGGATGGCCATTTTGACAATATTAATTCTTCCTATCCATGAGCACAGGATGTGTTTCCATTTATTGGTATCTTCTTTAATTTCTCTCAAGAGTGTCTTGTAGTTTTCAGGGTATAGGCCTTTCACTTCCTTGGTTAGATTTCTTCCTAGGTATTTTATTCTTTTTGATACAATTGTGAATGGAATTGTTTTCCTGATTTTCTGCTAGTTCATTATTACTGTATAGAAATGCATCAGATTCTGTGTATTAATTTTGTATTCTGCAACTTTGCTAAATTCAGATATTAGGTCTAGTAGTTTTGGAGTGGATTATTTAGGGTTTTTTAGGTACAGTATCATGTCATTTGCAAACAGGGACAGTTTAACTCCTTCCTTGCCAATTTGGATGCCTTTATTTCTTTGTATTGTCTGGTTGCAGTGGCGGGGACCTCCAGAACTATGTTGAATAAAAATGGGGAGAGTGGGCATCCTTGTCTTGTTCCCGATCTTAAAGGAAAAGCTTTCAGCTACTCACTGTTAAGTATGATGTTGGCTGTGGGTTTGTCATATATGGCTTTTATTATGTTGAGGTACTTGCCCTCTATGCCCATTTTGTTGAGAGTTTTTATCATGAATGGATGTTGAATTTTGTCAAATGCTTTTTGTTGATGTGATAGATGATGTTGATGGATTTTTGAATGTTGTATCATCCTTACATCCCTGGCATAAATCCTTCTTGATCATGATGGATGATCTTTTGGATATATTTTTTAATTTTATTTGCTAATACTTTGTTGAGTATTTTTACATCAATGTTCATCAAGGATACTGGTCTGCAATTTTCTTTTTTTGTGGTGTTTTTGCCTGGTTTGGGGATGCTGGCCTCATAGAATGAGTTTGGAAGTATTCCCTCCTCTTCAACTTTTTGGAAAATTTTAAGGAGAATGGGTATTAGGTCTTCACTAAATGTTTGATAAAATTCAGCAGTGAAACCATCTGGTCCAGGAATTTTTTTCTTAGGTAGTTTTTTCATTACCAATTCAAATTTGTTCCTGGTAGTTGGTCTGTTCAGATTTTCTGGGTCCATCTTGGAAGGTTGTATTTTTCTAGAAAGTTGTCCATTTTGTTTAGGTTATCTAGTTTGTTAGCATATTATTTTTCATAGTGTTCTCTGATAATTCTTTATATTTCTGTGCTGTCCATAGTGATTTTTCCTTTCTCATTTCTGATTCTGTTTATGTGTGTAGACTCTTTTTTCTTCTTGATAAGTCTGGCTGTCTAGGGGTTTATTTATTTTGTGTATTTTCTCAAAGAACCAGCTCCAGGTTTCATTGATTCTTTCTATTGTTTTATTCTTCTCCATTTTATTTTTCCTGCTCTAATCTTTATTGTGTCCTTCCTTCTACTGACTCTGGGCCTCATTTGTTTTTCTTTTTCTAGTTCATTAATTGTGAGTTTAGACTGTTCATGTGGGATTGTTCTTCCTCCCTGAGGTAAGCCTGTATTGCAGTATACTTCCCTCTTAGCATGGCCTTCATGGTGTCCCACAGATTTTGTGGTGTTAAATTTTTGTTCATTTGTCTCCATATATTGCTTTATCTCTGTTTTAATTTGGTCATTGATCCACTGATTATTTAGGAGCATACTTTTAAGCCTCCATGGGCTTGTGGGCTTTGTCATTTCTTTGCAGAATTTATTTCCAGTTTCATACCTTTGTGGTCTCAGAAGCTGGTTGGTACAATCTCATTCTTTTTCAATGTACTAAGGCTCTTTTTATGGCCTAGTATATGATCTGTTCTTGAGTATATTCCATGTGCACTTGAGAAGAATGTATATCTGGTTGCTTTTGGGTGGAGTGTTCTGTAGATGTCTGTTAGGTCCATCTGTTCTAATGTGTTGTTCAGTGCCCCTGTCTCCTTTCTTATTTGCTGCCTGGTTGATCTGTCCTTTGGAGTGAGTGGCATGTTGAAGTCTCCTAAAATGAATACAGTGCATTCTATTTCCCCCTTTAATTCTGTTAGTATTTGTTTCACATATGTAGGTGCTCCTATGTTGGGTACGTAGATATTTGTAATGCTTATATCCTCTTGTTGGACTGACCCCTTTATCATTATGTAATGTCCTTCTTTGTCTCTTGTGACTTTGTTTTGAAGTCTATTTTGTCTGATACAAGTACTGCAACTCCTGCTTTTTTCTCCCTATTAGTTGCATGAAATATTTTTTTCCATCCCTTCACTTTTAGTCTGTGTATGACTTTGGGTCTGAAGTGAGTCTCTTGTAGGCAGCATATAGATGGGTCTGTTTTTTTATCCATTCTGTGATGCTATGTCTTTTGATTGGTACATTCAGACCATTTACATTTAGGGTGATTATTGATATGTATGTACATATTGCCATTGCATGCTTTAGATTTGTGGTTACCAAAGGTTCAAGGGTAACTTCTTTACTATCTAACAGTTTAATTTAATTCACTTAGTTTGCTATTACAAACACAATCTAAAGGTTTTCTTTCCTTCCTCCTTTTTCTTCCTCCTCCATTATTTCTATATTAGGTATCATATTCCTTACTCTTTGTCTATCCTTTGACTGATTTTGGGGGTAGTTGATTTGATTTTGCATCTGCTTAGTAATTAATTGTTCTACTTTCTTTACTGTGGTTTTATTTCCTCTGGTGATATCTATTTAGCCTTAGAACACTTCCATCTATAGCAGTCCCTTGAAAATACACTGTAGAGACGGTTTGTGGGAGGTAAATTCTCTCAGCTTTTGCTTATCTGGAAACTGTTTAATCCCTCCTTTAAGTTTAAATGATCGTGCTGGGTTGAGTATTCTTTGAGGCCCTTCTGCTTCATTGCATTAAATATATCATGCCACTCCCTCTTGGCCTGTAAGGTTTCTTTTAGAAGTCTGATGATAGCCTCATGGCTTTCCTTTATAGGTGACCATTTTTCTCTCTCTGGCTGCTTTTAATACTCTGTCCTTGTCCTTGATCTTTGCCATTTTAATTATTGTATGTCTTGGTGTTATCTTCCTTGGGTTCCTTGTCTTGGGAGATCTGTGCATCTCCATAGCCTGAGAGACTATCTCCTTCCCCAGATTGGGGAAGTTTTCAGCAATTACCTCCTCAATGACACTTTCTAATCCTTTTCTCTCTGTTTCTCTCTCGCATCCCTATAATGTGAATATTGTTCTGTCTGGATTGGTCACACAGTTCTCTCAATATTCTTTCATTCCTAAAGGTCCTTTTTTCTTTCTGTGCCTCAGCTTTTTTGTATTCCTCTTCTCTAATTTCTATTTCATTTACCTTTTCCTATAGTTCATCTAATCTGCTTTTAAATCCCTCCATTGTGTGTTTCATTTCAGATACTGTATTCTTTAATGATTGAATCTCATTCCTGAATTCTTCCCTGAGTTCTTGAATATTTTTCTGTACCTGCATGAGTATGTTTATGATTTTTATTTTGAAATCTCTTTCAGGAAGATTTATGAGTTCAGTTTCACTTGGCCCTCTTTCTGGTGTTTGTGGGATTTGGATTTGAACCAGGTTCCCATGACGGTTCATATTTGTATGTGGCACCCTCTAGTGCCCAAAGCTCTGCTCTCTGGAGCTGCCCAGCCCCCTGGAGCAATGTTGGGGGTCACAGATGAGCGGCGCTGGTGCCTGTCTTTAGGAAAAAGCTGTTTCCTGCTTCCCAGCTGCAGTGCCTTTCTCCACTGCCTAGGCCAGTGGGCTGAGTGCACAAGTAGAAGCCTCTATGCTTTGCACTTGTCACTGCCATAAGTGGGGCCTACCTCTGGCTGGCCTGGCGCAGTGGTGGGGGAAGCTGATTTTCAAGCTGGTGCTTGCCAGGAGAAAGGTGCAGCAGGCTGCGTATCATGGTGGGGGGCCTCAGAGCTGCGTACCCAACCAGGGGGTTGGAGCTTCTTAGCTCCTGAAAGTTTCCAATCTTCTGGGCAGAGTGCACCCAGACAATTTTGTCCACCTGTCCTTTCTCCTGAGCAGCAAGCTCTTTGCAGTCCTTGCCCCTTTAGCAGCCCTCCCATGTTAGGAAGTCTCTCAGAGTGCCCTCCTTTCTTTCTGTCCCAGAGCATCTGGATGTGGATTTGTTTTCTACAACATCTGGAATCTCAGTCTCTCCAAGTATTCCACCTGTCTTACCAACCCCCACTAATCTCCAGAGCACCATGCAATGTAGGTTCCTGCTCCCAGAGCAGATCTCCAGGGTTGGGTGCTGAGCAGTCTTATGCCTCTACCCCTCCCCTGCTCTGTTTTTGTCCCTCCCACCAGTGAGCTGGGGTGGGGGAAAGGCTTTGGTATTTTACCCTGTTACAGAGGTCTGTTCTTTCTCCAAGTGTATGCAGGTCTGGCGCAGCCTTCTTTTCTGTTGCTCTTTCAGGATTAGTTGTATTAACTATATTTTCATATTATATGTGGTTTGGGAAGGAGGTTTCTTTCTCACCTCTCATTCCGCCATCTTAAATCCTCCCACATGAAACTTTTTAAAAACTTTTTATTTTGCTATAATTTCAGCATTATAGAAAAATTGCAACAGTGGTACAAAGAATTCTCCCATACCTTTCACCAAGATTCCCCAAATATTAAAATTTTATCACTGTTGCATTATTATCTCTCAACACACAATACATATTTTTTCCTGAACCATTTGGCAATGACTTACATATATAATGTTCCTTTACTATAAAGACCTAGTGTATATTTTCCAAAAACAAAGTTAGACTCTTCTGTAGGTATAATACTACTATTATAATCATAAAATTAACATTGATACAGTATTAAGACAATCTATAAACCTTCTATAATAATTAAAACCAGAAAGTTAATATTACTATAGTACCAGTGGCTAATCCATAAACTTTATTCATATTTTTCCAATTGTCCCAATAATGTCCTTACAGGAAAAGAAAATTCTGGATTGTAAGTTGCACTTAATTGTCATGTCTGTTTAGTCTCCGTTAATCTGGAACAGTTTTCATCATTCTCCCTTATCTTCCACTACCTTAACATTTCTTTACAAATACTTGTTCAGTTATTTTATAGGCTGGGTCTCAATTGGGGTTTGTCTGATGTTACCTCATGGTTAGATTCAAATTATTACATATTTGACAGTAATGGTCTAGAAATGACATTCTTCTTAAAGCATCATATTTAGAGATACGTGATATCTGTCCCATTACTTCAGATAGTGACTTTGATTGCTTGGTTCAGGCACTATTTACCAAATTGCCTCACTTCATTCCTTTGTAATTAATCTTGTGAGAAATACTTTGAGACTATGTAAGTATTCTGTTTCTCAGCAAACTTTTTCACTCAATAGTTTTAGTGTCATTGATGAGGCTTGCCTGAATCAATTATTGCCTAAATGGATATTTTCTAATTCCCTCATTTCTTCCAGACTTATTAGTTGGGATTCTGCTACAAGCACAAGGTTTACCCTCTCCTGTATTATTTGGTTATATCAGTATAGACTCATGGATTCTTATTCAGTATAATTTATTATTATTTGTTTTGACCCTCAAATTGTCCCTGATCTGGCCAGTGGAAGGAAGCCCCTTGAAGTTGACACCTGTGTCCTTTTGACATGGCCCCATCATTCTTTGAGCCCCATCATCCCCATTACTTACTGACAATGCATTCCAGGTTCATCTTGCACCTTCCTTGTACCCAGTCCATACCCGCTGAATTGTGATTAATTGTATAAAGATCTAATCTTAACCTTTTTGAGATTGTGCTATTCTAGGACAACAAATATGTTGTTGTTTTACCGTAGATAACTGACAAACCTTGATACTTAGCATTTACAAAATTTTCGACTGATATGATCAAATTAATTAACATCTGAATTGCCACTTCCTGGGCTTCTCCAGGAAAAGAGATTGCTTCCTTACTCCTAAACTACATGAGAGAATGTGTGCAGTGAAGATTCTAGACTAGAATCATGCCTGGATGTGCCACTTCCACTTCAGAGCCTTGCTTTCTCACTTGTCAAAGGAAGATGCTAACGTCAGCCCTCACAAGACTGTTATGAAAGTCACGTTAAGCCACACATGTACAAGAATTTTGTCAAAGTATTGTTGATTAAGGATGTAATTCTGTCAACTTTAGTAGCCTTAAAATATGTTGGAGAATATTCCAGTCTTTCGTCTTTCTCTGAAGTAGGACAATCATTCAATTATTTAATTATTTACATTTGGAAAAATAAAAAAAGATTGTGTTTAAATGAGAAGCTCAAGGTCATACCATAAGGGACAGAACTAGAATTAGATCCCTAGTCTCCTGATACCTCTCCAATTCCCCACACCCCCGCCCCAACTAGGATAATTAAGTTAGAATGTGGCAGGACAAGGTTTCCTGATGGAAAGAGCTTCCAAATCCTGGAATCCCTCAGGATAGCTTAAGAAATCCATTATTAAGTTTTTAAATTAGTATGAAGTTTAATCTCAGTGCTAGCTACTCACACATGACCTGCATGCTCTGATTTTTCATAATTGTTCAGTATAACATATTGTTAGTTTCTTCCGTCCAGATCTTTTGGGCCACAGAGGGCAACCTCTTTGCCAATTGGCATCATGGACTTTTATGTCTGGCTTTAAAAGAAAAGAAGAAAACTATTTTCTGATTGTTAGAAGGTCATATATAGCCCTTTTCAGTTCTTATTTTATATCTGTTTCCTTTTTTATTCTAGATAGCAACTTAAAACTGAGCACCTTGTCATGTGATGGCAGGAATTCCAAAGTAATCCACCTCCTTGCCCCACTCAGATTCCATGGTCTGTTACTGGAGATACATAGGTCAGTCTTACAGTTTACAGTAATCAGTTCAAATATTTGGCATGTTCAGTTACTCAGGCTTGGGTGTAGAATTGGTAGAGGAGTTAGACTGGTTATTTTTTTCCAACAGGCAAGCGTGTTGGAAAAAGAAGGGCAAGAAAATGGTTATAGGTCTGTGGTTCTCAAATCTTTGGTATCAAGAAACTTTTATATCCTTAAACACCCTAAAGAGCTTTTAATTCTATGGGTAATCCATATCACACATTAGAAATTAAAACTTAGAACTTCTTAAAACTCAAGAATATACAAGTACACATTCAATTAGTTGTCAGAGTAATGGTATCACACCTGTAGTCGCTGGAAAACTCCACTGTGAGAGAATGAGAGTGAAAAAGACAAATGTTTTAGTATTGTCAAGACAGTTTTCACCTTAACCAGATGTTCAGAAGGTTTTCAGTGACCTTTAGGGGTTTCCAGACTATACTCTGAAAATGACATTTTTAAAATCCATTTTACTAATAATAGACATTTGTGCCATTTCAAGTTTTCAGTTATAAATAACACCGTTATGAACATTCTTTTACATATCTTATACATGTTCAAGCATTTCTCTAACCTAAGGTTAGAATTGCTGAATCATAGAATATATACATGTTCAGATTTATTAGATAATGTCTCAATGCCCCCCCCAGGGAGTCTTCTGAAAAATGCTATAATGAACATTCTAGTACATGTTCTTTGGTAGTCATACTACTCATTTCTCTTTCGATATATATCCAGGTGTGGAATTGTTGGTGATAGAGTGTAAAGCTAAGCAATTTTTTAAAGTGATTTCCTGGGCTTTTAATTTTAGCAATTTTGGTTGAGATATAGTATTTCATAGTTTTAATTTGCATTTTTCTGATAACTGATAATGTTCTGTAATTTTTTATATCCTTACTGGAATTTTTGTGACATGGTTCACATCTTACCCATTTTTAAATTGGATTGTCAGTATTTTTATTATATATTCTTAGGAGCTTTTTGTATTTTCTGGATGATTTTTGATCATATATTTTGCATATCTTTTCCCAATCTGGATTTCTTTTTCACTTTCTTAATGTTGTCTCTTGATGAACAGAAAATTTTAATTTTAATGAAATTAGTATGTCAGTGTTTTATAGTGAATGCTTTTTGTTCCTGTTCAATAAATCTTTGCTTAGCACAAATTTTCAAGGGTGTTCCTCTCTGTGTTCTTGTAAATGTTTGATGTTTTAGCTTTCACATTAATTTTTGTATCTGGTGTGAAGTGTAGCATTCAAGTCTCATTTTTTTCTGTATGGATATCTATTTGACTCACTACAATTTTATTTAGAAGTCCATGTTTTCCCCCACACTGAATTATATGGACACCTTTATCGTAAATCAGATGACTGTATATATGCGGTCTGTTTCTGAACACTCTGTTTTGTTACCCATTTGTCTATCCTTACACCAATAACACATATCTTAATTACTCTAACTTCATAATGTGTCTTGATATACCTTTTTCACTGAATATTTGATCTTGAGTTCTTAAATTTCATTTTCTGTATCTGGTGTCCTTTCCAAATACACTTTTTTTATTTTAATAGATTTTGTAGATGGGAGGGGATGCAGTTTATATAAAAAATTATGTCGTGTGTAAGTAACACTT
The DNA here is from genome assembly GCF_040802235.1 of Manis javanica. Taxonomy (NCBI): domain Eukaryota; kingdom Metazoa; phylum Chordata; class Mammalia; order Pholidota; family Manidae; genus Manis; species Manis javanica. The sequence continues at coordinate 31,660,515 of NC_133159.1, read as the reverse complement.
CCTCCTCACAACCTGTATTTATAGCTTTTATTTCTTATTCTTTCCTTATTACATTGGACTCCAATACAGTGTTCAGTAGAAATGGTAATAGCAGATATTATTTTGTTCCATAATTCAGTGGAAAGTATTCAACATTTCACCATTAAGTATGTTGTTGGCTATAGATTTTTTTGTAGATGCTCTTTTCTATAAGGAAATTCCCTTCAATTCCTAGTTTGCTGATAATTTTTATCATGAATGGGTGCTGAATTTTGTCAAATGCTTTTCCTGCATCTGTTGAGGTGACATACATGTTTTCTTCTTTATTTTGTTAATGTAGTGAGTTCAGCTGTTTTTTTTTCTATTGTTGAACAGTCTTTGTAGTCCTGGGATAAACTATATTTAGTCATGGTATATTATTCTTTATGTATATAATTGGATTCAATTTGCTAATATTTTATTAAGGATTTGCATCTGTTTATGAGGGATATTAATGTATACGTTTGTTTTCTTGTTATATCTTTGTCATGTTTTGATATGAGGGTTATGATGGCCTCATAAAATGAGTTGGGGAGTGTTCCCTCTTCCTCTGTTTACCTACAGAGGTTTTGAAATTCTGTCATTATTTCCTCTTTCGTTTGGTAGAATTCACCACTGAAGCCATCTACACCTATAATTTTCTTTGCAGAGGGTTATTACAATTTCAATTTAGTATGTATTGGGCTTTTCATATTTTGCTTTTTCTTGTATCCATTTCAGTAAGTTGTGTTTTTTCAAGGAAGTTGCCCATTTCACTTAAATTTTCAAATTTATTTGCATAAAGTTATTCATAATATCTTGTTATTATCTTCTTAATGTCTGAAGTATCTATAGTGAAATCCCTCTTTCATTCTTGATATTTGCAGGTTGCATTTTCTTTTTATAATTCTTAATGAGGATTGTTAAGAGGTTATCTTTTCAAAGAACCAAACTTTGTTCATTTTCTCTGTACTATGTCTGCTTCCTGTTTTCATTGACTTACCTACTCATCTCATTTCCTTAATTTCACTTTCTTTGAGTGTAATTTGCTGTTCTTTTCCTAGGTTTTTGAAATAGAAACTTACATCATTTATATTTAACTTTTCTTCTCTTCTAATGTAAACATTTAAAAGCTCTAACTCTCCCTTTGAACCCTGTTTTAGTTCAATCTAGCACACTTGGGTATGTCTTATTCTCATGTTTTAAGATCCAGAAATTTTCATGTTTGTTTTTTCTTTGACATGTAAGTTATTTACAAGTATTTATTGCTTAATTTCTTAGCATTTGGGGTTTTTCTAATTTTCTGTTATTGCTATCTGTTTAAATTCCACTATGGTTAGAGAACATTTTCTGTATTATTTCAATTCTTTTAACTTTATTGAGGATTGTTTTTTCATCCAGCATATTCCATAAACATTTGAAAAAAGTATGTATTCTACATTTATTGGGTATAGTGTCCTATGTGTCAATTAGGTTTGTTGGTTAACTGGTTAGTTACATAATTCAAATCTTACCTATGCTTAGTGCTTTTTCAACTTCTTGTCCTGTCAGTTACTGAGAGAGATGTGTTAAAATCTCCAACTCATTTAGATTTGTCTGTTTCTCCTTTTAGTTCTTTAAACTTTTTCTTTATGCATTTTATTATCAGGTACATATGAATTTAAAGTTATTACAGCTTCCTTTTGCATTAACTATTTTACCTTAGTGAAATGTCCCTATTTAGTCTAGTTATACTGCTTGCCTTAAAGACACCCTTGTTTGATATTAATGTAGCCACATGACTTTTCTTTTTGTTAATGTTTACACAATATATATTTTTCCACCTGTTTGTTTTTATCTTCCTGTGTTGTTATATTTCAAGTGTCCTTTTATTTCAAGGCCCTCTTATAAACAGATAAAATTGGGTTCTGGGAATTTTTTTTTATCAATTGTTTTATTTAATCCACTTGTATTTAATGCAGTTGTTTATTTTGGCTTAAGTCTATCATTTTGCATTTTGCTGTGTTTTCTCTTTGAGTTCTTCCTCATTACTTTATTCTTCCTTTCTTGACCTTCTTTTGGATTAATCAAGTGTGTTTTATTATTCGGTTTCTTTTTCCTTAACTTTTAGTGATACATTCTTGTATAATTCTTTAATTAGTTGCCCTGTGCAAATATGCATCCTAGATTTATTAAAGTCTATCTGCTTTCTAGCACTTTACCTGTTCCTCAAATAATGCAAAATTCTTAATAAAGTTTGGCTTCATTTTACCCACTCCCACTTCCATCCTTTGTGCTATTGCTTTTGTATTACATATATATATATATATAAATATATATATATATATGTATATGTATGTGTATATATATGTATATATAAACAAATAAATAAACCCTATATATATTATACACCCTATAAGCCATTTAAAAAATTTTTTGTTCTAAATAGTGTTAGGCTGGAGGAAGGAGAAACAAGGACATGCAAACAGAACAGAGAGATGCCATAGGGGGAGAACAGACCAGACCCCAAGGCCTTATATGGAAAGGGGACAGCTCTCCCTGAATTCCATCCTTCTGATGTGCCAACTAAGACCTGGATGTCAGCCTCCTCCCTCTTGGAAGGAAAAAAAGTTTCTAGTTGTCTATTATGTCACCTTTAACCAATCATACCTCTCCATGCCCCCTAGGATACCTTGCCCACTCCTCCCCCCCCTAATCCCTTATAAGCCCCCACCTCTCTGACCAGGTGTGACTTCCCCAGCCTGTAATACCCAGACCGCGGAACATGACCCAGGAGTTGCACTCAAATAAACTACCTGGCCCTTTGTTGCCTCTCTTCGCCTGCTTATTTCAGCTAAAATTTATCTTACAAATAGTAAATATTTTTTTGTGTCTAACTACATATTTACCCTTTCTTCTGCTCTTCATTCCTTCCCACAGCTCTATTCTTCTATTTTGGGAGGGCATCTCATATTTATTGATCAAATGGTTGTTAACAACAATAAAATTCTGTACAGGGGACTCAATGCACAATCATTAATCAACCCCAAGCCTAGTTCTCAACAGTCTCCAATCTTCTGAAGCATAATGAACAAGTTTGAAGAACTTCCTTTTTATTTGCTATAATTTAGGTCTGCTGGTGACAAATTCTCTTAGCTTTGATTAGTCTGAAAATATTATTTCACCTTCATTTTGAAAGACATTTTCTGTTAGTATATAGAACTCTAGGTTGGCAATTTGTAATTCATATATATATATTTACATATATATTTATATATATTTGAGCCTTTGGATGTTTCTGTTATCTTTCTTCAAGTTCATTAATCTTTCTGCTTGTCTACCCTTAAATACACCCAGTTCCTAATCCATCCAATCCATCTGAGTTCTTCTAATATATTTTTTATTCTAGGATGTCCATTTAACTTTTTATATAGATTCCAGTTTTCTATGGTTGTTATTTTCCTTTTCTTACTTTTGTTCATCTTTTTCTTTACTTTCTTTAACATGGTTATTATACTTATTTTAAAGTGTCTGGTTGTTCCATTTTCTGGATCATATTTGAATCTCCTATTGTCTGTATTTTCTCTTGATTACCAATCATACTGTTATGCCTCCTCTTATATCTAATATTTTTATATGTGTAATATATTGGGTATTTTATATAAAAGAACTATTGAGGCTTCAGTGATGGCTCCCATCAGAAAGAATTCTTCCTTTCCTCTGTCAGACTAATAAGATAATGGCCTGATCCCCTCAATCTAATCATGGACTGAGCTGGTCTAGGTCTGGATTGTACCTATGGTGTAAAAAGTCCTACACAATCTTTTTGCAACTCCCTTTTTAATTTAATTTCCCTTCACTCTCCTCTTTGCTGACTCACTTTTAGCTATACTGACTTCCTTTCCATTTTTGAAACACACATATTCCCATCTCAGAAATTTTACACTTGTTAGATACCCTCTATGCGAAAGGCTTTCTTCAGATCTTCATAAGACTTTGCTTTTATTTCATTGAGTTCTGTGTGCAAATGTCACCTCAAAGAGCACATTTCTTACCTATCTCTTTACTTTGTTTTAGTTTTAATCATAGCACTTACTTTGTCTGTTTTCTGTCTCCTCCACTAGGAGGCAACATCCATTAAAGTAGAAACTGTCTATTTTTTTCATTTTTCTATACCCAGGGCTTAGAACAGTGCAAAACCTATAGTAAGTGCTCAGTAACTATTTTGGAATGAATTAGATACCCCTTACCTTGAAGAATTCTCAATTTAAGGAAAATATAAATGATTGGGGTGAAATTGAAAGCACTGTAATATAGATGTCTACAGAATGCTTTTTGGAGGGTTTGGTGGTACTGACTTAGTTGGGGTATAGTCAGACAAGGCCTTATTAATAAGGAGGTGGCCCTGAGCTGAGTGGTGAAAACTGAATAATGATATACGTCTGACCAGGAAATTATAGAACTCAACACATATGAATGAACTGATGTTCAGAAAACAGTGGGGCTAGAACATAGGGTTAGTGGCAGGAAATGATATCAGATAAACTGGAGAGCAAGTCAGAGGCAAAGCCACAGAAGTTCTTGGATATCAGAATAACGAATTTGAGCTACACCTTACAGGTAATATGGAGCACAGCTTTTTTTAAGCTAAGGAGAAATGATATCACATGTATATTTCCATGTTTCACTACTCCTCACAGCAATAATCACACTAAAACTCTAAGTAGATTGATGTAGAGAATCTTTGACTTGGTAGTCTAGGCCCAGTTTCAAAACATAAGTTCTTTTCCCAACTCACTGTATAACCTGGGGAAGGTATCATTTCCTCTTCTGAGCCTCAGATCTTCCTTTTAGCAAGAAAGATTGTAGGCTTCTAACAGCCACTCCATCTCTGAATCTGTGGTTCTGTTTATAGGCTTTAACTAGGTGCCTTAGGGAGAAAAATTTAATATTTTTCTGCATTTGCCAGAAATAATTAAAACTTCCAATTCTAGTAATCTATGTTCAATTCTCCTCTGAGATTTTGTAACATTTAGGTCAGATCCAAAAAATCTAGCTTTTGGGGTTAAAACTACCCAAGTAAAAGTAACAAGTCCTTTTTATCCTCTGGCTGGGATGGGAATGCAGGTGGGAGGAGGGGGTGATAGAATGAGTCTTTTTCTTGCAGTTGTGATTCCAAAGAATCCCTATCCTACACCTGATGTGAACACTGAGAAGCCCAGCATCCACAGCAGCACCAAAACTGTCTTGGAGCATCAACCAGGGCAGAGGGGGCGTAAACCAGGAAAGAAGCGGGGCCGGACAGCCAAGCCCCCCATTCCCCATCCCATCTCTACCCCATCCAAGTCAGCTGAACCTTTGAAATTCCCAAAGAAGAGGGGTCCCAAACCTGGCAGTAAGGTAGGTAAAAATGTGGGTTTCCCAGAAAGGGATAAAGGATGAGGTAACTCATCCATAAGCATCCATCTTGGAAAGGGGCATGTCTGGCCCTATTTTCCACCTCGTGTATGACTTTAAGAGGAATCTCCTAGATTGGTATCCCTACTGAGCTTCTTACCTTGGAGTTGGTAATGTCAGATAGGGTAGTGTGGATAAGAAACAAATGTTGACTGGAAGTCACTCACATTTGAGGGAATTCTGATCTAATGTCTTCCCTAGATGAAAAGCCTGCTCCTAATTGTTAACCTACCCAGAGGGGATGCCCAGGCATGTGAACAGAAAGAGCAAATTGACTCTGTAAATGTGTTTTTTTCTATTCCTGCCCCTTCCTTAAAAGAAAAATGTAGGGAGATTATTGAATGCCTACTAAGTATCAGATTCTGTATCACACCATTAACTATATATAACATTACCTTCACAAAAATCCTAGGAGATGAGTAGTGTTAGTGTTACCTAATAGTTAAGTAAATTGAGACTTCAAGATGTGAAATGACTTCCCTAAGGTCACATAGCTAATAAATGGCAAAGGCTACAGAGATGAGTCACCAGATCTTCTAATTCTAAGGCCACTGTTGCCCTATCACATATTCACTCTCTCACATTTCCTGAGGGAGGTAACACTTAATCTCTATGTAGGAAGAGACTGCTGAGTCAAGCTCAGTGAACACTGGTACTGAGAGTACCACCTTTGATTTATGACCAGTTCTTCATGCATACCTTCCCTAGGTAAACCATTGATATGAAAGTACCTCATCTGCTTCTCTGCGGCTTCCTTAGGCATCACCTTCTCCACTCACTTCCTGTCAGGGGATTTCTCTGCAGCTCCCTCTTGAACTAGACTACCTAAGTTCTAATGGAGAAATTATACCCAGTACACCCTGGGCACTCCATTCCAGTCTCCTAAATTCTTGCCTAGTTTTTGTTCATTTTTAGTTGGTCTTGTTTTGTATATTAGCTCCAGCTGACTTCAATCATTCTAGAATATAAAATCCTCAAGGTCAAGAACCTATTCCTTCTCTTTTTCCTGAAGTGCCTTATGTCTTGGTCTCTTGGGAGATGTTCAGGATATGCAGGATGGATGGATGGATGGATGATTTTAGTGGTGGTGTTCCAGTTGAGATGTCTTATTAATTGGCTTTGAATTCTTGATGTTGTATCTTGATCTTTCTGTGTAATACATAATGCTCCTGATCTGTTACCACTTATCCGTAACTCAGGTCCTGATTCATTTTTTTGTCTGCAGTACTCTCTTCTCATCTCACAGTATGGAGGAGAAGCTGAAGCCCCTAAGATTTCAAGACCAGAGAAGCCATGTGTCTTGCCAGTGGGTTTCAGCCCCAGGCAAGTTCATTATGGATTCAATGTCACCAAAGAAATGACAGTAGAACATTCTTGCGGGGAAAGGGTAATACCCAACTTTATTACCATGGTGGCAGGTTAATCACTAGAATCCCATTCACTCAGAGCAAGTCTGCATGCAGCAAGCCAGTCTCTGCCTCTGGGCCTCTCTGCCCGCACAGCCATCCCAGTCTCTTTCCTCAGCACTGCCACCACTCCAGCCTCTGCTCTGCTCTCCTGCAGCCTTACAGCTGTGCCGCCATGTCACCCAGAGCACTGGACAGGGTTCTTTATATAGGGTCAGTAACAACACATTGCCCACACGTGTGTAGTGAGCTAGCCAATCAGGAGCAGGTGAGAATCCTGGCCACAGGAACCTTCATTTTATCCACACTCCAGCCCTCCAGGATTCTTGTCTCTCAGTCTATGTACCCTCAATCCTCTGCAGTGGTCCCTGTGCAAGGAAGCTGAAACATTGTAACCAAATTCCATAATCTACAACAATATACAGATAACAAAAATTACAACAAATTTTGATAACCCTCAAGCCTGAGAAGATCGATTGCCACCAAGTGGTCATCCTGGCTGTATGCAAACCAGTTTTACTCAAATGAGCTAACCAAAAGGACCATGGGTGGGCCTTACAATACCCACCTTCTCCAGCCTCTCCAGCAGGCACACAGGCTGATCTTGTTGCTTTATCTCTGCCATCTGCTTTGTCCTCAGCAGCCAGAATCACTGCTCTGGTCTCAGTTGTTGCCACAGCTCCAGTCATCCAATTTCTTCCTGTCTGCTCCTGCCTTTTCAGACCAACCCACATCTGGGTCTTCATGGCTTTCTCTGGGCCCTTTAAATTCTTCCTTCGAGAAGCAGACCATATTTCCTTTTGTGCTTGAGCCTAAAGACAGAAGCAAAGCATGGAGTGCTCCACAACCTGAGGAGGGGGCTGCACCTCTCCTGAAAGAACCCGAAGTTGCCAAGTCCTTCTGGCTTTCTACCAGCTTTCAACCAGGTGGGGTCTCAACCGAGGAGGAGCCAATGCTTCCAGCACCAGCATGGCCTCCACCCCCACCTGTTCATCAAACTTCTGTTCCTCCATGTCTGGGGCTGATGGCTCTACTACATACACCTCTTGCCCCACGGCATCTGGCAGCCTGTGTGCTGCTTCTCGTGCCACTTCTTCTTGGGCCTCTGCTCCCTTTCTTGCTGCCTCCTCTTGGGCCTTTACTATTTCCACAGCTCTTTGTAGTGACACTATCCCAGTCACTAACAAATTTTCTTTCTTTTGGGGTGGACCCCAGTTCTCCACCTCTTCACAGTACATGTCCACAGGGGAACACTTGAGTGTCTCCCTGTCCATAGGTGCAGCCTGCTGAAACACTCCTTCCATGAGGGCAGCCTGTTCTTTTTCCTTGGTCACCAATGAACCCTGCCTCCATCACCAATTGTCTTGCCAATGGGTTTCAGCCCCAGGCAAGTTCACTGTGGATTCAGTGTGACCAAAGAAATGACAGTAGAATGTTCTTGGGGTGAAAGGGTTATACCCAACTTTATTTCCACAGTGGCAGGTCAATCACTAGAATCCCATCCACTCAGAGCGAGTCTGCATGCAGCAAGCCAGTCTCTGTCTCTGAGCCTCTCTGCCCGTACAGCCATCCCAGTCTCTGTCCTCAGTGCTGCCACCACTCCAGCCTCTGCTCTTCTCTCCTGCAGCCTTGCAGTCATGCCACCGTGTCGCCCAGAGCACTGGGCAGGCTGTTTATATAGAGGCAGTAATGACACATGCCCACGCGTGTGTAGTGAGCTAGCTGACCAGGGGCAGGTGAGAATCCTGGCCACAGGAACCTTCACTTTATTCACACCATGCTTTTGATTATGTGAAGGTATCTTGAGGACAGTCAGATTAAAGAGAGAGAAACTTGTCGGTGAGGTTCCAAAGACAGAACCAATACCAATAATCATAAGTTCAAGCAGACAGGCTTTGTCTCATCATAAAAAGAACAGTTAAGTCTTTATGAAAATATTTTGTCAGATACAGAATAACTATATGACAGGGATGTTTTCAAGAAGAGGTAATTAAAACTATTACATAGATGTTTGGATTAAGTGGCCTTTAGAGATACTTCAAAACCTTAGACCTTGATTCTATGATTACATCTGCTCTGCTTTCATGCAGTCCTAAACTTCATAACCAAAGTCATCTTTCTTTCCAATCCTCTTGAAAACAGTAATTCTCATCTTATCCTGTATTTTATGGCCTGGTATTTGACTCCTTATTTCCCCTTCCTTTCTTTTGCCTATTTCATTAAGCTTATATGCCGTCCACTTAACACATGACCCATAATATTCTTTTTTGAAGCAAAGTGGTCTTGTAACTAGAGCATAGGTTTTGAAGCTAGACAAATTTAGGTTTATATCTCATCTCCATTTCTTACCACCTGCTACTTTAGGAAAGCTTCTTTGAGTAAGGCTCTAAGCCTGTTTCTCACAAATAAAATGGAGATGCAGTAATATTTGAATAGAATAGAATATTTGAATTATACATGTAAATGCACCTATCTCAAATAGTAATAATACCTTCTATCTTTCTGCTTTCTTCTACAATATTTGGTACCTAACTTAACCAAGCTTTTTCCTTAAGGGAGCACATGAAATCCTACCACCAATTCGGTGAAGTTGAACTGATATTTCCTTTCTTCCCTTTTACTTCTAGCAATATCAGAATATATGAGGAAATGTCCTGTGTGTGTTTTGAGTGTTTCCTAAGTGTTTGCGTGATTACTTTCACAGACAAGGCCATCTTATGTATGCTTGCTGTGAGTGGTACTCTCTCTTTAGATAACACACTCCTAGAGGCAGTCCACTCCCAGCAGTGGACCGTACATGGAATACTTAGTAAAAAGGGATTTCTGGGTCTCAGTGATGGTTGTTTTCCTCGTATTCAGAAGGACTTTTAGAAAACTATTTCTTGGAAAGAATCATCTGAGATCTTTCTCCCACGGAAGCTCTCCTGAACAGCTAGAAGAGACACTGGATTTCTCTCAAACGGTTTTTTTACTTCTCCCATTATTGGTATTCCTTGCTCAGGAATGGTACTCAAAATCAGACCTTCCAGAAGCTCCAGACTAATATGGGACACCAGTATGTAAATATATAATGACAATACATTGTGACGAATGCTACAATACAAAGTTCAAAGATAGCGCAAAACAAACAGCAGAGGAAATGTAGAAAAGCTTCCTGGATAAACAGATAATTGTAAGGTGAAAAATCAAAGGGCATTCCAGGCAGAAGGGCCTATTATTATTGTAAAGGCACAGACCAGGTAAAACTGCAGTTTTTAGGGAAGTAATGTAGTTAGAGGTCACTAGAGTATAAGATTTAATATAAGAAATGGCAGGTAATAGGCTGAAGAGATAGGCAGAAGAGTTTGTAGAGTTAGAGGAAGGGATATTTGCATTTTTGGAAAGAGAGAGAAGCAGAAGTAGAAAGTAATATCAGAGCAGACTTAAAGCCACAGCACTTTATTTTCCTGCTTGACTTTTGTCTGCCCAACTAATAAAGAACCTGGAACTTCAAATGATAATATTGAATCTAGTATGAAACTCAGAAGCCCAGAATCTTGTACATAGGTTCGGAACATATTTACTAAGCATTTAATACATCTACAGCTTTGGGCAAGATTCTGTGTGGAAAACAAAGATAAAACACAGTACCATCCACAAATATATTTCAGTATCATGGGTGTATTAAATGCTAGGACTAGAGGAATGAAAAGACAAGTTACCTAACATGGGTAGCAAACTTTTCCCCATCCATTTTGACAGAGGAAACCTCGGACTTTGCTGAACCCACCACCCACCTCACCAACAACCAGCACCCCCGAACCGGATACCAGCACTGTACCCCAAGATGCTGCCACCATCCCCAGCTCAGCCATGCAGGCCCCCACAGGTAAGAGCAGATCACAATATTCACTGCAACAAGCCATGGGCTCTCAGTGTTTGAACTTTCACTTGTCTTGTACCACTAATTAGCCCCCTATCCATTTGTAAACCTAATTAAAATCTTTTTAAAACTTTTTTATCTTTGACATTTGAAATCATTTCAGGGAAACCTTCATCTTGTCAAAACAATCAAAGAAACATGGGTAGATGTTCTGTGAACTCAGAGTTGTGTAGCTGAGGCATAGGGTGGGCTGGAGAAGGGGCCAGCACAAGGAGCTAACTGGCCCAGTTTGGAATAATATCGTTTCAAGTTTAGGGTGCTCCATTCAAGAACCCTTCCAGCATTACAGTAATCCTGCCACCACACAAATATGTATGAAACTGCTCTGACTTTTTTCTAGTGAAAAGTCTTTATTGGACATTTAAAGAACAAGATTGTAGGGGATATTTCTTATTAAGAACTTTGGTATAAGATAATACATGTGGAATTCAGGAAGTGTCCAGGTTCCCACAGAGCCATTCTCAGGTAGTACAATTATAAACAAATAAATAAGCTGCCTAAGGAAACCTTAGCAATTTAAATTTATTTATATACTTTAAGCTAAAACTTTTTCCAAAAGATTTTTCAAAAAGCGTAATACTTCAAATTAGATCTTATTCTTCTGAATATTAAAGAAATGGCACAAAATAAGCTAATCAGCTTGAGTTGTTGTATTTTCTTTACTTCCAGAATTGTCCTGAGAAAAAAAAGTTAATTCAGCCTTTCCACAGCTGCTTGCTCTTCCTAGAAATCACCCTTAGTCAAATGTACATAGGATCTTCCTTTAAGAAACAAGTCCTGTGAGCCTCTTCACCATGGGGGCTTTTACCCAGAGCTTGAATTCCCACACTCCTGATGTCACAGACAAAGAAAAAGAGCTCCTGGTATGGGAAACACAGGATGCTTTGGGGCTTTCTTGTCTGCAGAGCTTGCTTTTTAGGTATTTAGTTTGATTGTTTTTTCTTTAAGTTTAACTCACAGCCATTGTCACCAGATTGTCATCTTCTGAGTTCAGCCCCTTCTCCCCAGCCTTTAGACTCTTCCTCAGTAATTGCTGCTGCAGCAAATTTTGAGAAAAACTAAATATTGGTAAGATATCACCCTTTTTGGAACCATCATTCCAGTCCTCAGTTCAGGTAAAATGAGAATAGCAGCTGAAGGCTTAATTTCTGGAATAATATTAGCAAACCAGTCCATCTCGGAATCTTGTACTGCCTTCTTTCCCACTTGGTAAACTCCTCTCCTAAACCAAGTTCTGATGGAACCTGAAGGTGCCTCTCTTCTGGTGACACTTTTAGTGGCTTGGTTGGTCTGGGTCATCCCTACTTTGTGCAAGACTGGTCTTCTGGTCTTTTGGGGTAAGTTTGATTTCACAGGCTTAGATTCTTCAGTGAGTGGAACCAAAGCAGGAATGGCCTTTTGCTCCCCTGAGACTACAAGTGTGGCAGCAGTAATTCCACCTCTGGATTTACCTCAGTTTCTGAGCTGCTGGGCTCAGAATTCCAGCTCCTTCTCCACATTCCGGTTCATGAGTGTGGACTTGGCAGCATCATAGGGTTCTGCAGGACAAATCTGTATGTCGACAGTTTTGTTTTCAGGCTCCTCCAGTCAGGCCACTCCTCAGACATTTTAGAAATTGATGGGTAGTCTGCACTGTCTCCTGAGGTATTTTTCACAGCTGAAATTCAGTTCATGGGAAATCTAATAGGCTGAGAAAATTGATCGCCTTCTGGGGAAAAGTCAGTAATTTTAGTAAAACTTGGGGCAGTACATGTGAAGATTTTGGTTCTTTGTACTCCCACAACCACCTGTGGTCCAAGTAGAGAGACCAGCAGTGCTAGCCTGAGGAGAGTAACTGCCATAGTGGATTCACTGGTATCTCACAGGCCCAATTAATACCTGTGGCAAGATGACTTTCTTCAACTGCTCTAGAGTGAAGTGCTCCACATAGGCCTGGGAGTGAGACAGCAGCTCCTTGTGTACCTGAAACAGCTGAAGCAGCACAGGGATCACCCACAGTGGGAATTGGGCTGGTGATTTTTGGAGCTGAGCACATGAGGAAGAAAACTATTAACTACAGGCTCTGCAAACACCAACAGATTAAGCAAAAGGGGCACTAACCATGGAGCCATTACTTCCTCTGACAAGCAGCTGGCTCTGTCCAGTGGAAATATGAAGAATCCAGTTTTTTTCTACTTCACTCTTCAATATTAAACTTTTCAAGAAAATCGTTTCTGAAGAAGTCATGGGACAGTAAAATGCAGAGCACTGGCCATCATTTTGGACAGGGATTCCACAAAGCTGAGCACAAGGTCTGTTGGAAACTGGAGAGAATATCTGCTGAGACTGAAATCCAGAGCTGCAGTTGGTCCAGGGCCTTCTCCTCTTCAGGGCCCCTGTAGGTGCAGACGAGCAAGAGCAAAAACCAGCCTGTAAAAGCCCGAACTAACAAAGCCCTGGTTGATTTTTTTTTTTTTTTTTTTTGTATCATGGATGGTGGCAAACCTTCGTACTATGAGAGTGAACTTGACCCTGGAGACCAATCAATGAATGTTTGATTCAAAGCAAAATCTGGCAGCTGAAGTTGGATTGGGTAAACAAGCTGGATTTTGCATATCTGTTCCGATTTCATAAACTTTCTATGAAGGTAACTCTTACTTAAAAAGCTACCCCTTTAAAGTAGATATATACAGTCTCCCAACGGAGTAACTATAAAGAAAAATACTCATTTTTTATGTGTAAATGAAGATACATGGGTGAAACCTTATTCTCATTACTCTGCAGACACCCCATCTTATTTAAGGAAGTCAGAATAATTGGAATGACCTCAGCAAAGTTAGGGGAGTCTTTTTCTTAGGAGTTGAGTGTCTCCACTCAAATTCTAGAGTATTAGAGCTTGATGGGAAGGCCAGTTTCTTCACCAGACAACCTTTGGAAGATAGCATAGCCTGCCTGTTGCATTTATTTCCAGTTCTATTCGGGATCCTATCACATCTAGCCCCAGCCAATTACTGGATTTGCTTAATCCATGAGTGTCATTAGACTAATGATCAGTAGCTTTTGCCCCTAATCTCCACAGATGAGGAAGAAAAGACAGATGAACACTTTGGTGAAAATATTGATTGTGTTTCCAGTCTTATGACATGTACCCTAGATGCCTGTATACCTGCATAGTTTACCCCACTTCATTCTAGATTCCACCTAGGTGCCTAGGTGCCTTTTCAACAATACCTAGAAAACCCACAACAGCAGAAGCTTCATGACTATACCTCATTCCATTTAAATGATGCAGACCATCTCATCTGGCAGTTTGCTGAGCTGGCTTCCCTCCCTTGGCCTGAATCTCATAGCCTAGGAAAAGTGGGAACTTACTGTGCATCTGTTTCCTGCTCTTGGCCAGGTTATACCACTCTTGACTGTTCATTGACTATCACCATCCCCTGATTGACTCATTCTGTATGACCTTGACATCACTTCTCTTTCTGAGCCTCAGTTTCCACACTTAACAAAATGATAGGCTTAGTCCAAGTTACCTTTATGTTAACAATAAAAACTACTATAGATTGAAAGCTTTATGCCACACTGTATTATTTATCTTTTATTTTTTTCACTGTATACTTTTTAAAAGTTATTTTTATCAGTTATATATATATGCTTATAGTTTAAAGAAACTATAGGCCTACAAGAATTATTATAAAGATAAAACAGATCCCCTCATTCCCTGTCATTTACTTTTCACCAAAAGCAATCACTTTTAATTCAGCTGATTATTTTATGACCTCCATATATGTAAATGGCACATCTATACTGCTGTTTGTTTGGTTTTTTTTAGCTTTAGGCATTTTTCAGCTGACAACCCACTTTAGAAGAAGAGGTTTAGCTCTTTTTAATCTCCTTGCCCCTTACCCACCCATACACACTTCTCTATCTTAATACTGTCATAATTCTGATTGATTAAATTGAAATTCAGTATTTTGTTATTACAACTAGTTAATGCTATTCTCAATTGAGCCATGTAGTGTGCTATGATTACTTTCTCGCACATTTTCTTTTCAGAGTAAATCTTGATTTTTCACTGTTATGTGTTTATTTTGTTATATACTTATATTAATTCAGCCTTACTCTGTTAATACTGTATACATCTCTCTTTACGTTCAAGTATGTTTACAAACTCAGAGAAATCTCTCCCGGAGCCTTCTGAGTTCCATGACATCCTTTGTTTCTTCTCATGTCTTTGTTTTCTCATGTAAACCTTTCTTAGACTTACATCTGTAGTTTGATATGAAACGTGTTTATTCTCTGAAGCTTCTCTTCATCCCGGTATACTGAAATTTCACCTAGGATGTGAGTAGTTTTACCTACCATGCTGGACACTCAATGTGCCCATTCCATTTGTTAGTTTCTTGAAAGTTTCTTAAATTCTTTCATCAGTGACTTTCTCCCACTTCTTTTTCTCTTTTTACGCCTCCTGGCATACATGATACTCAGGATTGAACTTTTTGAAGTCATCTAGTGTTCTTAACCATTTTTATTCTTATCCCTGTTCTCTTTGTCTTCTTGCTCAACTTTCTTCAAGCTTTCCTCAACTTTATCTTCAAAATTTTGTATTGGTTTTCTTGTTTGTGGCATCTTACTTTTAAAAGCATTATTATTTACTACTCTAGTGGCATTTTCCAAAGGGTGCCTGGTGGGAAACCAGTCTGGCAAAATGCTCTGCATAAGAGGATGTTGCATACATTTAGGAAATTTGGTCGTGTATATTTATGAAATGTTTATACTCCACTTCCCCAGTCTTGGGTATTTGTATCTACTATAAAGAGCTCTTTTTCATTTTCTGAATTTTTACTAGACAGCTTTTTAGATTCACAGCAAAACTGAACAGGAGTTACAGAGCTTTCTGTATACCCCTTTCACCTACACATGCATAGCCTTTTCCATTATCAACATCTTCCACCATAGTAGTACATTTATTTCCATTCATGAGCCTACACTGAAATATCATTATCACCCAAGGGCCATAGTCTACATTAGGCTTCTCTCTTGGTGTTGTACATTCTATGGGTTTTGACAAATGTGTAATGACATTTATCCACCATTATAGGATCATACAATATAGATTAACTGCCGTAAAAATCATCTGTTCTGTGCCTATTCATGCCTCCCTCCTATCTAAACCCTGCCAGTCCCTGGTCCTTTTACCATCTCTGTAATTTATTTTTTTCCAGAATAACATATTGTTGAAATCATACAGATATAGCCTTTTCAAATTGGCCTTTTCACTTAGTAATATACATTTAAATTTCCTCCATGTCTTTTCTTGGCTTGATAGCTCATTTCTTTTTAGTGCTGAATATTGTACTATTGTCTGGCTGTACCACAGTTTATTTGTCCATTCACCTACTGAAGACATCTTGGTTGTTTCCAAGTTTTGGTAATTATGAATTAAGCTGCTATAAATGTCTGTGTGCAGGTTTTTGTGTGGTATAAGTTTTCAATTTGTTTGGGTAAAAGATTGGTAAGAGGATGCTTAGTATTGTAAGAAATCACCAAACTGTCTTTCAAAATGGCTGTTCTACTTTGCATTCCTACCAGCAGTGAATGAGACTTCCTGTTGTTTCACATCTTTGACAGCATTTGGTGGTAGCAGTGTTCTGGATTTTGGCCATCCTTATATGGTATATAGTGGTATCCCATTGTTGTTTTAATATATTTACCTCTAATGACATATGGGGTAGAACAATCTTTCATATGCTTATTTTCCATTTGTGTATCTTCTTTGGTGAAGTGTCTATTAACAAGGGCCCATTTTTTAATTGGGTTGTTCATTTTCTTATTGTTGAGTTTGAAGAGTTCTTTGTATATTTTTGGATATATAGTCCTTTATCAGACGTGTCTTTTGCAAATATTTTTCTCCCAGTTTGTGGCTTGTTTTCTCATTCTCTCAATACCTTTCACAGAGCAGAAGGTTTTCATTTTAATCAATTATTTCTTTCATAAACCATGCCAATGGCTTTGTTTTTAAAAAGTAATTGCCATTCCCAATGTCATTTTGGTTTTCTCCTATGGTTATCTTCTAGGAGATTCATAGCTTTAAATTTTACATTTAGGTCTGTGAGCTATTTTGAGTTAGCTTTTGTTAAGTGTGTAAGGTCTCTCTAGATTAATTTTTTTGCATGTGGCTGTCCACTTGTTTCAGCACTACTTGTTGAAAAGACTATCTTTGCTCCACTGTACTGTCTTGATTCTTTGTCAAAGATCAGTCAACTGTATTTATGTGGAACTATTTCTAGGTGATTCTCTTGCATTTATATTGCTCTGTTCCCCATTGATCTATCTGTCTCTTCTTTTGCCAGTACTCCACTGGCAAAAGCTATGATTACCATAGCTTTATAGTAAGTCTTAAAAAGTTGAATAGTGTCAGTCTTTTGACTGCTGTCCTTCAATATTGTGTTGGCTATTCGGGGCCTTTTGCCTTTCCATATAACTGTTAGAATCAATTTGTCAATAGCCACAAAATAACTTGCTGCAATTTTGATTGGGATTGTATCGAATCTATAGATCAAGTTGTGAAGAACCAACATCTTGACAATATTGAGTCCTCCTATCCATGAGTATGGGCTACCTTTCCATTTATTTAGTTCTTTTTTTATTTTGTTCATCAGCACTTTGTAATTTTCCTCATACAAATCTTATACATATTTTATAGATTTATACCTAAGTATTTCATTTTTGGAGGTGCAAATGTAAATGATATTGTGTTTTTTATTTCAAAATCTTCTTGTTCATTGCTGTTATATAGTAAAGTGATTGACTTTTTTATTTTAACCTTGTATCCTGCAGTCTTGCAATAATTGCTTATTAGTTTAAGGAATTTTTTTGTCAATTCTTTCACATTCTCTGCATTAATAATCATGCTATCTGCAAAAAAAGAGAGCTTTATTCCTTTCTTCCCAAACTGTATACCTTCTATTTCTTTTTCTTGTCTTATTATGTTAGTTAGGACTTCCAGAACAATGTTGAAAAGTTGTGGTGAGAGGAGATATACTTCCCTTGTTTCTACTCTTAATGGGAAAGCTTTTAGTCTCTCACCATTAAGTATAATGTCAGCTGTAGGTTTTTTGTGGTTGTTCTTTATCAACTTGAAGAAGTTCCTTCTAATCATACTTTGCCGAGAATTTTTATCATGAATGGGTCTTGGATTTTTATCTAATGTTTATTTCTGCATCTGTTGATATGCTCACGTGAGTATCACATGATGTTTCTTCTTTAGCCTGTTGATAAGATTAATTACATTAGTTGATTTTTTAATGTTGAACCAAACTTGCATGACCTGGGATAAATCCCATTTGGTTGTAGTGTATAATTCGTTTTATAAATTGTTAGATTGAATTTGCTAATATATTGTTGAGGATTTTTACATCTGTGTTCATGAAAGATACTGTTCTGTAATTTTCTTGTAATGTCTTTGTCTTGTTTTGGTATTACAGTAACACTGACCTCATATAATAAGTATTTATTCACTCTGCTTGTTTTCTGAAAGAGTTTGTAAAAGAATTGGTGAAAGGTATTTTTTAAATACTTGCTAGAATTCACCAGTAGAATTCATCTGAGCCTAGTGCTTTGTGTTTTGGAAGGTTCTTAATTATTGATTCAATTTTGTTAATAGATATAGGCCTATTTATGTTGTCTCTCTTGTGTAAGTTTGGGCAGATTGTCTCTTCAACAGAAGTATTACATTTCATCTAGACTGTCAAATTTGTGGGCATAGAGTTATTGATAGTATTCCTTCATTATCCTTTTAATGACCATGGATCTGTAGTGAAATCTCTCTTTCATTTCTGATATTAGTAATTTATGTCATCTTTTTCTTAGCCTGTCCAAAACCTTATCAATTTTATTGATGATACTTTTCAAAGAACCAGCTTTTGGTTTCACTGATTTTTCTCTGTTGATTTCCTATTTTCAATTTCATTGATTATTGTTCTAATTTTTATTATTTCTTTCCTCTACTTACTTTCTATTTAACTTGCTCTTTTTTTTCTGGTTTCCTAAGGAAGAAGATTATTGATTTAGGAGTGTTCTTCTTTTCTAATATATGCATTCAATGCTATAAAATTCCCTTTTTCCATTGCTTTTTCTGCATCCCACAAATTTTTGTCTTCCACTCCTTTTCTGCCTTTTGTGTTTTTAACTGAACATTTTATATAATACTGTTTTTTCTCCTTTGCTTAGCATATCAATTATACTCTTTAACTTTTTTTAGTTGTTACTGTAGAGTTTGCAGTATATATTTATAACTAACTAATCCAAGTCTATTTTCAATATAGATATAATAACAAAATGATCCTAATTCCTCCTTCCCATTCCTTGTATGACTGCTGCCATTAATTTCACTTACATATAAATATATATATATAAACATACATAATTAATACATTGTTATTTTTACTTTGAACTGTTAGATCAGTTAAGAATAAGAAAAACAAGTTTTTATTTTGCCTTAACCTATTCCTTTCTCAAAGCTCTTCCTTTCTTTATGTAGATAACAGTTTCTGACCTATATTATTTTCCTTCTAAGGAACTTACTTTAACATTTCTTGCAAGGCAGGTCTACTAACAACAAACTCCCTCTATTTTTCTTTTTCTAAGGAGGTATTTCTCCTTTACTTTTGAAGGATAATTTAACAGGGTATAAATTCTAGGTTGGTGGATGTTTTCTCTCAACATTTAAAATATTTCACTCCACTCTTCTTGCTCATATTGTTTCTAAGGATGTAATTTTTATGGTTGCTCCTCTTTAGATAAGGTGCTTTTTGCCTTGATTTCTTTTAAGCTTTTCTTTATCTTTGCTTTTTTGCATTTTTAATATAACATGCCTAGTAGTTTCTTTCATTTTTTGTTTTTTGGGGGGCTTTTTTTGGCATTTATCCTGCTTGGTGTTCTCTGACCTAGCTGGATCTATGCTTTGATGTCTGACATTAATTTGGGGAAATACTCTGTCATTATTGCTTCAAATATTTCTTCTGTTCATTTCTCTTTCTTCTCTTGGTAATTTCATTGTGTGTATGTTACATCTTTTATAATTGTCCCACAGTTCTTAGATAGTCTAGTCTGTTTTTTGTTTTATGTTTTCTCACCCTTTTTCTCTTTGTTTGGAAAACAGTGATTGTTTTCTCAGCTGTCCAGTCTACTCTTGAACTTATGAAAAGCATTCTCCATTTCTGTAACGGTGTTTTTGATCTCTAGCATTTCTTTTTGATTCTCTTTTTCTTAGAATTTCCATCTCTCTGGTACATTGCCTATCTGTTTTGTATGCTGTTTACTTTATTCTTTAGAGACCTTAGCATATTAATCATAGTTATTTTAAATTCCCAGTCGAATAATTCCAACATCTCTGCATGTCTTAGTCTAGTTCTGATGCTTACTCTGTGTCTTCAATCCTTTTAGTATACCTTATAATTTTTTCCTGACAGTCAGACATGATGTACTAAGTAAAATGAATTGTTCTAAATAGCCCTTTAGTAATGTGATGGTAGGATGTGAGAGCAAGTATTCTATAGTATTATGATTAGGTCTCAGTCTTTCGGTGAGCCTGTGCCCCCGGACTGTGAACTTTGCCAGTGCTTCTTAGTACCCCACCCCACCCATTTTAGGTAGGACAGGATGGCTAGAGGGCCTGGAGTTGGGTATTTCTCCTCCCCCAAGTAGGTTAGGTTCTGATCAAATCTCAGCAGGTTAAGTTCTAGTGAAGTAGTTTCTCTGTGGGCAGGCCTTATTAAGGAGAACATAATTATTTGGCATATACTTTAAGATTCCTTTTCTCCTGCTGCTACAAGCATGAGGGGATTTTTCCCTGATATTCACAAGGAGAACCTGGTCAAGCTTCTGAAGGTAAAATTCACAAAAGTGTGGGATACCCGCCACATGACTCAGTCCCCCTGGAGTTTTTAGCTCTTAGACTTGTCTACACTGAGCTTCCAGCAATTTATCGATTATAATTTCAATCTCCTATCTGAACAGTGGTTCTTGTGGAGGTTTCTGCTCAGTAAATTGTGATTCTCTGTATTCACCTTCTTGTCTCTCCAAACAGCAGTTTGCCCTGTGACGTTTCTCTGATAGATCTTAAGAGGATTGTTGATTTTTCAGTTTGTTCAGCTTTTTACTTGTTAGGATGAAGTGGCTACTTCCATGCTTCTTACATGCTGGACCCTTCTCTGAATTTTTTACAGCCTCTAATTCTGATCTCAAGGATGCAGTAGAAAATATCTTTGGCCTTAAGATTAAGAAGGATTTTTAAAATAAGACAATATGCATAAACTATAAAAGAAAAGGTATATGACCTTTTATATACCTGAAAATGTAGTATCAATGAATTCAACTATATTAAAATTAAGACTGTTCATTTCTCTTCCACATGGCACTAGTTGGGGTGACTCAGAGCTAGAGAATCACTTTCCAAGATAGTTCATTCACATGGCTAGCAAAATGGGTGCTGGATATTGGATTTTTTCTACATGGACCTCTTCAAAAGGTAGCTTGGGCTTCCTCATACCATGGTGGCTGGGTTCTAAGAGCAGATGTCCCAAGAGATAGGAAGTAGAGGCTTCCATTTTCTTAAGTCTTGAGTCTAAAAATTAGAAGAGCATTAATTCTACCATATTCTGTTGATAAGCAGTCACAGAGGCCAGATTCAAGAGAAGAAGAATAGACCACACCTCTCTATGGGAAGAGGGCCCAAAAATTATGGACCATATTTTAAAACCACCTCAATCCACTCTCTGGGCTTAAATTATTTGCATTTTTTCCACTTCAAAAAATTTATTCTTCCCCTTGTGAGACTCCCTATTAAAAATCTTATCCCTCAGGATAGTTCAATGTCCACAAATCAATCATTGTGATATACCACATTAACAAAAAGAAGAATACAAGTCATATGACCATCTCAATAGATGCTGAAAAAGCACTTGACAAAATTCAACTTCCATTCATGAAAAAAATTCAACAAAGTGGATATAGAGGGAATACTTATCAACATAATAAAGGGCATGTGACAAACCCACAGTTAACATCATACTCAACAGCAGAAAGTTGAAAGCTTTTCTTCTAAGATCAGGAACAAGACAAGGATGTTGTCTGGCCGTACTTTTTTTAACATAGTACTAGAAGTCCTAGCCACAACACCCATACAAGCAAAAGAAATAAAAGGTGTCCAAAGGTGTAAAAGAAGTAAAACTGTTACTATTTGCAGATGACATAATATTATATACAGAAAATCCTAAGGACTCCACCAAAAAGCTGTTAGAACAAGTAGATGAATTCAGTAATGTTGCAAGGTACAAAATCAATGTACGGAAATCTGTTGTATTTCTTTACATTAATAACAAACTAAGAAAGAGAAATTAAGAAAACAACCTATTTACAATTGCCTCAAGAAGAATAAAATGCCTAGGAATAAATTTAACCAAGGAGTAAAAGATCTGTACTCCAAAATATAAGACACTAATGAAAGAAATTAAAAATATAAATAAATGGAAAGATACACTGTGCTTATGAATTGGAGAATGAATATTGTTAAAATGTCTATATGACTCAAAGCAGTCTGTAGTTTCAAGACACTTCTTATCAAAATAACAATGGAATTTTTCACAGAACTAGAAATAATCCTAAAATTTGTATGGAACCACAAAAGAGCCCAAATAGCCAGAGAAATCTTGAGGAAGAAGAACAAAACTGGTTTCAATCTATACTACATTTGCATTTTTTCCACTTCAAAAAATTTATTCTTCCCCTTGTGAGACTCCCTATTAAAAATCTTATCCCTCAGGATAGTTCAAACTATACTACAAAGCCATAGTGATCCAAACAGACTAGACACATAGTTGAAGGAACAGAATAGAGAACCCAGAAATAAACCCACATCTACAACAAAGGAGGCAACAATGTACAGTGGGGGAAATAGTCTCTTCAATAAATGGCATTGGGAAAACTGGACAGCTACATGCAAAAGAATGAAACTAGACCACTTCTTATACCCTATACAAAAATAAACTCAAAGTGGATTAAAGACCTAAACCATAAAATTGAAGCCATAAAATTCCTAAAAGAAAACATAGACAGTAAACATCAGACATGCCTTAGCAACTTTTTCTCTGTATGTCTCCCTAGGCAAGGGAAAACAGTGGAAACTACATCAAACTAAAAAGCTTTTGCACAGTGAAGCAGACCATCAACAAAATGAAAAGGCAACCTACTGAGTGGGAGAAGATACTTGCAAGTGTTATATCTGGTATGGAGTCAATATTCAAAATATATAAAGACTTCAAACAACTCAACACACTCCAAAAAAAAAATCTGATTTAAAAATGGGCAGAGAACCTGAACAGACATTTTCCCAAAGAAGACATACAGATGGCCAACAGACACATGAAAATATGCTCAGCATCACTAATCATCAGGGAAATGCAAATCAAAATCACAATGAGACATCACCTCACACCAGTCAGAGTGGCTAGTATCAACAGAACAAGAATTGGCAAGGCTGTGAAGAAAACAGAACCCTCATACACTATTGGTGGAATATAAATTGGTGCAGCCATTATGGAAAGGAGTATGGAGGTTACTCAAGAAACTAAAAATAAAAATATGACACAACCCACTATTCCCACTTCTGGGAATTTACCTGAAGAAAACAGAATCACGAATACATACAATGTAATACTACGCAGCTATAAAAAAGAATGAAATCTTGCCTTTTGTTACAACATGGATGCACCTAAAAGGTATTATGCTAAGTGAAGTCAGACAAAGAAATGCAAATACCATATGATTTCACTTATATATGGAATCTAAAAAACAAAGCAAATTAACAACCAACCAAAGCATAAACAGACATAATTACAGAGAACAAATTGGTGGTTGTCAGGGGTGGGAAAATTAGAGAGATTGGTGAAGTAGGTGAAGGGAATTAAGAGATACAAAATTCCAGTATGAAGTAAATAACTCATGGGGATGAGAAGTACAGCATAGAGAATTTAGTCAATAATATTGTAATGTCTTTTTATAATGATTTGATAACTGCAGTTATCATGGTGAGCATTTCATGATGCATATGATTGTCAAATAACTATATTGTATGCCTGAAACTAATATAATATGTCACCTGTACCTCAATTAAAAAGGAGAAAAAGTTTAATTCCTTTACATCAGGCTCCATGTCTAGGCTCTTATCATCTGAATCAGACCTAGGTGGGAATGAGACCTCTCAGGTTTGGTGTCTGAGGTACAAATCCTTGAGTGTACTTCTTCTGAGGCTGAAGACCTGTAAACTAAAGAAAACTGTTGTCTGCTCCCCAAATACTCAACGTACAATGATGTGACAGGCATAGGGTAATTTTTAGACATGCCCATTCAAAGAGGAGAAAAACTGGAGGCACAAAGCAGTCACTGATCTATAGAAAATCTGAAATCCAGCTGGGCACATGTTGCCAATTCCTTAAGTAGATCTAGTACTACCTTCTGGGAGTTGTTTTCTATGACTCTTGGTTTGGTCTTTTGAATCATCCTTCCTTTTCTGTAAGAAAACATAGATTGCCTTCTTGGTCTTCTTCCTGCCTGTAAAAGGTTGGTGGTCTAAAGGATTCTTTTCATTTTGCACCATCTCTGTCCCTTTTAGTCCTATCTGGCACTGCTTCTCCCAAAATGATTCTCTTAGAAACTTGAGGGGTTGTCTCTAAATACTATAGGGATTTACTTCATTAGACAAAAAACACAACCATAAGTCTCTTGAAGGTAGGCCGTTCTTTGCATTGGGCTTCCTGTAAAGCTGCTGTGAGACAATGCCCTTAAGACTCTTAAAAGCCTATTGTTTAAGGGAGAGAATCTGCTGGACTTGCCCTTAAGATTGTTACAGGGAGTGCTGGTCTGATAGAGTCTAGAAAGTATAGTCTTAAATTATTATGACATCTTAAAAGATTTATTGTCCCATTCTGGATTTGACCCTTCCTTAATTTAGAATTCTGTGTCTTCTGGAAAGACTGGAAAAGAGAAGCGATGTTAATTTCGGGTTCTGTGAGTCTTGGGATTTTTTTTTTAAGCTCATCTCATCTTGCATTTTATCAGAGGCAGTGAGAAGCCAGGATTCCCTTCATTACTTGGTCTGGAAATCTCTTTAGCTATTTCACTGAGTTTGTCAGGTACATTAACTATTCCATGTTACTGCAGGTGACAGTGTTGTCAAACTTTCTATCACTACCTAGCAAGTGTTCCCTGTTCTCCATCTTCCAACAAGAGTTTCCTCACTTACATTTAAGTCCTCACTGACAACTTACTCAAGACCTTTTAGGCTTCCATTGTCAAGTTTCTAAGAAAATCATTTTGGCAGAAGCATTGCCAGCTCTGACTACAAGGGACAGAGATGGTACAAAATGAGAAAAATCTGTTAGACTCCCAACCTTATACAGCCTTCTATTCAACCCTTTCAGCTTTCACTTATACTCTTTTTGTGGCCCTTCATGCTTCTTTCTGCTTCCCAGACCCAAAGCCAATGCCACATGTATTAAGCTTTTGTTATTACAACACCCTGTTTCTGGTACCACAATTTGTTCCAATAATTTTTTGCTGTGTAACAAACCACCATAAAATTTCATGGCTTAGCAGCAGCACTGGAGGGGCCCAGGAGAGGCCTGCATGAGCCCACAGCGGCGCAACAAGGGCCTGGGAGCGGCCAACCGGAGCCAGCAGTGGTGGCGGAGGAGCATCCCAGGAGCAGCCACACCCCCAGCAGCCGCTCAGCCCAGCACACAGCTGCCCGGGCCAGACCCAAAGGCCGCTGTTGGCACACAGCTGCCCCAGCAGGGGCACCGCTTTCGCGGGAGAGCACATCCAGCATGCCTGCCACTCCCTGCAGGGCTCTGCACTACTCTGACAGAGACCCCACCCACAGCAGCCTAGGGGATTAACCCGGAAGCTGCTCTAGGAGTGCGGGTAACCAACACAGGCAGCAGAGAAGGGCAAGGCAACCAGCAAGCAGGAAAGGACTTTGTTCTCCCAGCTGACACATGCGCTACCGGCCTACAGCTACCTCTATCACCATGAAAAGGCAGAAGAATTTAGTCCAGTCCAAAATAGTCCAGACCACCCCTGAGAGAGGGCTGGGGGACATAGACCTAGCCAATCTCCCCGAAAAATAATTCAAAATAAAGGTCATAACCATGCTGATGGATCTTCAGAGAAATATGCAAGAGCTAAGGGATGAAGTCCGGAGGGATATTACAGAAATGAAACAATCTCTGGAAGGACTTAAGAGCAGATTGGATGAGGTGCAAGAGGCCATTAATGGAATAGATATCAGAGAACAGGAATGCAGAGAAGTTGACACAGAGAGGGATACAAGGATCTCCAGGAATGAAAGAATATTAAGAGAACTGTGTGACCAATCCAAATGGAATGATATTCACATTTTAGGGGTACCAGAAGAAAAAGAGAGAGAAAAAAAGGGATAGAAACTGACTTTGAAGAAATAATTGCTGAAAACTTCCCCAAACTGGGGGAGGAAATAGTTGCTCAGACCATGGAAGCACACAGAACTCCCAATAGAAGTAACCCAAAGAGGACAACACCAAGACACATAATAATTAAAATGGGATAGATGAAGGACAAGGACAGAATATTAAAGGCAGATAGAGAGAGGGAAAAGGTCACCTACAAAGGAAAACCCATCAGGCTATCATCAGACTTCTCAACAGAAACCTTGCAGGCCAGAAGAGAATGGCATGATATATTTAATGCAATGAAACAGAAGGGCCATGAACTAAGGATACTGCATCCAGCACGATTATCCTTTAAATATGAAGGAGGGATTAAACAATTCCCAGACAAGCAAAAGTTGAGGGAATTTGCCTCCCACAAACCACCTCTTCAGGGTATTTTAGAGGGACTGCTCTAGATGGGAGCACTCCTAAGGCTAAATAGATATCACCAGAGAAAATAAATCACAGCAAAGAAAGAAGACCAACCAAATACTAACTGAAGACAAAAAATAAAATCAATTACCCACAAAAGCAGTCAAAGGAAACACAAAAGAGCACAGAATAAAACACCTAACATATAAACAATGGAAGAGGAGGAATAAGAAGGGAGGGAAATAAAGAATCACCAGACAGTGTTTATAATAGCTCAATAAGCAAGTTAAGTTAGACAGTAAGATAGTAAAGAAGCTAACCTTGAACCTTTGGTAACCACGAATCTAAAGCCTGCAATGGCAATAAGTACATATCTTTCAATAATCACCCTAAGTGTAAATGGACTGAATGCACCAATCAAAAGACACAGAGTACTAGAATGTATAAAAAAGCAAGACCCATCTATATGCTGCTTACAAGAGACTCACCTCAAACCCAAAGACATGCACAGACTAAAAGTCAAGGGATTGAAAAAGATATTTCATGCAAACAACAGGGAGAAAAAAAGCAGGTGTTGCAGTAGTTGTATCAGACAAAACAGACTTCAAAACAAAGAAAGTAACAAGAGATAAAGAAGGACATTACATAATGATAAAGGGCTCAGTCCAACAAGAGGATATACCATTATAAACATATATGCACCCAATACAGGAGCACCAGCATATGTAAAACAAATACTAACAAAATTAAAGGAGGAAATAGAATGCAGTGCAATCATTTTGGGAGACGTCAACACACCACTCACTCCAAAGTAGAGATCCACAAAACAGAAAATAAGTAAAGACACAGAGGCACTGAACAGCACACTAGAGCAGATGGACCTAATAGACATCTATAGAACTCTACATCCAAAAGCAGCAGGATACATATTCTTCTCAAGTGCACATGGAACATTCTCCAGAATAAACCACATACTAGGCCACAGAAAGAGCCTCAGTAAATTCCAAAAGATTGAAATCCTACCAACCAACTTTTCAGACGACAAAGGTATAAAACTAGAAATAAATTGTACAGAGAAAGCAAAAAGGCTCACAAACACATGGAGGCTTAACAACATGCTCCTAAATAATCAATGGATCAATGACCAAATTAAAATAGAAATCAAGCAATATATGGAAAAAAATGACAACAACAACACAAAGCCCCAGCTTCTGTGGGATGCAGCAAAAGCAGTCTTAAGAGGAAAGTATACAGCAATCCAGGCATATTTAAAGGAGGAAGAACAATCCCAAATGAATAGTCCACAGTTATCGAAATTGGAAAAAGATGAACAAATGAGGCCTAAAGTCAGCAGAAGGAGGGACATTATAAAGATCAGAGAATAAATAAATAAAATATAGAAGAATAAAACAATAGAAAAAATCAGTGAAACCAAAAGCTGGTTCTTTGAGAAAATAAACAAAATAGATAAACCTCTAGCCAGACTTATTAAGAGAAAAAGAGAATCAACACACATCAACAGAATTAGAAACAAGAAAGGAAAAATCATGACGGACCCTACAGAAATACAAAGAATTATTAGAGAATATTATGAAAATCTATATGCTAACAAGCTGGAAAACCTAGAAGAACTGGACAACTTCCTAGAAAAATACAACCTTCCAAGACTGACCAAGGAAGAAACACAAAATCTAAACAAACCAATTACCAGCAATGAAATTGAAGCGGTAATCAAAAAACTACCCAAGAACAAAACCCCCAGGCCAGATGGATTATCTCGGAATTTTATCAGACATACAGAGAAGACATAATACCCATTCTCCTTAAAGTTTTCCAAAAAATAGAAGAGGAGGGAATACTCCCAAGCTCATTCTATGAAGCCAACATCACCCTAATACCAAAACCAGGCAAAGACCCCACCAAAAAAGAAAATTACAGACCAATATCCCTGGTGAACATAGATGGAAAAATACTCAACAAAATATTAGCAAACCAAATTCAAAAATAGATCAAAACGATCATACACCATAACCAAGTGGGATTCATCCCAGGGATGCAAGGATGGTACAACATTCAAAAATCCATGAACATCATCCACCACATCAACAAAAAGAAGGACAAAAACCACATGATCATCCCCATAGATGCTGAAGAAGCATTCGACAAAATTCAACATGCATTCATGATAAAAACTCTCAACAAAATGGGTATACAGAGCAAGTAGCTCAACATAATAAAGGCCATATATGATAAACCCACAGCCAACATCATACTGAACAGCAAGAATCTGAAAGCTTTTCCTCTGAGATCGGGAACTAGACAGTGATGCCAACTCTCTCCACTGTTATTCAACATAGTACTGGAGGTCCTAGCCACAGCAATTAGACAAAACAAAGAAATACAAGGAATCCAGATTGGTAAAGAAGAAATTAAACTGTCACTATTTGCAGATGACATGATATTGTACATAAAAAACCCTAAAGACTCCACACCAAAACTACTAGAACTAATATCGGAATTCAGCAAAGTTGCAGGATACATAATTAACCCACAGAAATCTGTGGCTTTCCTAAACACTAACAATGAACTATCAGAAAGAAAAATCAGGAAAACAATTCCATTCACAATAGCATCAAAAAGAGTAAAATACCTATGAATAAACCTAACCAAGGAAGTGAAAGACCTATACCCTGAAAACTATAAGACACTCTTAAGATAAATTAAAGAGGACACTAACAAATGGAAACTCATCCCATGCTCCTGGCTAGGAAGAATTAATATCGTCAAAATGGCCATCCTGCCCAAAGCAATATACAGATTCGATGCAATCCATATCAAATTACCAACAGCATTCTTCAACGAACTGAAACAAATAGTTCTAAAATTCGTGTGGACCCACCAAGGACCCCGAATAGCCAAGGCAATCCTGAGAAGGAAGAATAAAGTGGGGGAGACCTCGCTCCTCAACTTCAAGCTCTACTTCAAAGCCACAGTAATCAAGACAATTTGGTACTGGCACAAGAACAGAACCACAGACCAGTGGAACAGAATAGAGACTCCAAACATTAACCCAAACATATATGGTCAATTAATATTTGATAAAGGAGCCATCAACATACAATGGGAAAATGACAGTCTCTTCAACAGATGGTGCTGGCAAAACTGGACAGCTACATGTAAGATAATGAAACTGGGTCACTGTCTAACCCCATACACAAAAGTAAATTCGAAATGGACCAAAGACTTGAATGTAAGTCATCAAACCATAAAACTCTTAGAAAAAAACATAGGCAAAAATCTCTTAGACATAAACATGAGCAACTTCTTCATGAACATATCTCCCTAGGCAAGGGAAACAAAAACAGAAATGAACAAGTGGGACTATATCAAGCTGAAAAGCTTCTGTATAGCAAAGGACACCATGAATAGAACAAAAAGGTATCCTACGGTATGGGAGAATATATTCATAAAAGACAAATCTGATAAAGGGCTGACATCCAAAGTACATAAAGAGCTCACATGCCTCAACAAACAAAAAGCAAATAATCCAATTAAAAAATGGGCAGAGGAGCTGAAAAGACAGTTCTCTAAAAAGAAATTCAGATGGCCAACAGACAGATGAAAAGATGCTCCACATCACTAATCATCAGAGAAATGCAAATTAAAACCACAATGAGATACCACCTCACCCCAGTAAGGATCGCCACCATCCAAAAGGCAAACAATAACAAATGTTGGCGAGGTTGTGGAGAAAGGGGAACCCTCCTGCACTGCTGGTGGGAACGTAAATTAGTTCAACTATTGTGAAAAGCAGTATGGAGATTCCTCAAAATGCTCAAAATAGAAATACCATTTAACCCAGGAATTCCACTTCTAGAAATCTACCCTAAGAATGCAGCAGCCCAGTTTGAAAAAGACAGATGCACCCCTATGTTTATCGCAGCACTATTTACTATAGCCAAGGAATGGAAGCAACCTAAGTGTCCATCAGTAGATGAATGGATAAAGAAGATGTGGTACATATACAAAATGGAATATTATTCCGCCATAAGAAGAAAACAAATCCTACCATTTGCAACAACATGGATGGAGCTAGAGGGTATTGTACTCAGTGAAATAAGCCAGGCGGAGAAAGACAAGTACCAAATGATTGCACTCATATGTGGAGTATAAGAGCAAAGAAAAACTGAAGGAACAAAACAGCAGCAGAATCACAGAACCCAAGAATGGACTGACAGTTACCAAAGGGAAAGGGACTGAGGAGGATGGTTGGAAAGGGAGGGATAAGGGTGGGGAAAAAGAAAGGGGGCATTACGATTAGCATGTGTAGTGGGGGGGGAGCACAGGGAGGGCTGTGCAACACAGAGAAGACAAGTAGGAATTCCGCAGCATCTTACTACACTGATGGACAGTGACTATAATGGGGTTTGTTGGGGGTACTTGGTGAAGGGGGGAGCCTAGTAAACATAGTGTTCTTCATGTAATTGTAGATTAATGATACCAAAAAAAAAAGAAAATTTCATGGCTTAAAACAAGCTTATCTTGTCCCATGCAGTGTAGGCTGTGGTGGCTTGACTAGGACTGGAGGATCCACTTTCACTATATAGCTGACAAGTGGTTCTGGATGTTGGTTTTTCTCTCTGCAAAAACCTCACCACAGGGTGGCTTTGCCTCCTCACACAGGGCAGATGAGTTCCAAGAGAGAATGCCCCAGAACAGAGGAAGTGGAAACTTTCAGTTTCTTGAGCCTTGAGCCCAGAAGCTAGCACAATGTCATTTCAACCATAGTCTATTGATCAGATGTTACAGAAATCGATGGAAGGATGTCACAGAACTCAGGGGCCATGTTTTTAAACTGCCACCAACTCCTAAAGATTTTATGGCTTGCCTTTTATGTTTTACGTTTTAATCCATGTAAAATTTCTTTATTAAATCATCACTGGACTGGTTATTTTTTGAGTTTTAATTAAGTGAGATTTGAATACAGTGAAATGTACAGATCTTAGTGTGCAATGTAATGAGTTCTAATCAATGTAAGCACCCATGTAACCACAGCCCCAATTAAAATAAGTAATTTCTACCACCCCAGGCTTCATTATGATCAGTCTTCACTCCCATTTTTATTCTGACTTTGATCACAATAGATCAGATTTTCCTGTTCTTGAACTTACTATGTAAATGGAATCATACTATATGTACCCTTTTGTGTCTAGTTTCTTCCACTCAAAATAATATTTTTGAAAAGCACCCCATCAATAGTTCATTCTTTTGTGCTGCCAAAGGTATTTCAATAAATGAATATACCACAATTTGTATATCTATTCTCTTGTTGGACATTTGGGTTGAATCTAGTTTGGGGCTATTATAACTAAGCTTCAGTTATACAGGCATACCTTGGAGATACTGTGTATTCAGTTCCAGACCCCTGTAATAAAGCAAACATTGCAATAAAGCAAGTCACGTAAATTTCTTGGTTCCCCAGTACATATAAAAGTCATGTTTATACTGTAGGTTATTAAGTGTTCAATAGCATTATATCTATAAAAACAATGTACACACCTTAATTAAAATACACTTTTACTAAAAAATGCTAGCCATCATCTGAGCTTTCAGTGAGTCAATCTTTTTGCTGGTGGAGGGTCTTCCATTGGTGTTGATGGCGGCTAACTGATCAGGGTGGTGGTTGCTGAAGATTGAAATAGCTGTGGTATTTCTTAAAATAAGAAAACAATGAAGTTTGCTACATCAATTGGCTCTTCCTTTCATGAGTGATTTCTCTTAGCATGCTACACTGTTTGATTGCATTTTACCCAATAGTAGAACTTCTTTCAAGTTTGGAGTCAGTCTCAAACCCCCACTGCCCCTTTGTCAATTAAATTGTGTAATATTCTAAATCTTCTGTTTCGTCTCAACAGTCTTTACAGCATCTTCACCAGGAGTAGATCCCATCTCAAAAAACCATTTTCTTTGCTCATCCATAAGAAGCAACTCCTCATCCAATAAAGTTTTATAAGGTTGCAGCAATTCAGTCCCATATTCAGGCTTCACTTCTAATTCTAGTTCCCTTACTATTTCTATCACATCTGCAGTTACTTCCTTCACTGAAGTCTGAAACCCTCAAAGTCATCCATGAAGGTTGGAATCAACTTGTGCCAAACTCCTATTAATGTTGAGTTTGACCTCTTCCCATGAATCCTAAAAGTTCTTAATGACATCTATAATGCTAAATCCTTTCTAGAAGGTTTTCAATTTACTTTGCCCAGATCCATCAAAGGAATCTCCATCTATGGCAGTGAAAACCTTACAAAACGTATGTCTTCAGTAATAAGACCTGAAAGTTGAAATGACTCCTTGACCCACGTTCTGCAGAATAAATTTAGTGTTAGCAGACATGAAAACATTAATCTTTTACATCTCCATCAGAGTTCTTGGGTGACCAGGTACATTGTCAGTGAGCAGTAATATCTTTTTTTTTATTTAAGTATCATTGATATACACTCTTATATTGGTCTCACATATACAATACAGTGGTTCAACAGTTACCCATATTATAAATCTTCACCCCCTCTAGTGCCATTACTATCAGTATAGAAAGGTGTTATAGAATCATGAACTATTTTCTCCATGCTATACTACCATCCCTGTGACCAACTCATATTAAGATCGTGAATTATTGTGCCCTTTTATCCCCTTTACCCTATCCTTCCACCCGCCCCAACCCCTCCCCACTGGTAACCATTAGTCACTTGTCAGTGTCTATGAGTCTACTTATATTGTGTTACTTCTGTTTCA
Source organism: Manis javanica (assembly GCF_040802235.1). Classification (NCBI taxonomy): domain Eukaryota; kingdom Metazoa; phylum Chordata; class Mammalia; order Pholidota; family Manidae; genus Manis; species Manis javanica. Next base: position 31,627,084 of record NC_133159.1, on the reverse strand, counting down.
CTTTGTTTTTATATTCCACAAACAAGTGAAATCATATGGTATTTGTCTTTCTCCACCTGGCTTATTTCACTGAACATTATATCCTCTAGATCCATCATGTCATTGCAAATTGCAGGATTTCACTTTTATGGCTGAGTAATATTCCCTGTGTATATATACCACATCTTCTTTATCCATCCTTCAATTGATGGACACTTAGGTTGCTTCAATATCTTGGCTATTGTAAATAGTGCAGCAGTAAACATGGGTGGGGGGTGTATATCTCTTCAAATCATGGATTTTGTTTTCTTTGGGTAAATTCCTAGAAGTTGAATTACTGGGTTGGATGGTATTTCTATTTTGAGCTTTTTGAGAAACCTCCATACTGCTTTCCACAGCAGTTGTACCAATTTACATCCCCATCAACAGTGTAGGAGGGTTCCCATTTCTCCACATCCTTGCCAGAACTTGTTATTTCTTGTCTTTTGGATAATAGCCTTTCTAACTGGTGTGAGGTGATATCTTACTGTGGTTTTGATTTGTATCTCCCTGATGATTAGCAATGTGAAGCATCTTTCATGTACCTGTTGGCCATCTGTATTTCTTCTTTGGAGAAATGTCTGTTCGGGTCCTCCCCCCAACTTTTTACTCAGGTTATTTGGTTTTTGGGTGTTGAGGCATATGAGCTCTTTATATTTGGATGTTAACCCGTTATCAGATGAATCCTTTACAGAATATATTCTCCCACACTCAGATTGCCTTTTTGTTCTGCTGATGGTGTCCCTTGCTGTACAGAAATTTTTAGTTTGATACAGTCCCACTTTTTCATTTTTAATTTTGTTTCCCTTGCCCAGAGACATGTGTCCAAGGAAAAAATTACTCATACTTATATTCAGGAGATTTTTGCCTATTTTCTTCTAAGAGTTTTATGGTTTTATGACTTACATTCAGGTCTTTGATCTATTTTGAGTTTACTTTTCTGTATGGAGTTAGACAGTAATACAGTTTCATTCTCTTGCATGTAGCTATCCAGTTTTCCCAACACCAGTTATCAATGAGACTATTTTTTTTCCATTTTATACTCATGACTCCTTTATTGTATAATAATTGACCCTATATACCTACGTTTATATCTGGGCTCTGTTCTGTTACATTGATTGATGGGTCTGTTCTTATGCCAGCACCACACTGTCTTGGTTACTGTAGCTTTGTAGTATAGCTTTAAGTCAGGGAGTATGTTGTTCTTTCTCATGATTGCTCTGGCTATTCAAGGTCTTTTGTGATTGCATATGAATTTTAGAACTATTTATTCTAGTTCATTGAAAAATGCTATTGGTATTTTAATAGAGATTACACTTAATCTGTACATTGCTTTGGGAAGGATGCTCATTTTGACTATTTTAATTCTTCCTATCCATGAGCATAGGATAGATCTCCATTTATTTGTGTCTTCTTTAGTTTCTCTAATGAGTGTCTTACGGTTTTCAGAGTATAGGTCTTTCACCTCCTTGGTTAGGTTTATTACTAGGTATTTTATTCTTTTTAATGCAGTTTTAAATGAAGTTGTTTTCCTGATTTCTCTTTCTATTAGTTTTTTGTTAGTATATAGGGATACAACATATTTCTGTGTATTAATTTTGTATCCTGCAACTGTGCTGAATCCAGTTATTCAAACAGATTTTTGGTAGAGTCTAGGGTTTTCTATGTATAATGTCATGTTATCTACAAATAGTGACAGTTTAAGTTCTTCCTTACCAATTTGGATGCCTTTTACCTCTTAGTGTTGTCTGATTGCCATGGCTAGGACCTCCAGTACCATGTTAAATAAAAGTGGTGAGAGTGGATGTCCTTTACTTGTTCCTGATCTTAGAGGAAAAGCTTTCAGCTTTTCATCTTAGTTATGGGTTTGTCATATATGGCCCTTATTATGTTGAGGTACATACCCTCATACCTGTTTCATTGAGAGTTTTTATCATGAATGGATGTTGAATTTTCTCAAATTCTTTTTCATCAATGATTGAAATGATCATGTCGTTTATATACTTCTTTTTGTTAATATAGTATATGATAATTATTGGTTTATGAATATTGTACCATCCTTGCATCCCTGGAATAAATCCCACTTGGTTGTGATGGATGACCCTTTTGATGTATTTTTGAATGTGGCTTCCTAATATTTTGCTGAGGATTTTTGCATCTATGTTCATCAAGGATATTGATCTATAATTTTCTCTTTTTGTAGTGTCTTTGTCTGGTTTTGGTATTAGAGTGGTGCTGGCCTTGTGGATGAGTTTGGATGTATTCCCTCCTCTTCTACTTTTTGGAATACTTTAAGAAGGATGGATTTGGCTCTTCTTTAAATGTTCTGTAGAATTCAGTTGTGAAGCCATATGGTCCTGGATATTTTATCTGTTGGGAGATTTTTTATTACCAGTTCAATTTCATTGCTGGTAATTGGTATATTCAGATTTTCTGTTCCTTCCTTGGTCAATCTTGGAAGGTTGTATTTTTCTAGGAAGTTGTCCGTTTCTTCTAGGTTGTTCAATTTATTGGCATATAATTTTTCATAGACTTCTCTAATAATTCTTTGTATTTCTGTATTATCCATTGTGACTATTCCTTCTTTGTATCTGATTGTGTTTATTTGCATACTCTCTCTTTTTTCTTGATAAATATGGGTAGGGATTTATCTATTTTGTTTATTTTATCAAAGAACCATATCTTGGTTCTTGACTTTTTTCTATTGTTCATTCTTCTCTATTTTATTTATTTCTTCTCTGATCTTTATTATATCTCTCCTTCTACTAACTTTGGGTTTCATTTGTTCTTTTTCTAGTTTCTTTAATTGTGAGGTTAGACAGTTTGGGATTGTTCTTGTTTCTTGAGGTAGGCCTATATTGCTATGTACTTCCCTCTTAGAACTGCTTTTGTTGCATCTCACAAATTTTGGACTGTTGGGTTTTTGTTTTCATTTGTCTCCATGTGTTGCTTGATTTTGGTTTTAATTTGTTCATTGATCCATTATTTCAGAAGCATGTTGTTGAGTCTCCATGTGTTCATGTGTTTGTAGGCTTTTTTGTTCTCTTTATGTAATTTATTTCTAGTTTCATACTATTGTGGCCTGAGAAGCTGCTGGTACAATTTCAATCTTTTTTAATTTATTGAGGCTCTTTTTGTGGCCTATTGTATGATGTATTCTGGAGAACATTCCACGTGCACTTGAGAAAAATGTGTATTCTGCTGCTTTTGGGTGGAATGTTCTGTAGATATCTGTTAAGTCCATCTGATCTAATATATTGTTCAGTACCTCTGTTTCCTTATTTATTTTCTGTTTGGTTGATCTGTCTGTTGATGTGACTGGTATGTTAAAGTCTCCTAAAATTAAGGTGTTGCAATCTACTTCCCCCTTTAATTCTTTTTTTTTCATGGAGGTAACATTGATACACACTCTTATGAAGGTTTCACAAGAAAAACAATGTGGTTATTACATTCACCGTTATTATCGAGTCCCCACCATACCCCATTGCAGTCACTGTCCATCAGTGTAGTAAGATGCCACAGAGTCACTACTTGTCTTCTCTGAGCTACACTGTCTTCCCCGTGACCCCATACACACCATATGCATCAATAATGATACCCCACAATCCCATTCTCCCTCCCTCCCAACCCGCCCTCCCCCATGGTAACAACTAGTCCATTCTTGGAGTCTGTGAGTCTGCTGCTATTTTGTTCCTTCAGTTTTGCTTTGTTGTTATATTCCACAAATGAGGGAAATCATTTGGTATTTGTGTTTCTCCGCCTGACTTAATTCACTGAGCATAATACCCTCTAGCTCCATCCATGTTGTTGCAAATGGTAGGATTTGTTTCTTATGGCTGAATAGTGTTCCATTGTGTATATATACCACATCTTCTTTATCCATTCATCTGCTGACGGACATAGGTTGCTTTCATATCTTGGCTATTGTAAATAGTGCTGCAATAAACATAGGGGTGCAGATGTCTTTTTGAATCTGAGAAATTATATTCTTTGGGTAAATTCCAAAGAGTGAAATTCCTGGGTCAAATAGTATTTATATTTTTAGTTTTTTGAGGAACCTCCATATTGCTTTCCGCAATTGTTGAACTAGCTTACATTCCCACCAGCAGTGTAGGAGGGTTCCCCTTTCTCCACATCCTCACCAGCATTTGTTGCTCGATGCTGGCCATCCTTACTGGTGTGAGGTGATATCTCATTGTGGTTTTAATTTGCATTTCCCTGATAATTAGTGATGTGGAGCATCTTTTCATGTCCCTGTTGTCCATCTGAATTTCTTCTCTGGAGAATTGTCTGTTCATATCCTCCACCCATTTTTAATAGGGTTATTTGCTTTTTGGTTGTTGAGGCATGTGAGTTCTTTATGTATTTTGGATGTTAACCCATTGTCAGATATGTTGTTTACAAATATATTCTCCCATATGGTAGGATGCCTTTTCTGTTGATGGTGTCCTTTGCTGTACAGAAGCTTTTTAGCTTGATGTGATCCCGTGTATTCATTCTTCCTTTTGTTTCCCTTGCTTGAGGAGATTCATTTAGGAAAAAGTTGCTCATGTTTATATTCAAGAGATTTTTGCCTATGTTGTCTTCTAAGAGTTTTATTGTTTCATGACTTACATTCATGTCTTTGATCCATTTCTAGTTTACTTTTGTGTACGGGTTAGAGAATGATCCAGTTTCATTCTCTTGCATGTAGCTGTCCAGTTTTGCCAACACCAGTTGTTGAAGAGGCTGTCATTTCCCCATTGTATATCCACGGCTCCTTTATCATATATTAATTGACCATATATGGTTGGGTTTATATCTGGGTTCTCTAGTCTATTCCATTGTTCTATTGTTCTGTTCTAGTGTCAGTACCAAATTATCTTGATCACCATGGCTTTGTAGTACAGCATAATCCCCCCAGCTTTATTTTTCCTTCTCAGGATTGTTTTGGCTATTTGGGGGCTTTTGTGGTTCCAAATGAATTTTAGAACGATTTGCTCTAGTTTGTTGAAGAATGATGTTGGTATATTGATAGGGGTTTCATTGACTGTAGATTGCTTTAGGCAGGATGGCCATTTTGACAATATTAATTCTTCCTATCCATGAGCACGGGATGTGTTTCCATTTATTGGTATCTTCTTTAATTTCTCTCATGAGTGTCTCATAGTTTTCAGAGTATAGGTCTTTCACTTCTTCAGTTTCTTCCTAAGTATTTTATTCTTTTTGATGTGACTGTGAATGGAATTGTTTTCCTGATTTCTCTCTCTACTAGTTCATGGTTAGTGTATAGGAATGCCACAGATTTCTGTGTATTAATTTTGTACCCTGCAACTTTGCTGAATTCAAATATTAGATCTAGTCATTTTGGAGTGGATTCTTTAGGGTTTTTTATGTACAATATCATGTTATCTTCAAACAGTGACAGTTTAACTTCTTCTTTACCAATCTGTATGCCTTTTATTTCTTTGTTTTGTCTCATTGCCGTGGCAAGAACCTCCATAACTATGTTGAATAAAAGTGGAGAGAGTGGGCATCCTTGTCTTGTTCCCAATCTTAAAGGAAAGGCTTTCAGTTTCTCTCTGTTAAGTTTGATGTTGGCTGTGAGTTTGCCATAGATAGCCTTTATTATGTTGAGGTACCTGCCCTCTATACCTATAGTGTTGAGAGTTTTTATCATGAATGGATGTTGAATTTTGATGAATGCTTTTTCAGTATTTATGGAGATGATTATGTGGTTTTTTGTCCTTTTTGTTAATGTGGTAGATGATGTTGATGGAGTTTCAAATGTTGTACCATCCTTGCATCCCTGGAATAAATCCTGCTTAATCATGATGATCTTTTGATGTATTTTTGAATTTGGTTTGCTAATATTTTGTTGAGGATTTTTACATCTATGTTCATCAAGGATATTGGTCTATAATTTTCTTTTTTTGTGTTGTCTTTAGCTGGTTTTTTATATTAGAGTGGGGCTGGCCTTGTAGAATGAGTTTGGGAGTATCCCCTCCTCTTCTACTTTTAGGAAAACTTTGAGGAGGATGGGTATTAGGTCTTCACTAAATGTTTGATTAAATTCAGCGATGAAGCCATCTGGTCTAGGGGTTTTGTTCTTAAGTAGTTTTTTGATTACCAGTTCAATTTCGTTGCTGGTAATTGTTCTGTTCAGATTTTCTGTTTCTTTCTTGGTCAGCCTTGGAAGGTTGTCTTTTTCTAAAAAGTTGACCATTTCTTCTAGGTTATCCAATTTGTTAGCATATAATTTTTCATAGTATTCTCTCTTAATTCTTTGTATTTCTGTGGTATCCATAGTGATATCTGCTTTCTCATTCCTGATGCTGTTTATATGTGTAGACTCTCTTTTTTTCTTGAGAATTCTGGCTAGGAGTTTGTTTATTTTGTTAATTTTCTTAAAGAACCAGTTCCTGCTTTCATTGATTCTATTGTTTTATTCTTCTCAATTTTACTTATTTCTGCTGTAATCTTTATTATGTCCCTCCTTCTACTGACTTTGGGCCTCATTTGTTCTTCTTTTTCTAGTTCCATTAATTGTGAGTTTTTAGACTGTTCATATGGGATTGTTCTTCTTTCCTGTGGTAGGCCTGTCTTGCAATATACTTCCCTCTTAGCATGGCCTTCGCTGCATCCAACAGATTTTGTGGTGTTGAGTTATTGTTATCATTTGTCTCCATATATTGCTTGATCTGTTTTTGTTTGGTCATTGATCCATTGGTTATTTAGGAGCATATTGTTAATCCTCCATGTGCTTGTGGGATTTTTCATTTTCTTTGCATAATGTATTTCTACTCTCATGTGGTCTGAGAAGCTGGTTGGTACAATTTCAATCTTTTTAAATTTTCTGAGGCTCTTTTTTGTGGTCTAGTATATGATCTGTTCTTGAAAATGTTCCATGTGTGCTTGAGAAGGATGTGTAACCTGCTGCTTTTGGGTGTAGACTTCTGTAGATATCTGTTAGGTCCATCTTTTCTAATGTGTTGTTCAATGCCTCTGTCTCTTACTTATTTTCTGTCTGGCTGATCTGTCCTTTGGAGTGAGTGGAGTGTTGAAGTCTCCTAGAATGAATGCATTGCATTCTATTTCTATTGCATTCTATTAATTCTGTTATTATTTTTTTCACATATGTAGGTGCTCCTTTGTTGGGTGCATAGATATTTATAATTGTTAGATCCTCTTGTTTGGACTGACCCCTTTATCATTATGTAATGTCCTTCTTTTCTCTTGTTTCTTTGTTTTGAAGCCTGTTTTGTGTGATACAAGTACTGCTGCTTCTGTTTTTTTCTCCCTATTATTTGCATGAAATATCTTCATCCATCCCTTCCCTTTTAGTCTCTGTATGTCTTTGGGTCTGAAATGAGTCTCCTATAGGCAATATATAGATGGTCTTATTTCTTTATCCATGCTGGCACTCTTTGTCTTTTGATTGGTCCATTCAGTCCATTTACATTTAAGGTAATTTTTGATAAGCATGTACTTACTGTCATTTTATTAATTTTTTTCTGGTTGTTTGTATAGCTCCTCTGTATTCCTTTCTTCCTTTCTTATGATCTTCTTGTTATTTAATATTTTCTTTAGTTTTGCAATTGGATTTCTCTTTTTTAATATGTTGTGTATCTCCTGGCTGGAACTCAGCCTTATAACTGTGCTATGCTTTGGGGAGGCTTGAAGTGTCCCACCAAAAAAAAAAAGACATGTGAAAGGCCAACAGGTATATGAAAAGATGTTCAAGATCACCAGTACTTAGGGAAATGCAAATTAAAACCACAATGAGATCACTTCTTGGAAGAGCCATCATCGAAAAACAAGAGATAAATGCAGGCATGGATGTGAAGAAAATGTTCACCATCAGTGGAAATGTAAATGGCAAAATACAAAGCTACTATGCAAAACAGTATGGTTGATTCTCAAAAATTAAAAATAGAACTAACATATGATCCAGCAATTCCACTTCTGGAAATATTTCCAAAGGTAATGAACACACTAACTTGAAAAGATATATGCACCTCCATGTTCACAGAAGCATTATTTACAGTAGTCAAAGTGTGGGAACAACCTAAGTGTCCATCAGTGGATGAATGGATAATGAAGTTCTGGTATATATACAATGGAATATTTTTCAGTCATACAAACAAACAAGGAAATCCTACCATTTTTGAAAGCAAAGCATGGATGGAACTTGAAGTGAAATAGTCAGAGAAAGACAAATACTGTATTTGTCACTTTTAGGTGTTTAATATATATATAAACGAAGATGAAAAAGCCCCCAAACTCATAGAAAAAGAGATTAGACTTGTGATTTCCAGAGGTAGGTGTGGGGGGAGGGGTAACCAGAAGAAGGTGGTCAAAAGGTACAAACTTCCAGTTAAAATTAAAAAGTACTATGGATGAAATGTACAACACTATCATAGCTCACATTACTGTGTGATATGCAGGAGAGTTGTAATGATTGCAAATCCTAAGAGTTCTCATCACAAGAGAAAGATTTTTGTTTCCTCTCTTTCTATTTTATCTATATGAGAAGATGGATATTAGCTGAATGTTTTGTGGTAATCATTTCACAGGATATGTAAATCAAACCATCATGCTACATGCTTTAAATTTATATAGTGATATATATCCATTGTTTGTCAATAAAACAAGAAAACAATAAAAGCATATAGATATATTTTGTTTATCTATTGTAGGCTTCAGGTTTGTGGTTACCATAAGGTTCAAGGTTAGCTTCCTTACTATATAACAATCTATATTAAGTTGTCGATTGCTCTATTTCAAACACAATCTAAAAGTACTTCTTTTTTCTTCTTCATATGCCTCCACATTCTATGTATTAGATGTCATAATCTGCATTTTGTGTATCCCTTGATTGATTTTGCTTATAGTTTGTTTTACTACTTTTGTTTTAATTTTTTACTTGCTTGGTAATTAATGGTCTACTTCTTTTACTATGGGTTTATTTTCAATGGTGAAAACTATTTAGCCTTAGGAACATTTCCATCTACAGCAGTCCCTTTAACATATCCTATAATGCTGGTTTAGTTGTTATAAATTCTTTGAGCCTTTATCTGGGAATTTTATAATCCCTGCTTCAAGTGTGAATGATAATCTTGCTGGGTAGCAGGTTCTTGGTTCAAGGTCCTTCTGTTTCAATACATGAAATATTTCTTGCCACTCCCTTCTGGTTTGTAAAGTTTCTGCTGAGAAGTCTGCTGATAGCCTGATGGGGTTTCCCTTGTAAGTAGTCCTTCTTCTCTCTCTGGCTGCTTTCAGTACTCTCTCCTTATCCTTAATCTTTGGCATTTTAATTATTATATGACTTGGTGTTGTCTTCCTGGGGTTCCTTTTGTTAGGGGATCTCTGTACTTCCATGACCCAGGTGTCTGTTTCCTTCCCCAAATTGGGAAAGTTTTCAACAATTATTTCCTCAAAGAGACTCTTATCCCTTGTCTCTCTCTTCTCCTTCTGGTGGTACCCCTATTACACGAATATTGTTTCATTTGGATTGGTCACACAGCCCTCTTATCCTTCTTTCATTCCTATAAATTGTTTTTGCTCTCTGTTCCTCAGCTTTGTTGTGTTCCTGTTCTCTAATTTCCATCTCATTGATAATCTCATCTATTTGGAGCAGCCTATTATTCATTCCCTCCACTGTGTATTTCATTTCAGTTACTGTATTCCTCAGCTGTGAGGGGCTCTTTTTAAGCTTTTTTCTCTCTTTGTTGAAGACCTCCATGAGATCTTCAGTGAGCATATTTATGATTTTTACTTTGAAATTTTTATCAAGACTGGTGGTCTCTTATTTATTAGTCCTCTTTCTCATGTGTTATCCTGTAGTTTTCTTTGGAACACATTTGTCTTCCTTCCCATTTTGTCAGTATTTCTGTGTTTTTTCCTTTGTATTAGATGAATCTGGTATGCTTCCTGGTCCAGAGAGTAATGGCTTTATAAAGAAGGCATCCTGTGGTGCCCAGAAGTTTAAAACTTTACTCTTCAGTGCCTGGTTCTCCTTTGCAGTTGACCCCCAGTTGCTGTTGGTAGGCAATGGACAGGGCCGCCTTTCTGTCTCTGCCAGCAGTGGTCTCAGTCCTCTGTGGCCAGCAGTGTGTTTCAGCGAGCCCTTTGTTATCAGAGCAGAGGCTTCTGCTGGGATCATTTTGGATGGGGCCACACTCTGCCTGCCCTGTAGCAATGGTGGGGCTACAGGGTGGGCCATGTGGTTGCTTGGCTCTGGGGCAGGCACATGGGTGCAGCAAGTCACAAGGTGGCAGGGCGAACTGCAGCAGTGAGTCATGTGGGTGCCTCCAGCCATGGGGAGGAGTACAGCACCAGGCTTGCCCACCATGGGGAGGAAGGAGCTCTTGGACCTGGCTCCTGCAGGTGCCAGTTGGGATGAAACAGGGCTAAGAAAACTGGGAGATCCTCCCCCTACCTGCCAGGCAGCAAAGCTGACACTGCTGGGCCAAGTGGGTTGGCATGCCAGCAGTGCGCAGGGAAGTGCCTCAGGGATAAGCTGCTAGTGAGGCAGATGGAGCATCTGGGGCTCCCAAGAGTGCCCAACCTGTTGGGCTGAGGGAGGGCTGGGAAGGAATGTCCACCTGCCCTTTCTCCTTTGGAGGGAGCTCTACCCAACTCTCGCCCTTCTGGCATCCCTCCCACTGCTGGCACATCTTTCAAACTAATGCCTCTGTATTGGGTCTCAGCAGGGCCAGCAGAGCTTGCCTGTCCCCTACAAGCAGAATGAGTCTCAATCTCTCAGATTTTTCCAACTGTCCTTGGTGTCCAGACCCACTAATCTACAAAACCCAGTGTAATGTGGACTCGTGCTCCCAGAGCAGATCTCTAGAGCCAGGTGTGCAGAATTCCTGAGTGCCTATCCCCTCCGTGCTCCATTCCTCTTCCTCCTGCCTGTGGGCTGGGATGGGGAAAGGGCTTGGGTCTCACTCAGTCGTGGCTCTGCCACTTTATCCTTTTCTTTGCGGTCTTCTCTTCACCAGGTGTAGGTGGTCTGTTCTACAGTCTTCAAGTCATTTTCAGGTTTAGTTGTATTTTCTGTAGTTACAACAGAAACTTGCTTCTTTGATGTGTGTATGGGAGGATGTTTCCATCTTGCCTTCCTACTCCACTATGGGTAAAATTGCAATATTTCCAGAATCTCTTGCCTGGCCTTAGTACATCTCCATATCAGTAGGTGTTTCCCAGGGGTGGAGAGCAAGCATGCACCAGGTCAGAGAGGTTTGGTGGGGCCTTTTTGCAGCCAGGTTATAAGAGACATGGAGTAGATGACTGCTTGTAAGCAATAAACGGGTTTCTCCCACTTTATTTCTCCCATTGACTGATTGTGGCTTCAAAGGTTTATTTGCCCCAGGCTGAGAACATATCCCCCTTGCCCCTGCCAACCTGGAGTTACATGTGCCATCTTTTCTCCCCCCACAGCGAGCAGTAATATCTTAAAAGTAATATTTTTTTCTGAGCAGTACGTCTCAACAGTGAGCTTAAAATTTTTAGTAAACCATGTCTTAAACAGATAAGCTGTCATCCAGGCTTTGTTGTTCCATTTATACTCTATAGGAAGAGTAGATATAGCATATTCTTAAGGGCCCTTGGATTTTCAGAATGGTAAATGAGCAATGGCTTCAACCAGCTGCATTAAACCCTAACAAGAGAGTCCACCCATCCTTTGAAGCTTTGAAGCCAAGCATTGACTTCTCCTTTCTAGCTGTGAAAGTCCTAGATGGTATATTCTTCCAGCATAAGGCTGTTTTGTCTACATTGAAAATCTATTAGTATAACCTCCTAGCTAATTATCTTAGCTAGATCTTCTGGATAAGTTTCTTCAGCTTCTATACCAGCACTTACTGCTTCACTTTGTTCTTTTATGTTATGGATATGGCTTCTCTCCATAAACCTCATGAACCAACCTCTGCTAGCTTCAAACTTTTCTTCTGCAGCTTCCTCATCTCTCAGCCTTCATAGAACTGGAAAGAGTTAGGGTCTTTCTCTGGGCTAGGATTTGGCTTAAGGGAATGTTGTGGCTGGTTTGATCTATTATCCAGACCACTAAAACTTTCTCCATATCAGCAATAGAACTGTTTCACTTTCTTATCACTCAGGTATTTACTGCAATAGCACTCTTGATTTCCTTCTAGAACCTTTTCTTTGTGTTTACAACTTAGCTAACTGGTACAAGAAGCCTAGTTTTTGGCCTGTCTTGGCTTTTAACATGCCTTTCACACTGAACTTAATTCATAGCTTTTGATTTCAAGTGAGAGATGTGCAACTCTTCCTTTCACTTGAATACTTAGAGGCCATTTTAGGGTTATTAACTGGCCTAATCTCAATATTGCTCTGTCTCAAGGAATAGGAGGATTGAGGAGAGGGAGAGGACGGGGGAATGGCTGGTTGGTGGAGCAGTCAGAGCACACACATCTATTGATTAAGCTCGGCAACTTATATAGGCACAGTTTGTGGCACCCCAAACAATTACAATAGTAACATCAGAGATTCCAGATGTTACTAATCACAGATCACCATAACAAATATAATAATAATGAAAAAGCTGGAAATACTGCAAGAATTATGAAAATGTTACACACACATGAAGTGAGAAAATGCTGTTGGGAAAAAGATGCTGATAGACTTGCATGATGCAGGGTTGCCACAAACCCTTCATTCATAAAAAATGCAATATCTGTAAAGCACAATAGATTGAAATGCAATAAAACAAACCTTTATTGCCTTTAAGTGTCTTTTCATAGACGTGTTTTCTTTACTCCTCTTATCTGAGTCCCTGCATTTCTTTTTGCTTTGTTGTCAGTGAAAGAGTCATCTCTGACATGGAAATCATAATTATTTCTTAACAGATTTCAACCAATTATCAGATCTACCTTCACACCCACCTTCAGATGCACCTCCCCATTCTTAGGCCTTTTGTGAGTTATGAAACATCTGGGTTCTCATCATTCCCCTTCTTCATTAAGGATTCTGCTTTCTTGGGTCTGCTATGTCAGTTGCAACTATGCCAATCAGCTTTCCAGCTTCCAAAATTTTAATTTGTCTCCTTTATTATTGTCTGGCTCATTTTTGCAGGTTTTAGGAGAGAAACTAAATGTACAAATTTACATTTCAATTCATCTTCTTTGCCCTTTTTTCCTTCCTTCCTTTTCACCTGTCACCTGCCCACATTCTGCCTCTTCCTTTCTATGTTCCATTTTCATTTCCATCTTGCTCCCCCTCGGAAGCAGAATGATAAAAGTAGAGGAGTCCTCAGAGAGCATCTGGCTCAGCCCCCTCATTTTACAGATGGTAAGCCTGAGGCCCAAAGAGAATGGTAGTCCATCCACATACCACACTGCCACTGCTCTTACCTTTTTTGCCACCCTAGCCCTTCAGGTAGTGAGCCATGACTGTTAAAAATCAGAACACCCCACTACTCAAGAGGCAGCCTATAAGGCAGATCAGAAAAGAGAATGCCATAGCTGACCAGGCTGCTGTGCATCCTCTCTGGAGACAAAGAAAGCACCTCTGTTTAGGACTGCCTCTTTTCCTGTGCCTACCCTGCCCCCTACGCTCGCATAGTACAAGGCAGAGGGTTGCAGTTAGGAGAGTGCCAAGTTCTCTTGACAGGGGAAACTACTGAAACAAATATATAGATAAGACCCTCAGGCCCTTTTCATGTTTTTCTTTATTCCAATGTTTTCCTGTTTTGCTACTTTTTTTGAGGTTGAGTGTTGATGTGGAAGATAACACAGGGACTGCAAGATCCAGAACAAGAAAGCAAGGCAACTGACCAGTGGTGTGACTGTTCTAAGCCCAAGGCCAAACACACACAAGCACACTCTTGCTAACATTGCCGTGGCCTTACACATATAAGAGAAACAAAGAATATGTGAGGCAGCAAGTACCAAAAGTGAAAGTGCACACATACAGGAAATTGTTTAGATTTTCTTTTCAGTGCACAGAAGGTAGCGTACAGTTCTGTGCCTTGGCTTTTGGTCTGGGCTGTTCTCCCAGCAGGCTGTGTTCCCAAAGCCTTTGGTCATGCAATTTGGGTTGGCTGCAGCTGGGCACAGCCATCCTCGACCCCCTCCCACAGTGTTTCATCAGCTTAGCAGCTGAGAATCGTGTAGGAACCAGAGCCCAGGGTGTGAAAGATAGAAAAGAGCACTGTTCTCTGACTTCTCTACTCTGCATACTCTTTAAATTGCTTTGACTCTTTCTCTCCTGCAGTTTGTATTTACCTGAACAAGAACGGCAGCACAGGACCCCATTTAGATAAGAAGAAGGTCCAGCAGCTCCCTGACCATTTTGGGCCAGCCCGTGCCTCCGTGGTATTGCAGCAGGCTGTCCAGGCTTGCATTGACTGTGCTTATCACCAGAAAACCGTCTTCAGCTTCCTCAAACAAGGCCATGGTGGTGAGGTGATCTCAGGTAAGCACCCTTGGGTTGGCCTGGCCTCCTAGTCAGAGGGACAGGCCTTCTCAGATGGCTGATTTCTGGCAAGGCATCCTGGTTCCTGCTTCACACCTGTAGGCTCTAGAGAATGTGGAAGTATTCCACTCCTCAGAGTCCTCATTTTCAATTCCCAGAGCCCCTCTAAGTCTTACCGCATACCTCTGCCAGGTGGAATAGCCACACAGACTCTGTTCAGCTGAGCCTCTCAACAGACTCCTCTCCTGTCTACCTGCTTGGCCTCTGCCTACAGATAATACATGAGTGTGTTGCTTTAAGAGCATTCCAGAAGAAAGAATCCAGAGGGGGGGTTGTACTGAGGCAACTGGAGAGTTCCTCCAAGCTGCCATAGCCTCCCACCTGGCTTCAAGGAACACAGAGCTCTTCTCTCATTCTTTCAACTCCTTAGCTACCCAGTCCTAACCCAGCCCTGATACAGGGGAGTTGAATCTCTGAGCAGAGTAGGAAGGAGCTCCCTTTCTTTCCAAATGTAGAGTTTGAGTCAACTGCAGTAGTTTTTTTGTTTGTTTTCACTGAGACTGAGGATATTCACTTTTTCTTCTGTACCTGGTCTGTCTCAGTTTTCCCAAGTCCAAAACCCTATTCTCTACCCACCAAACCAATGAAGACTTGATATATAGAGCCTTTCTATCTTAACTGTATGATACTCTGTAATCTCCTGCCCCTTCCTTCTAATGAGTTACAATATCCAGCCTCAGGAAACCCAGATGATGTGGAAAAACCCATAGATACCACAGCTGTATGCTTTTAGCAAACATCTATTGAGCCATTACTATACATCAGAGGCTATTGCCAGGGAAAGGGAGAAAAGAAGGACAGGTTCAGGCTCTGCCTGGCAGAAAAGCTAATTGTGACAGCTATTATTATAATGTATGAGAAATGTGTACAGGGTGGTGTGGAAGCCCACATGAGGGAGCAATTGGCTGCATGAAAGCAGGCAGGGAAGGACTTGTTATAGAAGGCTGAGAACTGCATGGGAAATCAAGCCTGCCTTTCCTTCAGGGACCAAGGCCAATGCCTGTTCTCTCCTTTGCTTCTGTGTGGCTGCCTGCAGGAACCCAGCTTTCCCTATTGCCTCTCTTTGGCTGCTATCACCTTTACCTTTTCTAGGATTCTTCCTCTACCCTGGAATTGCTTCCTGAGAGTGATCTCCCTCCCTATTTCCATGCTGCCCTCAGAGACAAACGCAGAGGCCTTTTGCTTTTTAAGGATCATTCAAATGCTTTTTGAATAGAAATAGATAAGGAATAAAATAAAACCAAGCATGGAATAGTTCCAAATGTTGCTGAAATTCTAGTGCCTTTACACAGATTGAATAATGCACCCAAACCATTGCTGACAATAGCTGTATTCTCTTCTGCCCAGCTTCTCTGTTCTTGGGCATTTTTTATGGAAATAGAACCCTAAATGAACAGATTTCCTGGAGGAGACACAGCCAACTGATGGAACAGATAGAATTATGTTCACAGTTGTTTTCACAGGTTGAGTAAAATCATTCCAGAGCCCTGGGTGCAACAAACCTGGCCTGGCCACTCCCATTATTGCAAGCCCTTTGGAGTTGGAGGCAAAAATCAAACCCTAGAGGGAGGGAGGAAAGGAGAGGGAGGGAAGAAACCTGGGCACTGATTGCGTTTGTGTAACCAGTTAAGCCTGAGGCAAGCAGTGGGCTGGACTGCTCCTGCCCAGCTCCACACTGCACCACCAGGCTGACATGCTCAGCCCTGTTTACTTAACTCCACAGCCGTGTTTGACCGGGAGCAGCACACGCTCAATCTCCCAGCAGTCAACAGCATCACCTACGTCCTCCGCTTCCTGGAAAAACTCTGCCACAACCTTCGCAGTGACAATCTATTTGGCAACCAGCCCTTTACACAGACTCATTTGTCACTCACCACCACAGAGTACAGCCACAGCCACGACAGGTACCTACCAGGTAGGAGCTGGGATGGGACCTGGGCTAAGAACAGGGACAGGGTTAATAGCACCAGCAAGGGCCCAGGGCCAGCCCTCAGACCTACTAGCCTGGCACCTACCCATCCAGAGATCTGGTTTTCTGTCCCTTACCTTTGCCATGTCTGGGACTTTTTGGTCTCCTTTCATCTTTACTCTCTCTAGGATTTTGTGTCCTATCTCTAGGATTAACCTTTTTTCCTCTGCATTTTTATCCCTGTAAAAGGTGGTTCACAATTCCCCTTCTAAGCTCCAAACTGTATGTGGAGCCACATGAAGTTACAGGACATCTTCCAGTGTGACTCTGGCAGCCAAGGCCTTGCCAACACGAAGGTTTAGTCTCAGGCTACAGATTGAGAAATTGGCTTCCTGATGTTTGGTTATCCGCTCTTTCCTCTGGCATGTGGCCCTAACTCCTCCAGCATTGCCAGCCTAGCAAGTCAATTCAAGTTGCTGCTGTTTCTAACTAGGCTGGAAAGTAGCTTTCTTAGTTAACATATCAGACCCACAACAGGAAAGCAGATGCCACGTGGCCAGATCAGTGACTAAGCACTTCTGAGCGGGGTTAGAGTGGGGAAGTTGGCAACTCTAATCTGGAGCCCAGGACACAGAACGACAGGGAGAGAAGGAAAGCTCGGCTGTAAACATAGTGAGGTAGGTTATTGAGAGGGAGGAAAGGCTCTTTAAGAGAGTCCTGTGGGCCTTGTCCTGGCCACAGGAATAGAGGTGGTGCTGTCAGTGCTGGGGTTATGCTGTCTGTTGATAGGGACCCTAAGTCTGAGAAATGCTCCTTATGACCTTCTGCACAAGTCTTGTTCCCACACTACCTTCCCTTGTTGTCTTTTTATCATTGTCTTAGCAGAATCACTTCTGATAAAAGGGCCACTTCTGGAGAATGTGATGGGAAGTGACTGATTACTCAGTGCCCCCTCCCAACCCCCATTTATAGTTCTGTACCCAAATGAGCTCTGCTTATGTGACTTGCATGCAGAGCAAAAAGATAACTGAATTTCAAATACTCTCTGTTGGGGCCAGACCGTCCGGTCCCTGCAGACATATCTGTGACTCCTTGCTGATCCCTTTCTTCAGAGGGAATTTCTTTTCATCTCACCTGCTGTAGATTGCTTGCTTTCAGCATCAGAATCCTCAAGAACAGAAAAGGGCATTCTTGTAGAATATTGCCCTGCGAGTCTGGGCTGGGCATGATGAAATAAGTGCAGACAAAGGTGGGTTGTTAAATATCCCTACTGTTGGTATTCAGGAACTCTGAGCTGCCCTTCAGTAATAAAAGGCCTCCCTGAGATTCTGGAGGAATAGATACATGACAGGGGTAGAATATTCAGCTTCATGGAGCTGCCAGTCTAAACAGAGATTTCTGAAAAGAAACAGGAACTCTGAGTTCTTAAATGGAATGGCATCATTAAGAACTAAGAGAACTATACTGGCAGCAGCATGCAGAGACTGGTAGGAACATACATCATGGGCCTGCAATCCTGAAGGTCGTTTGGGATTGGAGTGTGACCTTTCTGAGAAGTCTGTTCCATTTGCTTTGCTGTGATTCAACTACCAGATGAGGGAAGCAAGCTTTAGCCACTCTTCCTTCTTGCCTCACCAACCAGGAAATAGACAGAGAACAGGGGATGACATTTGGCCCCCTTTTCTTCCATCATTTTCAAATAAATTCAGCCAACTCTCAGCACCCTCCTGTGCTCTCTAACTCATTTCTCATTATGGGTGCTCTGTAGTTTGGCTACTTTCCATTGGCTTCCCTGAAATTAGTATTTTAACTATGCCCAGAGAGGCCAGAGCTTTGCCTGGATTTCCAACTCCTTCATGCTCCTTCACTTGTCTTTTCTGCCTGCCTGCCTGCCTGCCTTGCTGACCCTTTGCTCCCCCTCTGATCATTTTTCATTTCCTGCACTTTTCTGATTATGTACCCAAACCTCTGCCAAGGGCTGTCTTCTGCTTTGCTCTTTGGATCTGCTGTTTATCACTCCTGCCCTTCTGCCTGGCTACCTACTTCCACTAGTTTGACATCTAAAGGTACCCCCTTTAGAGCCATCACCCTTACCTCAAGCTTTGTCTCCTGACTACCTTACCCCTTAGGGTCTTGGCCTAATTGACCACATGCTTCCAATATAGCAGATAAGCTTCCTTACCTAAGCTGGAACTTTCTTCAACATTTTATTTTGAAAAATATTAAACCTACAGAAAAATTACACAAATAGTTCAATGAGCAACCATGAACTCTTCACCAAGATATACCACTTAACTTTTGGCAATATTTACTTTATGTTTCTCTAAGTATATATATACATATACTTGTGCCTGTATTATTTTTTATTTACTGAGTCATTTGAGAGTTAACTGCAAATGAGACATTTGATCCTTAAATACTTCTGTTTGTGTCTCCTAAAAACAAAGAACACAATACTATTATCAAACTCAAGATATTTATCATTAATAAAATCTACTAGGTGATATATATAGTCCATATTCAAATTTCCCCAGTTGTCCCAATAATGTCCTGTATAGCTGATTTTTCCTGAATCCAAGGTCTAGTGAAGAATCATCTGCTGCATTCAGTTTTCCTGCCTCTTTAGTTCCCTTTTATCTAGACCAGTTTTCAAGCCTTTTTTCCTACTTTCTATGACAT
This sequence comes from Manis javanica, assembly GCF_040802235.1. Classification (NCBI taxonomy): domain Eukaryota; kingdom Metazoa; phylum Chordata; class Mammalia; order Pholidota; family Manidae; genus Manis; species Manis javanica. The sequence goes on along the minus strand of NC_133159.1, from coordinate 31,608,000 downwards.
GATATTGGCATTTTAAAGAATCCATCTTGGTTCAGGTCATCAAACATTTAACAAATACTTACTCTGTGCCAGATTCTATACTGGGCTCTGGGGAGACAGAGATGAAACAGACTCAGTCCCTGCTCTGAAAGAAAGAGAGAGATATAGGTGAACATGTATGTGGTAAGAGCATGGAACAAACGTACTGTGGCCCAGCCAGGAGTGATGAGCGGAGCAGGGTGAAAGAAGAGATCAGGGAAGGATTTCTAGAAGAGGCAACATCAAATCAGAGTCTCTTGTTCGGAACTACACGCATAGCTGGATCAAGTAAGAGGTCTGTGAAGATTGAGAGGGAGCTTCTCCTGGCCATCCAAAAAACTGACAGTATTAGACAGGAGATTATATTAGTTTCGCTGGTCCCAGTGACTGTTAGTCTTAGCTGTAATTGAAATCCACCCAGCACTAACCTCTGGGTCTGCTGTTTTGAGATTGCCCAGGCTTCTTCCATGGAAGGAAGTGTTTCATTTATTCCATGGCAATGAGTTCCTTCTGCCTATCTTCCTAGTATCAGCCTACCTTGCCAGTCAGGTCTTGTAGCTTGTTGTTATAAAGTGGTTCTCCTGCCAGAATCACAAATTTTACATGATTAAAGCCAAGTAAGAACTGTGAAATCTCTTAGAGTGCCTCTTCATCTCCATACAGGTTTCCTTATAGAACTTTCAGAGTTTTAAGATGACTCAGATGTTTATAATTAATTTAAACTGCATTGATTTCATTATTCAGACAATAATCAGTTAACCCAGGTATTGACTGCATGATGCCAAGCTCTGATTTAGGCACAGAGGATTCCATTGTAATCTAGGAGTGAAGGTCTTTACATCCACAGAGTTGAGAGCCTAGTAAAGAATATGGACAAATAAGCAATTACTTCGTGGTGATGAGTACTTTAATAGGACAAGTTCAGAGTTCAAAAATTCAAACCAGGTGTGTCAGGGAAGACTTTCCAGAAGAAATGATATCTCAGTTTGGATCTGAGGGAGTAAGATAATCAGGTGAAAATGCCAGAGACTCAAAGAGATGGAGGGGAATGATGAAAAATGTTCCTGTTGACTAAGTAGCATTTGAGACTCTGAGAGGCAGGAGAGAACACAAGGTGTTTCAGAGAAACTGGATATCCAGTGCAGTAGACATAGACAGTCAAAGAGGGTACATGTAAGGGATGAGGCTGGAGTGTAGGCCAAGGCACAGTCAGAAAAGGTCTACTTGACCATGTTATAGATCTTAAACTATACCTTTGAGCACTGAGGACCTACTGAAGTGTTTAAAGCTAGGGAAGTGACATAGTCAAGTTGGTGTTTTAGGAAAATCACTCAGGATACTATGTGTGGGAACGGATTGGAGTGGAGCAAGACAGTAGGCAGGGAAGCTAGTGGGAGATTTTTGCAGAACTCGGCAAGACATCCTAGATAATTGGGAACAATCCTTTCCTTTGATTTCCAAATCTAAGTAAAATAAAAAGAATCCCCAACCCACATAACACGGAATAGTTAGATTTTCCTGGCAGTCACCCATACTTCCAGCTCTGAATCCCTGTTTCTGACTCAGTTCATGAGACCTTCTTTCCCTACAGCTCCTGTAGCTGATGGTGTCTCTGCAGGGCCTTGCCTCAGAAACTGGATCCCATTCCTCATCTTCCATCACCCTAGGGAAAAATTAACACAAGACTGTTGAGTTCAATAGATTTGTACTGAAGTTTGGGGGGAAAGAAATATGATTGCCACAAAGAACAGGAAGTCATTTAACATTTTTGTTTATCTTAATGTTTATCAGCCATTAAATGAAATAGCTTACTGCCTCTTTCACCTTAGGCCTCAGCCTGCTCCCACTTAATGGGACACTCTAGGTTTGAGGGGTTTTCTTTCTCTTCTGACTTCTCTAGTCCTTCCATCCCATAGCTCCTCCTTTTCAATCTATCAGCAGGCAACTGCAAATTAATTTATTGTGCAAAATAATTTAGTTTCCTTTTGTCTCAGCTTCCCTCTTCTATTCAGTGCCAAAGCCATGTTCTTCAAAACCAAAAGTACCCTTAGTATAATTATATAAATGAAAAGAATCAACAGCCCAGATCTATTCTTTCAGCAACTCAAAAGAACAAAGGGAAAATGGAGAGATTTGTTCCATCTGTTCTGTGTTCCCTTCTTTATCTTTTTTCTGCCTTCCTGTGCATCAACCCAGTTATTTTATTCTGTTTCCTTTATTGGCTTATTAGCTATAACTCTTTGTTTTGTTATTTTAGTGTATGCTTTAGTTTATATTGTACATTTTTATATATCTACCTTACAATCTTTTACAATGTACCTTAAAGTAATGATCATATGCCTGCACATATAATATAAGGACCTTACAGCTCTGTACTTCCACTTCCCACCTTCTGGCCTCCGTGTTATTGTTATCATACATCTTACTTCTACATATATTATAAATCCCACTTTAAATTTTCATATTTTACTTTAAATAGGTAGTTGTCTTTTAAAGATTTTTTTAATAAGAAAAATTATTTTGTGTTTACCCTTTTATAGTTATCATTTCTGGTACTCTTCACTTTTTGTCATAGAGCCAGAGTTTCATATAATTTCTCAACCCAGGGGACTTCCTTTAACATTTCTTATGGTCTACTGGAGATGAGTTCTTGCAGCCTCTGTATCTCTGAAAATATCTTTTTTGCCTTTGTTTTGAAAGAATAGATTTTTTGGGTGTTCAGCTCCTCCAAGAAGTCAGTCTATTGTCTTTTGGTTTGTATTGTCTCTGATGAGAAGTCTGCTGTCATTCTTATCTTTGGTCTCTTCATTGTGTCTTTTTTTTTCTGGATGTTTTAAGGTTTTCTGTTTATCATGTTTTATAAGATAGATTATGTTCTGTTCTGTGGGTTTTTCTTTAGGCCTCTTTGTGCTTTGTGTTCACTGAGCTTCCTGGATATGTGGATTTATAGTTTTCATCAAATATAAAAAATTTCTGCCATTCTTTCTTCATATGTATTTTTTATCATCTACTCCAGTTAGACATATATAATCCTCTTGAAGTTTTCCCACAGTTTACTGATGCTTTTTAAATTTTTTTAGCCTTTTCTGTTCTATTTTATCTGGATCTGTATTATATAGATACAGAATTTATCTACAGCTGTGTTTAATTTAATCTTTTCTTCTGTAGTATCTAATCTATTAATCCACCCCATGTATTTTTCATCTTAGACATTGTGTTTTCATTTCTATAAGCTCAATATGGGTCTTTTTATATCTTTAGTATCCTTGCTTAACCTACTCAGTCTCTGCTCTGCCTTCTTGAACGTATGAGATATAGTTATACTCACCTCTCCACTGCTCTGGCCTGTGAACTTCAGCTTCCGTGGCCTACTGGACTCAGCAAGATCACTGGCCTCTGTCTGATCTTCCTCTCCCTGCACTGTAGCCTGGAAACTCTGGACAGGAAGCTGGGAGCAAGCCTGGGGCTGTGACTATGTTTGTTGCCTTCTTTCCGGAATCACTGTCCTATACTACCTGCTGCCCAGTATCTGGAAACAGTTATTTCATATATTTTGTCTTTTCTTTTAGTTTTTTCAAGCAGTAGGGTATATCTAGGCCCTGCTACTCTGCCTGAGCTGGCAATGGAAAACCAAAATGTATCTTAGTCCATGTACATCTTACCCATCTTTACTACCTTCACCATCATCTTCTCCCTCTTGGCCTGAGAGATCCCTCCTGGCCTATCTGGTCTCCTAACTACCTCTCTTGTTCCTCTCTGGTCCATTTTCTACTCAATAGTCCAGATGGCCTTCTTACAGCATAAATCAGAGTTTGACATTCTCCCACTCACTACTGTAGTTACATTCTAATGTACTTATAATAAAATCCAGGTTTCTGTCTTTGGTTTGCAATGTCCTGCATGATCTGGTCCTTGCTTACCTATCCAAATTCACCCCTTGGTTCTGTACATCTTAGCTACACTCTTATTCCCCCATTTCCCTGAATAGTACAAGCTGTTTTCTACCACAAGGGCTTTTCTTTTTTTTTTTCTTTCCTTCATTTTTTTTTATTAAGGTATCATTGATATACACTCTTATGAAGGTTTTACAAGAAAAAAAATGTGGTTACTACATTCATCCTTAATATCAAGTCCCCCCACATACCCCATTGCAGTCACTGTCCATCAGTATAGTAAGATGCCACAGAGTCACTACTTGTCTTCTCTGTGCTACACTATCTTCCCTGTGACCTGCCCCCACACCATGTGCACTAATCATGATAACCCACAATCCCCTTCTCTCCCCCTCCCCAACCACCCACCCTCCCCCGCCCCTCCTCCCCTTTGGTAACCACTAGCCCCTTCTTGGAGTCTGTGAGTCTGCTGCTATTTTTTTCCTTCAGTTTTGCTTCATTGTTATACTCCACAAATGAGGGAATTCATTTGGCATTTGTCTTTCTCTGCCTGACTTATTTCACTGAGCATGATACCCTCTAGCTCTATCCATGTTGTTGCAGATGGTAGAATTTGTTTCTTTCTTATGGCTGAATAGTATTCCATTGTGTATATGTACCACATCTTCTTTATCCATCTACTGATGGACACTTAGGTTACTTCCATATCCATATCTTGGCTATTGTAAATAATGCTGCAGTAAACATAGGGGTACAGATGTCTTTTTGAATCTGAGAACTTGTTCTCCTTGAGTAAATTCCTAAGAGTGGAATTCCTGGGTCAAATGGTATTTCTATTTTTAGTTTTTTGAGGAACCTCCCTATTGTTTTCCACAATGGTTGAACTAGTTTACATTCCCACCAGCAGTGTAGGAGGGTTCCCCTTTCTCTTCATCCTCACCAGCATTTGTTGTTCCTAGTCTTTTGGATGTTGGCCATCCTAACTGGTGTGAGGTGATACCTCATTGTGGTTTTAACTTGCATTTCCCTGATAATTAGAGATGTGGAGCATCTTTTCATGTGCCTATTGGCCATCCTGAATTTCTTCTTTGGGGAATTGTCTGTTCATATCTCCATCCATTTTTTAATAGGGTTATTTGCCTTTTGGGTGTTGAGGTGTGTGAGTTCTTTATATATTTAGGCTGTTAACCCTCAGGGCTTTTTTATATGCTGCCAGCAGCAGCCCCTAGCCATTATGCCAGAGAAACCCACAGCAGATCCATTTCTATGATTAAGTTCTACCCAAACCAAGTCAGTTCCTTATCCCTTCCCATAGAATTCTCTCCATGTAGGGAGTATTCTGGGTCCTGGGTCATATTCCTCTCCATTGCAGTTTTTCTTAGAGAGCAAATGTTTAGATAATGCTTGGGATTCATTTAGGGCCCCCAAAGAACTCTGAAACCAAGCACATATTCTGCCATGCCTCCACCTGGACTCTTCTTCAGATCATAGCTTAAACATCAAACTGTCAGGGACACCTCTCATATAAAAAAAGTCCCCTGATATTTTCTTTCTTAATACCCTATTCCTTTTCTTAGTAATATTTGCAATGTTTTATAAAATCTCTAATTTTGCAGAATTTTCTAATTTTGTAAAAGTTTTTTTTATCGGCTTATATTTTGTCACCCTTACCATTCAACTAAATACTCCATGAGGAGAGGAGTGCTGTCTATCATTTTCACCATTCTCAGTAATCATAACCCTAAGTGTCATATAGTAACACTTTGTTACTATATGTTTCATTTAATATTTGTTAAATGAAAAGATGATAAAGGATATGGGACATGGAGTTCAGAAAGAGATTTTTTTTTTTTAACATGAGATAGACTTAGGCATGCATAAGAACTGTGCTAGTCTTTAGGCCCTGTGTTGGTGTAAGAATTTTCTTAGATTCATAGCTCTAGTTTCTTGGTCATTTATTTCACCCCATAAAGGGGAAAGCGTAATTGTAAGCACAGAGTCCTTGACTCTCAGAAGTGGAAAGTACCCTAGAGATGATTTAGTGTCTAGCCCAACAAAGGTTGTCATCTGACATCTTCTTAAAAACTCCTAATAATCACTATCATCTTTGGTAGTCGATTTTACTGTTGGACACTTCTGATTGCTAAAAATACTTTCCTTTTTGAGCTGAAATCTGCCTTTATATAACTCCTGCCTCATGTTCTACTCTCTGCCTTCCAAGAAAATAAATTTACCTCCATTCCTCTTTTCTTCCCATGACTGCCCTTAGGGTCTTTGTCTCCCCTGACTTTTCTCCAGGCTGTGTACTTCCAGGCTCTTTTGCCTTTGCCATGATTTCTAGGTCTCCCACCTCCAGTTTGGTCATCCTCCTCTGAGAATTCTATTTTCTAAGGTTAGCCTTGCAATGTGATACACAGAGAAGATCTGCTTCCCACAGAAAATAGGGCAAGGTCCCTATCTGTCTGTTTACCTTTGCATACCCCATACTTAGCATAGTTGCTAGCACACAAAGGGTGCTCAACAAATGTTTGCTGAATGAGTGAATGACCTCCCTCCCATGCTGAGTGTTCTTACATCTCCAGCATGTCAACAGCAAATTTAATTTACATTGATCCTATAAGGTTAAGGGTTTTTATCTCCATTTTATAAATGGGCAGATTGAATCCCAGAAAAGAGGCAGTGATCCTTGAGTAATGATCATGCCAAAAATAGAATTCAAGTCTTCCAGCCCCAACTTCTGACTATTGGGCCAGTGGTCTCAAAGTTTGTTTTGTCCTAGCAATAGAACTGCTTTTCTGCAAAGGTAAGATTATATAAAGCCTGGCGTATAAAAATTAAAATCAGAGCTGTTTTGAAAGAGGCTGGTATGAAGCCCAGACCCCTGCTCACTTGGCCTCCCTCTGGGGCCCCCAGGGCTCTGTGGAGTACAGTTTGAAAGCATTGCAGTCCTCTACCCTGGCATTATCCTACTGAAGGCAGCCAGGGCCTCATTTGATAGGCCTTAAGCAGGGTAGTACCTCCCAAAGCCCTAGGCATGATGCTTCATTTTTCCACTACATAGCATTAGGATAAGATCTAATGATACTGCCTAGTCCAGGTGCCACCAGTTTGGATTTTCAGATCCATATCTCAGTTACCATGCTTATCATTGCTGAGAGAAAGAGATACTTACTGATTTGCATCAGCATCTGGTGAGCCCCTGGCATCGTAATCATAATCATTGTTCACATTTATTAGATCACATGAGGCAGGTGATAGTATCCCCCAGCTTTGTTGAGTAAAATGAGGACTAGAAAGGTGAGGTTATATAAATGCAGAAAGTAGATTTCATCTTTTTTCTTGAGCTATTGTAGAGAACATAGGTTTGCCACTCTAACTCTGAATAGAGAATAAAATGACAATTCCCCACTTTTTAAAGTCCATCCTGCTCTATTTTCTCATTTCATGTTCTCAGCATGACAGAGGGTGATTTTTTTTTTCCATTTTACAGATGAGGAAACTGGTGCTTAGAGAAGACAAACAACTTGCCTGGGATCACATACCTAGTGCAAGGCAGGAGCCCAGGCATAGGACTCAGGCCTCCTGTTTCCTGGAATGAGTTCCTGTTCTTGTGTCCCACATGGAACACTGCTATGGGCACCTGTCCTGGGAAATGGGAATGTGAAACCTCATCTGAAGAAAGGGGGTGGGATATATTTTAGGTATCCTGGAGCCTTACAGACTTCTCTCTTCAGAACCATTTCTAGGGAAGGGCTTCATCAGTTAAACTCCCTGAGGTAAGAGCAAATAGCTGTCTCATGCTAAATCTGACTTTAAGACCATGGTTACCAAGCAATTTTAGGCGAGTATTAGAAAGTAGTCCTAAAATCCTAAAATCCATCTTGCCCCAGAGGTCTTTTTGTATGCCAGAAAATGTGCTTCATTTAGTGTTCACCAGAGGCCTTAAATGAATCCCAAGCATTATCTAAATACTTGATCTCTAAGAAAAAACACAAAGGAAGTGGTATTGTACAGCACCCAAGACACCTCCCATAAACAGAGAATGCTGTGGCCAGGGCTCAGGAACTGACGTGATGGGAGTAGAATGCACTCAGAGTCTGCCTCGGGTTCTGCCGTGCAGTGGGTAGGGGCCGCTGTGTAGCTTTGGGCCATGGCTTGCATGTAGAAATGTCAAAGTGAGATTCCCTTCACAAAAGCTTTCATAGCCATTCTCTTTTGATATTCCCAAGCCCCTTGCAAGAAAGGGGCTTCCCATGTCATAGATGAGGAGACAGAGGTTCTGAGGGGAGCACCATTGCTTGCTGAATGGCAGAGCCAAATTCTAACCCAGATTCTGGCCTCTGTGTCCATGCTCTCACCACTGTATAACCCCAGCTTCCTTCGAATGTTTCTGTAGAAGGCAAATATGAAAGGAGGGAGGGAACAAAGGAGCAGATCCTTTGCAGACAGGCCTTTAACCAGACATCAAGAAGCAGTCTTAGATGTCCTGCTGGCTGAGTGGATTGGCTTCATCTCCATTTTAGAGATGAGCCTTCATCTAAGCAAATGTATCACTTCTCCAGCTCCCTGTTCACTGCTCTAGCATCTTATATATAAGGCAGCCTCTTCCTAAAATAGCTCTATTTTTAAGCTTTTCCTTATCCAGAAAAAGGATAAGACATCCAGACCAGAAGAAACCTCAAAGACTATCTAGTCTAAGAGTAAGAGTCTCCAAGGAGATCCACATCCCTGAGTAGCACTGGGCTTCACTGCGGCCACCTACTGAGAGCCAGAGCCACGAAACGCCTCCTGAAACTCAGTCCACAGCTTTCTGTTTTGCTGCCTCTTGCTCAACCCAAACAGGTACCGGGAAGCCACCATCCTAAGAGTCCGTCCAGGCTAATCCCTGCTCTAACTCTGGTTTTACTGTTTTTCAGGTGAAACCTTTGTTCTGGGGAACAGTCTGGCCCGGTCCTTGGAGCCCCACTCAGACTCAATGGACTCTGCCTTGAATTCCACCAACCTTGTCAACACCCCGCAAAATCTTCGAACCCCTGGGTACCGGCCTTTGTTTCCACCCTGTGGCCTCCCACTGAGCACTGCCTCAGCTGTGCGCAGGTTGTGCTCCAGGGGTAAGTTTACCAGAGCTCTGGCCCTCCCTTTCCTTCCTTCCTGAGCTCTGGGAGGCCAGGGAAACAGTTCTGTTGCCCTCTGACCAGGGGTCTGAGCTTACAATTTTGCCTCATTGGGCACCTAGTTAGGCACCAGCTATAGCTCTGCAATTGGCTTGAGAATAATAGAAACCACAGACCTGGAGCCAAAGGGACAGGGAGGAATTCATCCATTCATTCATTAACCATTCATGGGCACCATCTGTGTTTGGCACAGGGATGTAAAAACCAGTCACTTCTTGTCCTCTGGGAGCTCCCACTCTTATGGGAGAAACACACTTAAGCAGATAATTTTGAAACATCTTGAGTATAGTTAACAGAGATACGCTTTGGGTAGCATGAGGAAGAGAATACAGCATGAACAAAGGCACAACGGATAAGACCTAGCACATATTGTACCGGGAAATACATGCAGCTTGGTATTGCTGACGCATAAAATGAATACTGGGGCTTCAAAGAAAAAAAGTCTGGAGAGGTCAGGAGTTATGTCACAGAAGACCTTAAATGCCATGGTAAAGAGTTTGGAATTGATTGTGTAGGCAATGCAAAGCTGAAGGCTTTTCATTAGAAGCAAGACCTAAATAGGTCTGTGTTTTCAGTAGATCATTGACTACTTTGTTGAGGGTGGATTTAAGGAAGGACAATACTAGAGAGACCAGTTTGCTGGTTACCAAAATGGGCCAGGCTGAAAGGGATAAAAGCCTGGATTAGGGCAGTGGTAGAAGGTTTGTTGACAAAAGAATAGATGTGAAAACTGTCCATAAGGTGAGTTTGGTCAGATTTGAGGATTATGCAGAAGGAAGGAGTGTGAATGTCTCCCAGGTTTCTAATGGGGTAACTGGATAGACGGTGGTGCCATTCACTGAGAGAGGGAACCAACCATAGAACAGAAGGAAGGCGAGGGAGCCCAGGGGCCATCTAGGTGATATCCTGCAAGAGTGGCTATGCAGGCCTGGAAGTCCAGGGAGAGGAAATCCCAGACCAAAATACCTCTAAAAACCGAAATCAGTCAAAGGGAGAAATAAAGTTTAAAACCCATTTATTGCTTACAAACTGCAGTCCAGGGTCATCTCTCTCCTCTCCTCTGGAAGAAGCAAGCAAACCAGCCAGCCAGCCCCTCCCTTTAAACTCTCCTGTTCAAACACGCCCTCGGTTGCCCAGGTAATTACCCATTGACATGGAGATGAACTTCTCTCCACGCCAGAGGATATGCAAGTCCACTAAAGCCAGGCGAGATACTCTGGAAATGGTACAGTTTTACCCAAAAGGCCTAATTCTCAGGGAAGAGGACTGTGCTGAAATCAAACATTTGGGAGTCATCAGCACACAGAATTCAGTTGAAGCTGTAGGGCAAATGAAACCCACTTCCCAGAAGTATATGTAAAATGAAAAGAACAGTTGGCCAAAGATGGAATAGTGCAGACCAACAACAAAGTTAGGAGGTGGGAACAGAAAGAGGATCCCACCAAGGAGACAAAGGAATAGTCAAATGTGAGGAAAAACAGAAGGATTTGATATTGTTGTGGCCAGGGGTACAGAAAGTATTTTAAGAAGATCATAGTACACAGCAAAGTTTCAGTAAAATAAGGACTGAGAAATAGCTACTGGCTCTGGTGATTAATAGGTAGTGATCTTAGCAAGAGCAGCTTCAGTCGTGGAGGGTGGTGAGGGCAGATTGCAGTGGGTGGGATTATCACAGAGAGCTTGATGAGAAAAAGAAAGATGAGGACCTTCAAAAGAAGGTCTTCTAGAGTGGGAGCACACTAGACATGTTTATCAGCAGACAACATGAGCCTTCCAAGAGAAGAAATTAAGAATACAGGAAAGAGGAGAAAGTAAGATCTTGATCATGGTGGGGAGGATTAGGGATCAAGGACACAGACAGATGGATCAGTCTTGAGCCAGAAGGAGGCACTCCTTGTTCTCTGAGACTGGAGGGAAGATTAACTGTGGCCATGAGTGAATGGAGAGCGGGCTGAGTAGAAAGGCCTTAGGAGTGCTGAAAAGTTGAACTAGTCATGAGAAGACAGGAAGAAATGGATCAAGGAGAAGGAATGGTTTGCCAGAAGCACCAAAGGCCCAGCTATGTTTGGAAACTAGTTTGGTTTTCTTCTGTTGTGGGTCTTAGAAACCTAGATGTGGGATGAGAAGATAGTTTGAGAAGGTCTCATGTTGAGCTAGTAGACCAAAGGGGCAGGAAGTGGGGAGGTGTAAAGGAATCAGAGGCGCTAGAGGGAGAGCAGTGTGAATCCACACTGGATCTGAGCAGGGTGGGATTAAGCAAGGCTGAGAGGAGGCTGGAGGATGTGCAGACTGTACATTTATGCTAAACGTCTCTGTGCTGTAATGGTTGTAGTGGACAGTAAGTCTCAAGAGAGTTGTAAAAGTTAGAGAATGGGATGGTTAAATGTTGAAGTAGGTTTGTTCCATGTGACAGCAATAACTAGACAGGGGCCTTGGCAGTAGCTATTTGAAGTAGCATGGAGGTGAAAGTCCCTGGAGGTAAGGTAGTTGAATAGATTGCCTCTGAGGATTATAGCAGGAATTGGAGTGGAACAGAAGGTAGTGGGTGAGGTACCAAAAAGTCTTCATTTAACGAGGGATAGAAACCCAGAGATAAATACATGACAGTGATCAGGAAGAGCACATGGTCGGGTACATGTTGAGGCCTTTGAAGAATGTGAGCTTTCATAGGAGGATAGTTTAAACGCACAATGGGGAGGCAGGAGAATGTCACCTCCATACACTCACCAGAGACTCCCCCAGCCCAGGGACTCGTGGTATGAAAGAACAAGAAGACTCCATTATCAAGGCCTGATGGAGCAATGGAAAGAAGTGACCTTGGCGGAGAGAGAGTTTTCTGGAAGTCTCGGACAAGGGAGGAAGCCCGGGGTGCCCCTCTCCACCCTAACCTAGCAAGGCAGCACAGTGGAGAGCAAGGAACCCTGAAGTTGAGGCCAAGCTGAGCCTGAGGCTTGGGTGAGTCATCTCACCTCTGGTCTTCAGGTTTCTCATGTAAAATGTTGTTTCCACAGGAGTGTTAAAAGGATCAAATTGAAGCAGGGTGTAGGATCGTTTTGGAAACCAAATCACTCCCCAGGTATGAGGGAGTTACTGTTACTATCTTCCCCACAGCCCTGTTTCTGTTAGGAGTGCTTGTTGATAGGCCACCTCGAATGGCACTGCCTCCCAGGCATCTCCATTCTCCTGTGGATATGTTGTGAGTCTGTTGGCCAGGCTGTGGTCTGAATCTCTTTTGACCCTGAAGAACCACATAAGGCTAGAAAAGGATTCTATTTTGTTGGCCCTAGAATTGTTTCTCTAAAGAATTTTGAGTCTTATCTCTTGACCCAAGATGATTAGGCATCAGTTTGTTAGTCTGGCCTCTTATGGGTGTGCCTCACCTACTTCAGTCATTCTCATACTGAGATACTCTGCATACTTCAAAGAGTAACCACTAGCTGTACCCACAGGGTGGAGGAGGAGAACCCTGGTTTAGTCTGCAGAAATTAGAATAGGAAAAGACAGAGACAGGGTACCAGCTTGTCTCCTAGCTGTGTGATCTTGGGCAAGTCACTTCAGTTCTCTGGACCTCAGTTCCCTCATCTCTAAATGTAAATGACACTTCCTTCAAGAGGTGTCAGCTCAAATGAGCTGACAATGGTGGGCAGTCTTCATGGTATTCATATATCAGACTGTCCACACTCACCACTGCCACCTGGTGCATGCTGCAGTCTTCTCTAGCCTGCAATGTCATAGTAGCTTTCTTGCTAGCAAGCCGCCTGGTCACCTTTGCTTCTGCCCTTGCCCCCTAAAGTCTATTATCAACACAGACTGAGAGTGCTCCTGTAGCTGTTGGTTGGCTCTTATCACTCCTTTGCTCAAAACTGACCTTCATCACTCAGAGAAGCCAGTGGTTTTTTAGTGGCATACAAGGTCGTCTGTTATATACACCACCACTCTCCCCACCCTATCACATATATACCTCTCCATGTTATTTCCCACCTCTATCTCCTTACTCTGTTGCAGCATGCCGGCCTCACTGCTAAACCATAAATATGCCAATCAAGGTCTTTGCTCAAATGTCATCATATCAGAGATATCTCACCTAACCACCATATTAATTAGTAACTTCCTACTCCCTGCCTTCAAGGAGTATATATTCTAACAGGAGTAGGCTGACAAACACATAAATATATCTACTATATATATATCTAATTTCTATTGTACATGTAAATATATGTATAATATCATTGTGTGTATGAGTGATTCCCATCACAATCTAGGTAGAGGAATTAGCTAAGATGGTCCACTGGAGGACACATTAATGCATATATCTGCTGTCCTTAATTTCTGCAGTTGGTCTCTATCTTGGCATCACAGTGGATTTTTAGGGCAGGGAGAAGTGGCTGGCTTACAGAGTCCTGTCCAACTTCCTGTCTATTAACACCTCTAAACAGCCATCAGAATTTCTACAACTCTAATCACCCCTGCTTGCTCTAGCACATTGATCTCCTTGTCTGAGAGAAGTGCGAGAGAGAATAAGTTTGACAGATAATATGCTAGAGTCCCTTCCCCGGGAGCAGAGGCTGGGCCACTCAAATTGTGCTTCCACTTTTAGAGCTGGAAACCTGAAGGAAGGAAAATGGAGGAGATTTTTTAGCCTTTGCAAGAGTAGGCCCATCTGTTTTCACAGGTGTGCTTCAGTCCTGCCACTTAGTTTGTGTGACGATACAGACATAATAAGCAAAGCAAAGTCTCTGTCTCAAGACAGACACAGGACTGGTCAGAGAGACAAAAAAAAAATACACAAGTAACTATTATATATGATGATTCATTCATTCAACAAACGTGTTTGAACATCTAAGGCAGACTGGGCATTTTATGTGTTGGATCCTGTAAAAGGAAAACACTCTCCTCCTCCTGTGTGTCTCCCCCACTCTACACTCTATTCAATACTACTTCTCTTCTGACACCAAATACATGGGTTCCCCACACACTAAGCAATTCTTCAGCTCCATCTGGGTGTCCTACAGTTCAACTCAGTTCTAAACGCTATCTACCTGGAGATCCCTTAGAGTAAGGGTTCAGTCACTGAAGGTGCCCCCCACAACAGACACTTCAGACCCCAGTCAGAGGTCCAGGGTGTTACCTGTGCTACTGACTGGCTATAAATTGGAGGTACCATGATCCCTTCCTTGGATTCAATTAATTTGTTAGAGTGGATCACAGAACTCTGGAAAACTATTTACTTACTCAATTACCAGATTTTTGTAAAAGGATATAATTCAAAACAGCCAGATGGAAGAGAAACATAGGACAAGATGTCATGACCTCCAGATGCACCACTCTCCCTGCACCTCCCTGTGTTCTCCAGAAGCTCTCCAACCCTGTTATTTTGGTTTTTTATTGAGGCTTCCTTACATAGGATGACAAACACATAAATATGTCTACTTATGTGCCCCCTAATCATTGGCCATTGGGGATTGAATTCAGTCTCTAACCCCCTTCCCATCCCTGGAGGTTAGGGGTGGGCCTACAAGTTCCAACCCACTAATCACTTAGTTGGTTCCCCTGGCGACCAGCCCCCTTACTTAGAGGCTTTTCAAAAGTCACCTTACAGATATACTCAGGTGTGGCTTGAAAGGGGCTTATGTATAACAAAAGACATTTTTGTTTCTCTCACCACTTAGAAAATTCCAAGGATTTTAGGAGCTCTGTGCCAAAAAATGGGGATAAAGACCAAATTATAAATCATAGTACCACAAAGACATAGCAGGGAACAAAATAGAAGACAGATAATAAACAAATACATGATATTATTTTAAGTAGTGATATGTGCTAGAGGAAAAAAAAACTAGAGTAATTGGATTGAGAGCAACTCTATGGGGAATGGAGTACTTCTACTAGGAGATCAGGTAAGACCCTTTTAAGGAGTCAATATTTGAGATGATACCCAAATATTGAGAAGGTATTAGGTATGCAAAGATCTGAAAAAAGAACATACCAGATGGAGGAAATTACAGGTCAGAGAACAAAAGCATAACTTACTCAAGAAGCAGAAAGCAAGCTAGTGTGTCTGGAATATGGCCATAGGCCATAAAGAGGTTGTGGGGGGAAATGAGGTCAAAGGTAGAAAGGGCCAGATGATAGACTACCTTCCAGACCATGATAAGGAGTTTAGATTTCACTTCATGTGCAATGTGAGGCCATTACATTGAGTTTTTAGGGAAGACTGATATGATCTAATTACTTTTTAAAGGTTGCTTTGACTGCATTACTGAGAATAGATACTTAGGGTGGTGTGACGGGAGCGAATGTGTAGAGACTGAGCTGTAACTAAGAAATGTGTAAGATGCTTTGTGAGACCAATTATCTCAGGATTAGACCAAAACAGTTTTCATAAAGGAGCTGGTCCTTGAAGCCAACTTATGCATAACTAAGAGTTTGCCAACTTTGTTTACTTTGCCAACTTCGTTTTCTGGAGTTTCAAGGAAAGGAGAAGTTGAAAGGACAGAATGGGGCACATTCCAGGCAGAGAGGCTGATATGGGGCACATTCCAGGCAGTGATGATCAAAATACAGAGAACACAAATCCCGCAGGGGAAAGAGGAGTTGCTGTATTTGAGCCAAAATTGAGATAAAGCTCTAGGCAGATCACTAAGTTAACATTGAGATTCCTGGCAGCCAGAAAAATGTGTTTGTTGCCTCCATGTGTTAGGCTATAGCAAGGTCAGCTGTTCTCCAGGCCTTGCAAGAGGCACTGGGTATTACCACTTTTTTTCTCTCTAGGCCCCAAGGATTTGGCTCTAATCTGCCCATCTCCCTAGATATCTCTAGAAATGGTTCCCAGGGCCAAGGCAATAGCAACCTTACTCACCAGCCCCCACTGAACCCAGGGGATTCCCTTATCCAATGTTATCCTTGACTCAGGTCCAGTTTGAATCACCTCAATGTAAAATTCCTTCTGACCATTTCCAAAATCAGATTAACCCTTAAAGAACAAAAATTTGACTTAAAAAGAGTCTCAGGCCCTTTGTGGAAAAGCCCTCCCCTCCCTGGCTGCCTCTGACTCTGCTCCACTCTGGTGCTGCTCTGAGCCTTACCCACAGGGCCATTGGGACATGCCGAGGAGAGTGGTGGGGAGTCACAAACCAGTCCCCATCATTACAGCAGGTGCCCTCCTGTCCTGCAGGGTCAGAACGATACCTGGAAAGCCGGGATGCCTCTCGACTGAGTGGCCGAGACCCCTCCTCATGGACAGTCGAGGACGTGATGCAGTTTGTCCGGGAGGCTGATCCTCAGCTTGGACCCCATGCTGACCTCTTCCGCAAACACGTAGGTGCCCCTGCCTGACCTCTCCTGTGTCCACTGGGAATCTTGCTACTGTAGACTCTGAAGGGCATGAGCTCCATATTTGTTTCAAGTTCCCTGAAATCAAGCAAGAGACACCATACAAATGTAGATAGAAACAGAATCTTGGGTCTCAAAGAACCCTTCCTAGGCATTGAGTCCAGCTCACTCTTCAATGCAGGATCTGATTCAGCCACATTCCTATAGGGGATATGGCCTATGGGTTCAGTCCTTTCCTGAAACAGAACCCTACCTTCCTAGGAGCACTTGCTCTCCCACCTGCCTGCCTTGGTCTGAGAATCAGAGGCCTCAGCCCAGGTTAAAGAGTGCCAGCCTCACCAGTCCTCCATCTTCCACTTGGCCCTCTATGAGCCTCTAGCATCTCTTCAAGTGACCATTTGGCTCTATGGCTAGGGGCTGCTCCTGATCCCCCTGCAGTGACCACACTCCTGATTTAGGGTGCAGACCAGCATCACTATAGCCCCTACAGCTTGGTGCTGTTCAGCCCTTGGGCATTCAGAACAGATAGGCTGCCTTTCATTGATAGGTTAAATCTTTCATGCCAGGTGGGGCTGAATGGTACTCCTAAGGGGTGCCTGAAGGTCTCATAGCTGCTCCGGAAGTGCCTGCTTTCTGCCTAGCTCACACAGAGGGACCCTGATACTCAGGAAGGAAGATGACTCATAGAATAACAGTTGAGGGTCAATATAAAAAGAGTCTGTGATGAGTGAAAAATACATGATGGGGGAGGCTTCCTGGAAGAGATGAAGTTGAGCTGCATCTTGGGTTTGGGAGAAAGGAAATTGGTGTAAACATGAAGAACTCGGCTTGGTAGGTTCAGAAGTAGATGTTTGCTGGGAGAGTTAATTGGAGACAGAAGGTGGAGTCCAGTGAACCTGGACTCCATGTGGCGGCACTTCCCTGGGTGGCCTTTAATGAGAACCTGGGGTGGTGAGACCAACCAGGCCTCTGATACCACCTTCCTCCATACCACCAGGAGATTGACGGCAAGGCCCTGCTCCTGCTGCGCAGTGACATGATGATGAAGTACATGGGTCTGAAGCTGGGGCCCGCACTCAAGCTCTGCTACCACATTGACCGACTGAAGCAGGGCAAGTTCTGAACAGAGAGACGCCTCAGGCTCGACCACTGAGGGTCAGACAGATGGGGGCGGCATTCTCTCCCAGGAAAGAGGGCCGTCAGCCTGTTCCCGGGTGCCTCAGGACTCCAGGAGGCTGTGTGGAGCCACCACTACTACCCCTCCTGCCATGATAGGTCCTTCCATGAAGGATGCAGAGGGAGAGTGTGGGGACCAGGGCCGACGCTGCTCTTCCCCTCAGCCCTGCCTCAGCCCAGAGGGCCCCCTGTATTTATTTCTCAAGCCTGGCCAGCTCTCACCAGGACTCAGACTGAACACCTTCCAAGTGATGGAGGAAGGGGCTGACCCCTGCAGCCTCCGATGATGGGGCCCTGAATGATACCCATACCACATCCCTTCACCACCTGCTGGGCCTGGTGTGCGCCCCATTCCCCACAGCTCTGCCTTCTTCTTACAAGATCCCCAGACTCCAAACTCATGGTGCAAACCTCTACCTTTTTTTAAAAAAGATCTTATTGTTAATTTATTTTTTCTGGCACTTCGGCAAGCCTTCCAGTTCATACTACAGTTGTCCCTCCAGACACTGGGTTTCAGGAGGAGAGTGACTGCCCTGCCCTGGTCCCAGAGAGATGTGGTCCCTTGCTAGAGGACATTACACTAGGGCCAACTTTCTCTTTAGAATGGACAGACCCACAAGGCCATGACCACATCTCTCACCATGAGGAAGAGAGGAGCCCCATCACCTTCCCCTCTCCTCCTGCACTGGGCCCATATTGTCCCCCACCATAGCACCTTGCCCTGGCCAGAACTGCTGCGGAAGGTTAGGCCCAATGATTTCAGGCCAAGAAGGCCCTAAGGTAGGTAGAAAGAAAGGGTCTCCAAGCTAGAGCTTGGTTGCACCCACTCCACTGTCCTTATGCTTCCTTTGTAAGCAAGTCAGCTGCACAGCTGCCCCTGCTGCCATCTGGACTTATTTTATGTTAATTTGTTTATAAATAAAAAGCAATATAGATGCTAGTGTCTTTTTAACCAGTCAGTAGACAAATCAGTGTGCCTCCAATAAGCAGGTCACCCCCCTCTCTTGGTAAAATGAGGAATCTGGACAAGATGGTGCCTAAGAGTTCTCCTTCCAGAAATCCCTAGGGTACAGGATGCCCCCTGGGGCCCAGTTTTGTGTATCCCCCCAGAAGGCAGTGTGTGAGTCTGTTCTCTGCCCTCAGGGGCTTCATCTGGTGCAGCTAGTGGTGTTTGTAGCAGCCACGCAGCCCAAGCAAGATCAGTATTAGCATCAGCAGCTCCAGGGAGCCCCAGTGGCTGGGTTCATCCTTTTTGTGGGGTGAGGAGAAATGCAGGCTAGCCCAGCCTGCATTGTACCCCTTGTACAAGCCAGGAGCCAGATACACCAGTCCAGGGCCACGTGGCCACATATCCCCATTTATAATGGTGTTGCAGGAGAAGGTGTAGGGGGCAGTGGTAGAATGAAGAACACCTGACAATAACTAACAGTTTGATATCACTTTGTACCCCACAAAAGTGCTCCACATGAGTTAGAATTAACTCATTTCATCTCAGCAAACCCATTTTATAGATGAGGAAACCTAATTTCATCACATTGCCAGAAAGTACCGAAGTACTTGTTTGAAGCCAAGTAATCTCACTCCGAGGCCAAGGCCAAGGTTTCAGCCAGTCCAGCTATTTGCTGATGTGCTTTGGGTGGGTCATTTCCCTTATTTGGGCACATCTGGCTATGAGGATTTTAGATGAGGTAGCTTCTGAGGGCCCTACCACCTTTTACCAGTGACTGGTTCTGACAGGGTCCTAACTTACAATGTCTTTTCCACCGAGAGGTTCTGGCCACCATCCCCATGAAGCAGTCAAGATCAGGGCTGCTGAGCCAGAATAGACCCCTGTTTTCTACAGACTCCTAGACATTGGGATCTGATAGGCTGGGCTGTTTACTCAGGGTACTACCAAAGAAGACCTTACTGAACACTGACGGTGAACTTCAGGATGTGACCTTTACCCAAGAGACACAGAGTCTAAAGGTAACACCAGCATATGTGGGCAGGCCAGACATACTGCAAGGCTGGGCCTTGTGGAGCAAAGCACATCCACCCTACCTTACTCCCTTGTCACCAGGAGCAGACAGCTGACCAGTGAACATGTACTGAGAGCTTCTTGTGCTAAGTTGTTCATGTACATTATCTCACTTAAAGTTCACTACACCCCTCTAGGATAACTACCATGTGCCCCCATTTCATAGGTTGGGAAACTAAAGCTTAGAGAAGTTACTTGCACCAAACTCCATAGCTAATAAGGGGCATGGTACTTGATACTGCCTGCAGCATCCACCACAGGGCCTTCGTCTTAGGTCCTCCTGACACTCAGACTCAGGACTCCTCAGGCTATGCTGGGCAGGGCCTTCCCCTCGAAGACCAGCAGATCAGAAACAGCCTCCAGCAGGTCAGCATGAAACAGCCCACTCCAGGGAGTAGTCCTGGAGCCTACAGTTATCCAGACTGTTCTTTGTTGCCCAGGTGACAGCTCAGGAGTAAGGGAATAAGGCATAGCAGGGAGAAGTGGGATCCACCTTGACTTAGAAGCCTCATGCCCCATGACTCCCTAGTTCCATAGGCATAGCTTCCAGGGTCCCTGCAAGGGGCATGTCCAATTGAGTCACTATACTAAGGATACCCAAAGCTGTGGCTTTTTAGTAGATGCTTATAGTTCACACACAGAATTCCTAGTCCAGATAATTTATAATTGGGGTCATTTTTACCATAAGTAAAATGTTGCCTTGAAACAGCTGACATTCCATTTGTATCTGGCTTCCAAGGGAATAGAACTAGAAAGGTAACCAAATGTCAGATTCTGTAGGAGCAGTGGGATTTGTTAGCCCTTCACTCTGGGTCAGAACTGAATGTTATTTAAGGAAACAAACAAAAACTTTTGAAATTGTTTCACAAAGCCAGGCTGCCTAATAGTGAGTCACCCAAAGAAGCTGAAGACCACACACAGGTGAGAGCACTCCACTGACCCCACAGAGTGGGCAGGTAAATGGGAAAGTGGGACTGGGGGACAGAGGCCTCCTGGCACCAGCTCAACATGCCCACCCTCAATCCATGACAAGGCCAGGACATAGACTCCAGTGCAGAGGAACATCAGAAAGAAAAAGTCCAGGAACTTCAGGAGATAGAAGAGCCCAGGTTCCACTTAGGGCCAAATCCCTCAGGAACCCTCTGCCCCTTCCGCACCTGCACCCTGGCTGTGTGCCTGCGGCTGCTCCACCCTGCCTCCATTGCCTGGCCATTAGTCCTGAGCAGGAGGGTCTATAGCACTTCCGCTGGCATCTGAGCTCTTTCTGGGCTGCGGCACTGGTGAGCCAAGTGGTCACACTGTTTGTGCCCTAACACCAGCTGCCACCATCCCTCCCCAGAGCCGGAAGGTGACTCATCCTTCCTCCCTGCAGCCAAAACTAAAAACTTGGAGATCTTCTGGCCTAAGAGAGTCCACACTCCTCACGCTGATACTCACCCCAGGTCAGCCCATGCTATCACGGAAGCTGGAAACCTCCCACTTGGGGACCGTCACAGGCAAGCATCAGAACCACGTATTTGTGCCTAGTCTGTAACACCAGGGCTGCTGCAGAAGTTTCCAGGGGCCAGCAGCTGAAGGGCCCAAGATACCTGTAGGGGCTGACATGCAAGGGGAGGGCCCAGGACAGGCTAGAGAGCCATGGGGCCCAGATGGCAGAGGCTCTGTCCACACCACTCCTCCTGAGTTCTAGACTTTGCTCTTCTGACATCCTGTCCCTCCACATAATGACTGAGCTCAGTACCTGCCCCTCCCCTGCCCCTCTACCCTCAGCTGGCCTCCCTGGGCAAATAGTGCAGACACACCTGTAGTTTCAGGGATGGGGATCGTGTGGGCCACCACTCTCCAGAAATGGGAAGAGCCATGTCCACAGCCCCCTTTGCCTACCTCTTGAATTAAATTCAAGAATTTTTTTTTCTCCACTGCCGAGAGGGGTTTTTCAGTGTTCACAGACATCCAGACAACACTGAACTCATGTCTGCTACCACCCGAGTTGCCCGCAAAGTACCGTCAATACTGGCAGAAAGCCTGAGATGCTGTAAATAACCCAATTATATTGTAATGCATTTAGTGCTTACAATCAAAGACAATTTTTACCCCCCAAAAAAGAAGTGGAACTAATGTTCAGCTCACATAAGATTGTTGGAGAGCCAAGGAAATATGTAATACAGTGGTTTAAAGAGATTTCCAGTAAGAGCGGGAAAAGTCTGGGCACTCAAATCAGTTTGGACAATTTCATGCAGAAAGCTGCCTGATAGCAAGGCTTCTGGAGAAGTGTGTAATGTTCTCTGGTTATGTTCACATGCTTCATCTGTCAGGGTGCCTCTCCTGGCTGGCTGTTCCTGCACAATTCAACCTGCCTTGAGTTAACTATCAACACAAAGTGACTTGAGTTAACCATCTAAAACAGCCACGGCCCCAGTTACACAGTTGCTGTGAGAGCAGCTCCTGGTGACAGAGTCTAGAAAGGCCTCAAGGAGAAGAAGGGAAAGCATGGAGAGCTTAGAGCTGTCTTTCTGCAACTCAGAGCTGGGGATGCAGAGATGGGTCAGATCTGCCTGGGAAGGTGGGGGAGACAGGTCTCCTCAGAGCCTCACTGCTACCACTTGGGACCCTTCCCCCACACCATAGCCAAGTTCTCCAGCCAAGCTTCTGCCTCAGTCCCTAAGGAAACAAAAATTGATTAACCTCTTCAGAATGGCTGCCTAGATGAGGAAGGCCACCTCCTCAACGCTGTCAGCTTCCCCAGCCTGAAGCCTCTGCCTTTGTATTCCACCCTCCCTCCCAGGGATCAGGACTTTGAGAAGCTGTATGGAAAAATGCTACCTACCTCTGCATAATTAAAAGAATTTATCAAAGCAGGAGCTTTGACAAATCACCCACATTTTGGTCCCTGTCAAACAGCAGGTGGCAGGCCTGTCCTAAAAGAGCTGGCAATGCCTGACCTACTTTTCAAGGCTCTTCTAGACAGCAGCCTCCATCTCTGGCATAGAAAAGTGCCTGGTGTCAGGAAGAGCCCTGGAACCTACTGCATTCTATCCATCATGGGAGTAGCTGGGCCCTGACAGGGCTCAGTGAAACCTGGGATTGGTGACTAAAGGGGGAAGATGGGGACTGGTGGCATCAGAGGACCAGCATGGGCACTGAGGTCTGGAGAGATGTTACAGAGGAAGGAAATATGTCTTGAGACTCTGAGAGCTGCCCAGAGGGAGTCCCAGGGCCAGTGCCTAGTGTATTTGGCAGGGGTGGGGGTTGCAGGGACTGCAGGGGGAGTTTACCTGATTGACTCCCAACCCTGCCTGCCTGAGGCTGGCGATCAGGAAGGCACTGTTGACTCTGGTGAGATCACAGAGGTAGTTCCATAGGCCCCACCCACTCCCTACAGCTGTGCTTCCTGCTGCCCAGTGCCAAGCCCCTAGGTGCCCTCTGGGAGCTGCTGGCCAGAGGTCAGGTGGCTGTGGGAGCTGAGCGCTGGCACCTCCCACATTCCCCCAGGAACCATGGGGATATGAGGGTCATAGGCTTTTCTTCCTATTCCTACTTACCCTGAATGCCCCCACTCCAGCTGTGTAGGCCCCCAGGCCCTGACTGCCTCAAGGATCCAATCTGAAAAGATGCAGGCCAGTGGTAGCTGCCACACAGACCGGAGACTGGTGGTGTGGGGGTGAGGGGAGGAGCTGCTGTGTGTGCAGCTGCGCAAGGCTCAGGAGGGAGGCCCCAGGTCTGTCCCTTGTTCTGCCCCTCCTCCCTTCTCTCTGGACTAAAACCAAAGGATTCCGTCTCGACCAAGAGTTCTTAAGAAGGGTCCACAAGCCTCCTCAAATTATATGTATATATGCAAAGGCCATTTTGGGGGGAAGGGCCAAAGCCTTCATCAGTGTGCCCAAAGTATAACAGCATCTCTGTGAATCGCTGTGTTTCAGAGTCTGTGCTGGGCTCATGCACAGTCAGAAGGAGCCAGTGGGCTACAGCCAGTCCTCAGAGCCTGGGTTAAGGCTGCTTCTCCAAAGACCCTCTGAACAGATTTCTCTGGTGGACAGGAAATCCCGAGGGCACGTAGGAGGCCCTGAGCCTGTGGCTTGGAGAGGGAAGACAGGACCCTGGGAGCCAATGAAAGAATATGGGGGCCCTCAGAGACCTGAGTTCTGGTCCCTCTTTGGGCACATCCCGTCAGTCTTCCCTTCTGTGGAATGGGGCAGGCCCACATGCTCTGTTCTCTGGTTCAGCCCTGTTTGACTCCTCTTTCCTGTCCTAGGCCTTGGGTGGGTGGGCAGGCCCCTTCCTGCTAGCCCTCTGCCCTCCCTCTCTCTCTCTCTCTGGTCCTGCCCAGCCCCTGCCAATCTGTGAAACTCGCAGGAGGCTTGGCACCCACTGAGTCCCCTGGGAGGCCCTGGGCCAAGCTGAGCCCAGGGTGCTGTGAGAAGTCAACAGTGAGGAATCTCAGAAGTCCTTCTGAGGGAGACCCCTCCAGAGACCCCCATGAAGAGATCACCACAAACCCAGGTGCAGGAGTGCCTCATGGAGCCCCCAAGCAAGAGGCCCCTGGAGGAGTTTCCCCCAGAAGAGTCCCAACCCGAGGACTCAGGCCTCGAGGCAGCTCCGAGCACACACATTCTCTACGTGGGCCACCTGAACCCCCAGTTCTCTGTGCCTATGCTCGCCTGCCTGCTGCGGGATGCCCTGGAGCGGCTGGAGCTGCCGGTGGCACGGGAACACATCGAGGTGGTGAGGCGGCCCCGGAAAGCCTACGCACTGGTTCAAGTGGCCGCCCACAAGGACACCTTGGCCTCCCTCCCGCGGCGCCTGCAAACAGCGCTGGAGGAGCACCAGATCCCCAAGGAGCTGGCAGCCCGTGGGAAGGAGCTGGTGTTGGGTGAGGGCCGGGGCCCCTCCAACCAGAGAGAGGTGAGAGAGGCTTTCCCAGAGCCTCACACGGCGCTGGGGCAGGGTTGGGGGGCGGGGGTCTGCCGGATAACCCAATGACATGGCTGCCAGCTTGCTCCCAGAGAGACACTGACCCTCACAGTTTGCCTGCAGCCTGGAAGCATGTGAAGGCAGGCCAAGTGGGGCTCCTCCCAGGGTCCTTCTACATTCCAGCGGGTTATTCGGGGGTCCCCATTTTCGCCTTGGCCCACCTCATTCATTCAGTTGACCAACACCAATGGCTGCTCTGTGCCAGGCCGTAAAGCAGAGGGCAAAGGCTCAGCCCTGCCCTCAGGGAGCCCAGTGACTGAGCAGAGCAGACACAGCCAGTTACAAAGCTGCACGGTGGCCACCTAGAGCTGTCAGCATCCAGGAGGGTCCTCACTGCTCTCCGGGTGATCACAAATTCGAAGGGGAAGTGAAATCCAGGGTGGATCTAGAGTGAGACAGGTACTCAGGGGAAAGACATTCCATGCAGAGAGACTGGCCCACACGGAGGAACAGTGGTGAGGGGCAGTGTTGTATTTGCAGAGAAGCAAGCCCTGTGGTGTCCCTGGAGCAGACAAACTAAAGAAGAAAGGCCAGAGGGCAGGGGCCAGGCCATCAAGGGCTGTGAGACCAAGGCAGAGCAGGGCCTTTATTGGGGACAGGAAGGAACAGTCAACTCCATGAGGTCACTCCGTGGACAGGTGATCTCGGTTTTTCCTTTGAGGTGAAAACTCCATGGTGTTTAAATCATTGCAGAACTAAACAGCTGTGACTTAAATTTCAAGACCAGAGCCTGATTTCATGTTTGTATGACAGTTTTCCATGTTCCTGATAAATCTGTCTTCTCCGGGAGCAGCAGGGCTGGTAAGGATGTGTCCTTCATCACCATGCCCCAGCCTGCACTGGGCTCATAGCCCTGGAGGCCACTTCCAGAGATTGCAAGGCAGCAGGGAGCCAGAGAAGGCAGTGGAGAACCCAGTAAAGGCAGAGTGACAATCTGACTTGCATTGAGGGCCAGGGAGGATGGATGGGATGGGGAGAGCCTGGAGGCAGGGAATCAGTGATGAGGCCTACTAGGAGAGTAGCCATGAGCACACTCATGGGCAGAGCCCTTGGACAAAGCAGAAACCATGGAAGGGGACTCAGGAAAGCTGAGATTCAGGGCTGGGGTCAATGGTCAGTGGTTCAGAAAGTGATAGGCAAGGGTTTCAGGGAGATTAGGAAGTGGGTGGATTCTCTGGGAGCCACTCTCAATTCAGAGACCTGAAACTTTGTCCCAGAAACCTCAGGGCACTGAGTTATTTCCTGGAATGATGCGGGTTTGGGCCACAGAGGCCTTTCTATGGCCCAAACCAGAAGACATTGGCCCAAAGATCCTAACCCAGAAGGGAGGGCCCTTCTTTCCTACCTGCATCCCACAGCCCACCTGGGAAGATGGCTGTCCGGCAGTGAATGGCTGGTTTGAACCCCTGACCCAGCAGACTTTCCTGCATTGGCTGCAGGGTGGTGGGCCAAATTAGACTCTTTGGCCTGAGAAGACATCAGGATGCCTGAGTGGGCTGGGCCCCTACCCAGGTGGGTAGAGGTGGGGGCTCTGGCAGCATGTAGCTTCACTGCCAAAGTCACCAGGCTTCCGACTCTTGCCCCTCACCCTGGCAGGAGGACAGTGGCCCCAGCCCAGGCTCCCGACTCCCACCAGGTGGGCTCGCTGATGCCTCCCCAAACCCGGCCCTGGCCCCACGGCAGAGGAGCTCCCGGGGCCAGCCAAGGGGCACACGCTCGGACAGCGCCATCGTGCACCAGAAGATCCTGGGCCAGGAGCAGCTCTTCCAGGGAGCCTTCCTGGGAAGCGAGACGCGCAACATGGAGTTCAAGCGGGGCAGCGGTGAGTACCTGAGTCTGGCCTTCAAGCATCACTTGCGGCGCTACGTGTGTGCCTTCCTCAACAGCGAGGGCGGCAGCCTGTTCGTGGGCGTCGAGGACAGTGGCCTGGTGCAAGGCATCCGCTGCAGCCACCACGACGAGGACCGTGTGCGCCTGCTAGTGGACTCCATCCTGCAGGATTTCAAGCCCCAGGTCTTCCCTGATGCCTACACACTCACCTTCATCCCTGTGGTCAGTACCACTGTCTCCAGCACCCCCCTCAAGGTGAGGAGCAGACAGGAAGGCCTCTGGGTCTGCTTTGCATCCCTCCTGACTCAAATGATGGCCTGAGCAGGGCTGGGCAGGGGGTGGTGGCAAAAGGGAGTTGGGGGAAGTGACAGGAGTAAAGGCTGGAAGCAGCCCTACCCCGACCCTGGCCAGGCTGCCCCCAGGAGTCAACAAGCTTTGAGGAGCAAAGGAGGTGGGATGTGGGCTGTAGCACCCACCAGAGCTGCTGTTGTCCGAACCAAGGTGATCCGCCTGAGCGTGCACACCCCCAAGGCCCAGGCTGAGCCACAGCTCTACGAGACAGACCAGGGGGAGGTGTTCCTGCGGCGGGACGGGAGCACCCAGGGCCCACTGACCGTCGGCGCCATCCAGGAGTGGTACCGGCAGGTAAGTGGCCAAGGCTATGGTTGGTAGGGTGGGAGCCAGGTCTGCAGGCCCTCTCCGCCACTCACTGAGCAGCCCTGGGCAGCCATCGCTTTCCCTTGGTGCTCCATTGCACCTTGAGTATGCCAGAGTGCCTGCATTGAAATAACCCAACGACCTCCGTATTCCATTGTTGGGTGGCTGGAGGGGCCAGGAGAGTGAAATATTTGATGTATTATGATAACCCTGAGGACTGTATACTGCATTTTGGAGGCCCTTAACATGGGGGCGTTAGTACTGGACACAGTCCCAAGGAGAAGCCTTTTCAAGAGGGACACATTAGGTGGCAGGAAAAGCAAAGGGCGAGGAGCTGAAGGAGAGAGCAAAGGACGTGGGAGCTGGCAACTGATCCTGCCCCTGGTACTTGAGAGGCTGTGGGATGCTGGCAGGACCCTCAGCTGCAGCTGCCTCCCTAAGACTTGGCCAGAGGTAGCAGCATGGCCAGCGGACCTGGCTTCCCACCTAGCAGTGCCATTATGGTGTTCTGTGGCCTCAAGCCAGACCCCCTCTGGGCCTTGCCCTCCTCCATCAGTTTAACTCCAGGTGAAGGTGCACAGGCCTGACGTGAGGTCAGCTTTCACATCTGCTTCCACAACATCCCCTCAGAAGTGGACAGTGGAGCTGAGCAAGCTGCAGGAGCAGGTGAAGGTGCTGACAGCCGAGAAGGAGCAGCTCCGACAGCAGCTGCAGTGGCACAGGTCCACCTCCTGCACCTGCTGCATCCTGTGAGGCCACCAGAGACCAGCGCAGGGAGAAGCCAGCACTGCACCTGGTGAGGCAGATGTTTGAGCTGATGTCCTCCCAATAAAACCCCGTTGGGGCTGCTGAGAGGTGGACAGAGCACTACGCTTCCTTCTGCTTCAGCAACACGGCATACACACAGGCTGGTCCCCGCGCAGCTTCAGTCCTGAGCGGACTCCGGTCTTTGTAGCTAAGAAACTGCTCTTAGCACCATCCCCAAAGACCCTTCCTCTCAGAAATAAATAACTTTGTGTAAGCTTGGCCAGAGCCATCCCAGGAGTGAACTGTAAGTAAGGGACTGTCCCTCTCCCTAAAAAGTTCATTTTGCCCAGGCTGGGGGTCTGTGACTTCAGTTGGTTAGACAGGGCCAGAAAGGAAGCCGTCATCTTGGGAAAGCCCCTCTGCAGATGGCAAGGCACACTCAGTAACCATGGTTACAGGGCAAACAGGCCACCCTGCAGCCCACAACCCTGGCTGGCTGGAACTTGTGATTGTTAAAGCTCTTTAATAAATTATGTGCACCTGGTGCAAGAACAGTTGTTTCTAGGACACTCGGTCAGCCAGTTGAATGCAGCTGAATCACAAGTCCCATGCCCAGCCCACCTGTGTCCCAGAGGCCAAGCCAGCCATGGGCTCCTACCACACAGCTATGGGAGGAGCTCAGGTGGTGGGGTTTCAGTCCACCTCTGTCTTAAAGACCAGGTAGCTTGGGGCAAATTGCCACACTGGTTTGCTTCAGTTTCTTCATCTATAACATAGTGACAATGGCGAGGGGACAGGGGTGCTTGATCATCACGCTGATGCCATCTCTCTCGAGCACACACTGGCACCTGCATGGGAAAGGTCTGACTTCCATTGCAAGCACCAACCACAGTTGGAGAGATTCTGCCGTAGGCACCTGCCATCTCCACCAGCAGAGCCAGAGACTCTAAAGCAACATCTGATCATGCTATGCCTGGGGCCAAAGTCCTCCAAAAGCTCCCCATTTCACCAAGAGCAAAGCCCAATGGTCTACACAGTTCTCCACAACCTGGCCCATCTGACCTCAGCTTCTCCTTCAACCCCTTGCTCATATGTTCCAGCTACAATGACCAACTTGTTTCATGACTTGCCTCAGGGCCTTTGCACTGGCTGCTTCCCGTGCCTGGAATGCTACTCTTCCAGCCTCATAACTTCTATTTCCTTCCTCTCCACCATCAGGTAGAAAGGAAAGGAAATCTCCTACCCACCTATCTTAAATTACACCCCTCTCCAGCACTTCCATTTCCCCAACCCCTGCTTCCATCTTTTTTTCTCCAGAGCACTTGTCCATCACACTCAGTAACTTTTATTTGCTGTTTCTCCCCAGTTAGAATACATGCTCCAGGGGACAGAGATTTGGGTCTGTTTGTTCACTGCTGTGAGTTCAGAACCTAAAACAAGGCTGGCATGTGGTAGGCAGCCAGTATTTGCTGATGAAGCAGCCAGGGGTACTCCTGCATTTCACGTGAGCCACTGAGACATCATGGAACCTTGTCAAACAGCATTTCACAGGACTGGAGGCCCACGGAACACTTCAGTTGATCCCCTCCCTCCTTCATTCTAGAGGTCCTTGACCACATGCACAGAGTAGACACAGAGAACAGCTTTGGGACTATACCTCCTTCAGCCGGGAGACACACCCCCAACCCAAGCCAGTCACAAGTGCTCTGAGACTTGGTTTTCCCACTTATCACACATTGGTTAAAGGGACCAAATGTGGTAATGGATGCCAATCATGACAGATTACCAAACCCCCTCACCCCAAGCTGCTCAGGGTCATCCAGCCACTGAACCTGAACCAGGACTTCAAAGGCTACTTGGAAACTTCACAGAGGATGGGCTACTCGAGAAGTCAGGGGAGCCATTTCTGAACACCTTCCACAAGCCAGGCACAGGCTAGATGCTAGCCCAGGTATCACAATCCTCAGAAACGCTCTTGCAGGGAAACAGGTGGCCTCTACAAAGGCAGGAAAAAGGCCAGGTGTACCTGAGCTGCTCCAGACAGGTAAGAACCTGCCCAGATCACCTGGGTTGAAGGAAAGAACATTGGTTTCCTCCCTGAGAAGCTTCTAGGCACTGGTCTGTCAATGCTGGGCTTGGAAGGCCACCCTCCTGTGTAATCTCAGCCTCAGCCCTTGTCCCTGGTGTGGTCCAGTGTGCCACAGCCAGGGAGGCAAGACTGGGAATGGTTGGACTTTTTTTGTAAGCCCTAGAAAGCCATTTGGGGTCCCTTTTCTAGAAAGGTTATACAAGTAGCTAGCACTTAACTGGTCAGTTGAGGTACTCTTCAAGGCAGGAATGGGAATGTCTGACAAACTGCAAGGCTTCACTATTATAGGAGCACAGCTGTCACCAGTGGGCATGGCAGAGCCAGTCTGGGGAATGGCTTTTATAAAAATGATTCAAGACTGTCTGATGGGAGCACTGGAATTGGAAAACACATTAGAATTCATCTGGTCAGCCACATTCAAAGTCCCAAGACAAGCCTGAAGACCTTTGTGAATGAAGACATTTTATTTCATGCCATGAGAAGTGGAGACAAAGGCAGCTGAGTTGCTCTTGGTCAGGGGGCAGGAACACCAGTTTGTGGGCCCTCAGCAGCAGTGATGGCCTTGGCCCAGCGAGCAGCAGGATAAAGGGAGCCTACTTCTTTCCTGGGTCTGACGGAGGAGGTGGGCTACCTGGTAAGAGGAACATTTTCCTCCCCAACCACCCGTATCTAAATGTCACAGAGTAAAGGCTGCTGAGCATCTGCCAGAGCCCGAGCCCGTCTCCGACTGTGCAGAGGAACCAGCTGAGTCCACATGCTCAAGCAGCCCAAGGGCGGGTGGGTGCCAGGGTCACCAACATGCCACAGGGGCACAGATCCAGAATCACTGATTTTGTCTCAAAGGAAAAGCCATTCTGGACCTTCCCTGGACACAGAAGGCCAGGCGGACCCATGCGGTATAAGGCAGTCTGCTGGCTAATGCCCTTTGGTCTGCTGCTCCCTGGCCACACGTGTGCGGTCCCAACTCCACGCCTGGCAGAGTGAAGGACTCCTTCACAAATCACACGTTTACTCCGTTTCTCAAGATGGAGCAGCACACTGCCACCCATGCTGCTTTGAATGTCTATCAGCTCAGAACCTAAATTTGAAGCCCTTTTGAGAAATTCTGGTTCCCATAAAAAAGAAAGGCTCCTCTCAGTTTCTCAACTATCAGATCATGTATCTCAGGCTGCTTACCCAGGGACAGCCTGGAGCTGACAGTTCCAGTGACCACACACAGGCACATCTGTGCTCAGCCACTTTGCATCCGGCCGCAACAGAGCATTACAAACAAAGTGTGTCTCTTATTCTGCATCATTTATTTCTTAAGTTAGAGTACACTCCGAGTCCAGCCAGAACACAGTGGGCACACAGCTGTGCCTCATTACACCACATTAAGATAACAGCTTTCCGCATTGCATTCCAACTGCTGTAACACCATTCTGAGGAAAAAGTCCCCTCGAGCAAAGCTGTCTATACATGAGAGGATTCTAGAAGCAGTTGTCCCAACAGATTCTTTGTTCATTTTTAAGTGACCCCTTGATGCAAGGAGCGTTCCCAATCCCCAGGAAGAGAAGCACAAGGGCAGGGATTCTAAACTCACACTTGAGAGACACACTTCTCGCTGCTTCATGTGACACCAAACTGACTGTCTCTTTGGATGAGTACCAGCCAGTGCCGGGCAGGCAGAGGCTTTGCTTCTGGTTTCACTGCTTTGGAAAAAGGCAATGCCCTCAGGATTCCAGCACCATGTGTTGTAAGCACTAAGTAGAATGATCCCTCCCCATGCTAAGTCCACACTTCTTTGATGGTCAAGGCATCCAAGGGGAGGCAATGGATACACACTCAAATCCACAATGACGTGAGGTAGTTGGAGAAGCGAGGTGACTGATGGGCGCTGTGCCAGCCAGACGCCATCTGCTCCTGCCCAGACAATGGCTCCGTACCTGAGAGGCCCCAGGACTGCCAAGGGGGGGCGTCAACACCATGCCATGTAGAAGCCGATTCTCGTGATGGGACGTCCCAGTCACGAAGTCTTCCAAATACCTTCCCCCATAACAAAATAATCTTAATAAAAACATAATTTAAAGGAAGTGTCAAGCTGAGTGTCAAATAAAAGCTGTACACTCTCTAAGTCCGAAGACTCTCCTGAAGAATCACCCTGTTAAAAAAACATGTTAGCAATTACGTGATGTAAAGTAGGAAAGTTAGAATGTATAGCCCACTGCTGTAGTCAGCTATGCCTATTCTTCATGGAAGACCAGCAGTAGGAGCCTGATAGCAGTAATCAGAGCTAGATTTGTGGTCCCCATGCATTTTCAGGACCTCAAATGGATTTCTGGCTCCACTGCAACACGAGTGAGTGTTCTTATCACAGCACACAGCCTCTTACCATGCCTCCTATAGGGAGCTCTCCACTCAGCAAGGTGGTTAGAAATCCCAGAAATGGACCAAACAGCTACCCTTTTACTGGTAGCTTCCTTTCTCCTTATGGCAGCTTCTTAGCTTATCCAAAAGCCTAGAGCAAACTGTTTGGGGGAGAATTAAGGGGTCCATCAGTGCTCAGTGCTTAGCTGGCAGAGTAGGTAACCAGTCCTCTCCTGATAGGAGGCTACTTCTCACACCCCCATCCAGCTAAGGTCACAGGCCAGGGGGCTAACAAACCAAGGCAGGAAGGGGAGGTCATGTGCCAGTCAGAGCAGACCTGTGCAGCACAGGGACCACTGGTGGTGAACGCGAGGTGTGCAGGCCTCAGGGAAGCCAGCTGCGTGTGCCTCACGGGAGCTCACCTTACCAGTGGCAGGACCTCCCCTACATGGGGCTACACCACTTCCCTGGTTCTCCTTTCAGACCCCAGATTCCTGACTGACACTCCTAAGCTCTTTCTGATACTCTCACCAGCAGAATGTGTACTTGCGCTGACTCAGTTTGCTCAGTTATCTTAATGGGACTTTACAATTCACAGCAGTGCCCACAGCTACTGCACTTGATAAACTCACAAACCCCGTCACTAAAAAGACAAACATTCCAAATCTGTTCAATGGCTGTTTGGGTCATAAGGAATTTCCAGAGTAGGCAGCAATCAGCGTTAAAGCGTTGCATGTTGGATCTCTCAGTTTTAAAGTGCTTCCCGAAGGAAGCTTGAGGCTCTGCAAACATGACACATACTTTATACACCTGTCACCTCCTTCAAGACCTCCAAGTTTATGGCTACCTGAAAAAACAGGCCTAGGAACCTAGTTCCCCAGATTTCAGACTGGCTCCTGGACGAAGCAGTCAGTAATAAAGACAACTGCCCAGTGATGAGCATCCCCTCACCGCCCCACCCCCACCACCCCCATGCAGGGCGGGGAGGTGCACTGGGACTAGGAGGGGGCCTCCCCATTTGGTGCCCACACTGACCTTACCACTTCCATTTTTCTGGCAGATAAAATTTTCAGCACTAAGATTTCCTAATATTCTTGCAATTCTAATGTTATCACCATTAAAACAAACAAACACTAATGCTTAAAATCTCACTTACGTTACCATCAGTCATGATTTATTGATGGAAACTTCAATTCAGTGATTTCAGAGTCAGGGGAGCTGCTCCCACTTCTGTCACTGTAGGTGTCCCTGTGGAAGGCAGAGGGTTTTTTCATCATCCCCACTAAAAACTGGCTTGACTCCCCCGATTTTCTCACCCCCATCACCACAGGGACACTTGTCTGCACACTGCAGAAGTCAGAAAGACTCTCTGGTACAGTATTTAGCATGAAGCCATAGAGGGATTTTCTTCTAACTGGAAAAGATACATGTTCAACATATACGTTAGTCACAGACTCTAACTACCAACTCAGAGTCACTAACTGGTTCCAAAGGGAGCGAGACGGGGCATGAAATCCCCCCATGTCATGGCCAACACCCCTCAAAATCAGTTCCCTGTGGACCATAAGAGCCTACTGCCCAATGTGAGCCTGGGCCCCAGATGCTGCAGGTGGGGCGGGGGGGTGGGACCTGGCCACCATGCCAGGGGAAGCCTCAGAAAACACTGGGTTAGGAGAGGACACTCCGCTGATCACGGACAGTGTGACGGCTCACTGGTATGAACCAGTGACCCCCTGAGGACTAGAGAAGTGACCCCACCTGGGGGAGAGCCTGCAGCCTTTCTGGAGGTAATGCGGGAGCCGCCCCACAGAGGCCAGAAGGAGGCCAAAGTAGGGTGGGGAAGGCTTGATGGGTCTGGACAGGAACTCAGGATGGTACTGAACTCCAACAAAAAAGGGATGATCTGAAACAGAAATGCAGAAGTATGTATGCATAAAATGTAAAAGCTGAGAAGAAAATCCTGTTAAGTGCTTCACATTTCCATAGACCCTAACATTACTTGGAAATAGCTTCTCAGCTGGAACCTGGGGGAAGGTAGTGACAAGGCCCAGGAGATCTGACACCCTCTCCCTTGCATGCCACCCCTCCTGGCAGAAGGGGGTCTCCTCCCTGGGTTCCTGCCCCCGGCTCCCCAGACGTCCACAGGATGGAGCCATGCAGTTAGGTCTGATCAGAAGGGAGCTTAAGTAGCACATCCAGGTTCTCATTCTGGAGAACAAGACATTGTGGCCGGAGGTGGAGGCAATGCCTCTGGAACATGGCTTCCACAAGGACATGCTTCCCAGGGATGCAGAGACCCTCACCACAGGGCAGTGCTGCTTCCCAACTGTTAGGTCAAGGGGGCAACAATATTTTTATATTTTCCCACATGCCAAGAAAACCTTACTAAGTTTTCCATTAAAATGTGACTGCCCATTAAGCACCTTCCAGCTCCACGATTTCCATTCTCTCTCCCCCAACATCTTGGCCAACAAACTTCAAGCCTTGCTCTTCCAAACACTTTTTCAAGACTGGATTTACCTGTCAAAGCATGAAGAATAATTTTACTGGCCACTCAGCTTACTGCATTTCCAGACTATCAGAAAGCAGAAAATGTTAAAGGTCACACAGCCCAAATCCTCACCTCGAATCTGTGGCGGTGCCTCTCTTCCAAGTAATCAGGATCGCCGTAGAGTTTCCCTGGCAAAAAAGCACAACAATGTAAAGGCTTCTGTTTCACAAAAGAAACCTACTCACAACCACATGCGACTTCCAGTTTATTTTGTACCATCTACATAGCCAGGCCTTTCCAAAGTCATTTCTGTTTCTCCTGCCAACCACAGCCACCTGGCTCATAGCAGCACAGGTTAGGCCAATTGCTGGGCTTTGCCTGACCACAAACCATGTGGAAACGGGCTTCTGTTGCCACCCTCCAACACGGGGTCACAGTGTGGAAGCACGTTTCAGTGGGAAACCGCCTTGGAAAACATCAGGATGTACCAAAGGCCTAAACCCAAGGGAGACCTTGAAGGAGCTACACAGGCAACCCTGGGGCAGCACCAGGCAGTTAAGTCACAGCTGTCTGGCTGCTCAGCAGCGGGGAGCTGCCTGCAGATACTCGCTGCATCTGCAGACAGGCTGCTTTACAGACCCCGGTGCGGCTGCCAGGTGAGAACCCGAGTCCACAGAACATTAGTGTTGCAAGGACTGGAAGATCTCCTACTCAGGTAACTCAGAACTATGCTGCTCCCAAAACACCCTGCTAATTAAGACCAAAATTTGCCAGTGGGCAAGAAAATAAAATCTAATACAGTGATTTTCTTAAATATTTTCCTCCCAAATGTTCACTAGCTCTTTAGCACCCATTTAGCACTTTTAGAATAAAATCCATTTAGGTTGAACCCTATAAAACTGCCATTTTTGTGGGACAAAAATCACCAACATTACCAGTTTCATAGGGTTCAATGTAACAGTGCAAGAAAGTAACTGACTACCATGGACTTCACCTAACGGCCTCATTCTGGCGGCTGTCCACACCTGGGGGCCGCAGGACCTGACTGCACTGCCTGTGGCCTTCCTGAGAGCCACACTGCTTCTCTGGCTATTGTAGCACATCCTAAAAGAGATGACTCGGAAGGGAAGGGAAGGACTTCAAAACCAAGAACAAAACCAAAAAAGCCAGCCTGGCTCTTCAGAGCCCCAGCAGCGCTCCAAGATGCACACGCTAGATGCGCTGAGCTGAAGGCTGGGCCAGTGGGAGGCAGCTCTTACTCATGACTGAGTTCTTGGTCTGGAACAGGGTTCTCCTCTTGCCCAGCCTCATGGTTCCGCCCATCTGCCCGGGATTGTGCTCTGGCATGTCTATGACCTGGAGATGTTCACAAAACAAACATGCTCTACCAAACTTGGCTTCCGACGGGCGACCGACCGCCTGCACCAAGTGACACAAGCCTGTGAGGCGGCTCTACTTCCCCAGCCTTTACTCAGAAGAGATGTGTCCCAGGTTTGGAAGTGCCTCCCAGTAACCACCTTCAACTTTGTGGGGAGTGGTTTCACCCTTCAGCCTGGCCTCATGAGCTGCAGGACCAGACAGCTGCTCCCTCCTTTGGCCGTCCTGCCCCGGGCACTTTGGACCCTAAGTGCTACTGGGCTGTAGCACGTTCCAAGACAGACGCACAACAACATGGGTACACAACTGGATGTGCTAAGACACATCTCCTCCACTAGACTGACAGCTGCTCAAAGGAAAGGGATGCTGTTCCTGGCTCGACGTGTCCTGGCAGGAGCTCCGCGAAAGTCTATGGAACAGATAGGCTGAGGCACCACAGCCAGGACAGTCTCAGTCCCCACTCACCCCCTGCTCCTCTGAGCACCCTCTGACTTCAGGGGACTTCTCTGTGCCCTGCTGAGCCACACCCCAGGGTTCCACACCCCAAACCTGTGTTCTTTCCCTTCTGAGGTCTTATGTGTCAGCCAAGGCCAATTGTAGGTCAGCATAGACTGATGTTGTTTAAGTGCTGAGATCAAGGGCCTTGTCCACCTAGATTACCACAGCATCCTTGGCATCAGGAGCAGGCCAGGCACCCCTGGGCTGGGGATTCAAATAATAATAAAGGCACTGACCCTCCCCCATGAGCCACATTCCTCTGACAGGATATAACCCACGGTATGCCAGCCTTGAAAAGCTTTGGTTACGACTAAACATATCAGTGCTATCACCCAGCAGTCCTTTAATAATATGCCCACCTCCCAGGGTTGCTGGGGAGTAATGAATTAATGTATATAAAGTGGTGAGAACAGTGCCTGGCACACAGCAATAACCTATCAAAGTGCCTCACATCATATTGGTACAGAGTGCTCCTGGCAGCTGAATGGAGCAGGCGTGGGGAATTGCTTCAGTCAGGAACCACCCTCGCTGACTGGGAAGAGCAGTGAGAAATTACAAGATGAAAACTTAAAGTTCTTCCTACTGGGAGGTCTGGAAGTGCAGGACCCCAGGGTGTTCTGGGTTGGACTGAACGCCCCATTTCCCGTCTCTGACCATCAGTCACACTGATGAACACCCAACACCCCTTCCGCACCCTTCTAAGCCCCATGGAGGCTCAAACACTGGACTCACCACAGGATGACTGGTCTTAGGGTCAAACTCTGTAGAATTGGCATCTGAAAAATCAAAATACTTACAGTAGGAAAACAGTCAAAAACAAAACTGATTTAAAAATTCCATTCCTAAGCTCTAAATCACAATTTCCCTCCTCAGTTTAAAGTCATTCAGTGATCAGAATAAAAACGAGGGATAACATTTTTAAGATGCAAAATACTCAACACAAACACCTGTGAATTTTTTCCATTAAATCTATAACTGGGAAGTCAAGCTATACCAAATAGGAAAATCAAAATCAATGGCATAAGTGAATAATCCTTATTTACATGATGCATCTTTATAATGGTTCTTACACTGTTCTCAAGTTTTTAACTTCTTGTTTCAGAATATCTCTTTCAAGATGGGCAAATACTGCTTTTTCTCTATTTCCTTCATCCTCAGCATCTTATGTACTATATTAAATGACTGCCTCACTCAGAAGCTAACTCAAAAATTAATGGACTTCGAAACCCAAATAACCATTCTATCTTTCACTGAATTTACTATCTAACCATAAGAAGCAAGATCACTAAAGAACCAAGTTCTTTCTATGTGATGTGCTAGTTATTGTTCCCCTCCTGGGCGCCAGGGCCAGGTCCCAACTGAAGGAAAGCTCATCACCAGGTCACTCGCCAACCTGGGGACCCAAGTGGGTGGCAGGAGATCACAGCTGGGAAATGGCCTGCCCAGAGGGCTAGCTCTAGGGCGGTGGGCGGCAAGACGATGCCTGCCAGGAGCTCGGAAGCCAGAACTAAAGGGCACACTGCCTATCCAGCTGAGTGGGCTCACCTCCTCCACTCAGGCTGGGCAGTAGGGCATGAGTGAGCTTGGTAGGTGCTTGCACAGTGGGCCTGTCACTTTGGAAGCTGGCAGGTCGCCCACTGTGAGGAGCTTAGGCTGAATTAGTGAATGATGAGCCACCACATGTAGTCAGGCACCACATGGAGAGACCATCTCGATGTCCCCACTAAGCAGAACTGAATGCAGGGCAGGGTGATCTTGGATATACCACAGGGGAACGAAAACCACCCAGCTGCAGCCCCTCAGCCCACAGAATACTGAGAAATAACAATTGCTGTTGGAAATAACTGAGTTTTTCGGGTGGTCCAGGCACAGAGCCGTGTTACTGTTTCCTGTTTGCCAGGCACTGCACTGGGACGTGCATTACTTCATTTAATTCTTACAACTGTGTGAAACAGGTATGATTAGCGCTCCTTTCACAGAAGAAACAGGCCGAGAAAGGATAAGTAACTCATCTAAAATCATTAATAAGTGATTAAGTCAGAATTGGAGCCCAGGCTTGACCAGCTCCAGAGGCAAAGTTCACAATGACCGCACAGCCTCACAGGCCAGTTTTCTCACCCGGCATCAGTCAGGAATGGTGGCCATGGTTATGGAAGTGCGAGTGTCCAGAGCAGGAAGTGCCGGGGTGGAGCTGAAGCTGCTTGCTCAGCTGTGCTCCCTCCTCCCTGGTCTGCACAGATGAGCCGTGCCTGCCCTCAGTAAACATGGCCGTTCCCCCTTACTGCGCCCCAAGAGGTCCTGAGAAACTAGGCCTGTCCTTCTCCACTGCCTCCAATAACCCAGTGGGCACCAGGCTTCACACCCTCCAGGAGAGACTTCAGCAAGACCTTAACAAGCTTTTAAATGGACACTTACCTTGCCATCCCAGTACATTTCTTGCAAATTCAACTACTGCCAATTGCATTCCTAGACACACACCTTGCAGATGGAGGGGAAAGAACAGATAAAGTTTTATTGAAAACGCAGCTCCCACATTGCCCATCAGCCTGCCACGGACTTTGCACCCTGTTTGTTCACAAAATTACAAACTTTCATAATTTCCTGCTATAAACAAACACTCCCTGCTATATTTTATCTATATCAGATTTCAAAACCTGGGTCTAAGTGCATGAAGATTCCAGGTTTGGAAGTTATTCCATTTTAAAAATAAGCAACACTCTATTCAGTACTTAAAAATACAAGTTTTCCTACCCTTTCTCATTAAGTTCCCATTTACAACTGATCAAATTGAAAAGTACTAAAATTTGTAGCACCAGGAAGCAACCAAAATCACTTTGTCCAATTATAGTCACGTAGTGTACACGTGAGGATGTAAAACTCAGTCTCACGTGTCCAGCCACAAGCTGGGTTCAATAAATGGACAAGATTTCCCACTAGCTATGTCATTCTCTCAAAATTCCATGGCATCCGCACATAGCTCACAAGCTCAAACTTTTCATTTTAAAGGAGAGTTTGAATTTCTCCCAAACAGAACCAAAAAGGCTTCTATTTGAGCTGCTCTCTAGAGAGACAGCATCGGTGTTTGGTTTTGGTAATCTCCGTTTTATTTACAGGCTCCCACGTGTTACCTTCTCTTGCTCTTTCCTACTCCTTACCCAAAAAAGGCTTCTTCTGTTTCCGAGCCCAGGAGATTGCATGGATTTTTCCTTCTGTCCCTCGAACACCAAATCCCCCTGGAACCAGCACTCCACTGTAAGAGAAAGCACACCACAGCACAATGCCCTTTCCCATCTGCCCAGCCCACAGGAAGCACCCAAGGAGCCATTTCCAAGACACTGATGTCACGAAGCTCCTCCATCCACTTGGCTGCTGGGACTCTGCCAATGAGTGTATATAAATATTTGAACTCAGAAGATGCACCCAAAGCCATGGGCTTTTCTTAGCAACATTACAAAATGCTGCTAACAAGTAAAACAGGGATGGCACACATAACTGGAGTACTCCAGCACACATAACTGGAGGATTCCAGCACACATAACTGGAGGACAGGGCAACATCTGTCCCAGGCACAAATTCTTTAGTAATTTTTAGTATAAATAACAAATGCAGTTTTTTACCTCATGACTTAAAGTGCTCCTTTGTGTAGGAAGGGGGCCTTCCATCAGCTCAGACTGCCACACTGACCTAGGGTCTCAGTCACAGTTGCAGGGCTCCATACCATTCAATTGTTCCACTAAACTAGAAATTCTTGCTAATTTTTATTAGTTTAAACAGCAGCAAAAAACAATTTATGAGACTCTACTGATGGATACTCCTCAAATGTTCTGGATGCAAAATCTTTAAATAAGCCTCATCAATAGACGCATACAGCAAATAGCAACAAAATGACAAGTTTTCTTCAACTACACTGAAAAGCTGAATTTTTGTTAAGACTTCAGTCATAGAGTATATAATCTTTTCCCATAATTAGAAGATGCTTAAAAAGGAGATGACTTAGACTAGCACATGGAGGCACAGCACTTTGGCCTGAAACAGCTCAAAAACCCTGGAAGCCAAAGGTAGTGAGGCTACCACTTACTTGGCACTGCAGAGCTTCTGCCAGGCTTCGTGGTAGCGCACAGGCTCTTCCTGTAAGGTGCTTGGCTCCAAATCCGTAGAATCTATATACTGGAGTTTTTCAGAAGGGGGAGAAGAAAAGTAGGCTCATGACTCCACAGCCGCATTCTTTCATAGTTTCCAAGTAATATCCAAATTTCCAGTGGGGCTCCCCCATTCCCACGGTACAGTTTTGCTCAGTCATCTGATATTCAGATTCAAGCATTCATTCTCCCTCAGCTTCTTCCCTGACCACCTTTCCCCCTCACTATTTCCTGAGAATGCTCCACTGTTCTCCCAAAGACAGGAGCCAACCATAAACCATCTTTATCCCTAAAAAGAAATTCTGAGCTCCAAAAATACAAAGCAGACATGGCTGCAGCATCTACGAGGCTACAGAGGCTTCCTCGTGCACACCTCAGCTGCGCCAATCCTCCTTACCCTGATTTCCAATTTGTGGTTGATGGCCAGTGCAGAATGCTCCAGTGCTTTAATAACAGAGGCATACGAGTCTGAGAACTTGGTGTACTTGCCCACGAGGGCAATGGAGCAGGTCTCCAGCAAGCGATCATATCTATCAAACGGAAATCAAGAAACACCAAATTATTCAGTCTCCATTCCACCATGAAATTCAAATCGCCTTCTAAAGAGGAAAACATGTCTGGGAAGTATATAATGGCAACAGCTATCATCTGAGTTCTATGTACAGAACAGAAAACTGGAAGCAGTTTTCAGGTCCACATGGCAGGCTTGTAAATAAGTAGGATTTGAGAACCCAGCACAAAGAGATGGCTTCAAATTTCACACAAATTGGTGTTTAAAAAATTAAAATTCCAAAGGGCAGATGTGAATAGACAACTCACAAGGGCAGACGTGAAAAGACAACTCACAAGAGTGAATGGAAAGAAGGGAATAGTCAAATAAATTACAGGAGACTCACATGATAGCCCGTATGCATTAACATTTTTCATT
Source organism: Manis javanica (assembly GCF_040802235.1). Taxonomy (NCBI): domain Eukaryota; kingdom Metazoa; phylum Chordata; class Mammalia; order Pholidota; family Manidae; genus Manis; species Manis javanica. The sequence continues at coordinate 31,566,317 of NC_133159.1, read as the reverse complement.
CTAAACTACAATTAGTAACAGAGCAAAAGGTTTCTAGCATTTTATGAAAAAAGCTCATAAACCTGTGTGCCATGTTTGTAGCTACACACAAACATGTAAATGTGCAAAGACAGAAAAAAAATGACAAAACGAAAACAAGTGTCACGGACAAATTGTTGAGTGTTCCCTCCCCAAATGCTCAGGGGTGTTGCCCTACTGATCCTGCAACTACAATACAGCACATCTAGTGCTCAAGGTGCTCGTGAAGCTCTGTGATGTGAGGTGAGAGCATCACAGAGCTTTAAGAGGACAGTGCAATGGAAACAGTTCTCAAAGTGATGAGTTTTGGCAGTAGGAGAAACGTATGGACACTCTTACTGATGCTTTCCTGGTGTGGGGTGATGGCATTTTCCTAAACCCAGCTCAGATATTGGGGATGGACCCGGGAATGCTCCAGCAACAGTCAGCCATTTGTGTGGGCCAGGGAGTGGGGGCTCACCCACTACCCCTGGGAAGCCTGTTTGCATGGGTTCTCAGGTCCACGGGAGACAAGGGTGATGGGTGTGTAATCTGACCTCCCTGAAGCCTGAGGCCTGGCGAGCTCTGCCAGGACTTCCTCGTCCATGATGCAACTACGTGAGGGCTGAGAGCCTTCTTAACTTCTCTATCATTAAGACCTTCTCTAACATGAGTTGACAGCACAAGTGAGAGTTGAATTCCATGGGCCCCTGCAAAAAAAAAACAAAGAAAAAGAAAGGTAGCAAGAACCCCAGCTCCCTGGCATGAGGCAAACCTGTCAGCCATCTCTTTCCACTTCATCAGCATTTGTTGTGGCTGCCTCTCAATTGGAAGGTCAAGTCTTCGAAGAAAATAATCCACAACGCCCTGCTCCTCTAATAACAAGGGGACACGGTAGATGGATGAGACATCATGGACGCAGATCACCTGTTCAAAAATGAGCAAAGGTTATTTAATAAACACGAACAAACTCTTACTGGGCCAAGAGCTTCCTACTACTCACAGCACTTTGGGAAAAGAACGTTTGAAAACAGAAAGAAGGGGAATTTTCTAGAAAAATATAAATTACCAAAAACAACACAAGAATAGAAAATTAGTAGCTAATCTCTTGTGAAGATGAATGCAAAAATCCTTTAAAAAAAAAATCACAAACTGAACCACAAATACAGTTTAAAAAGAAATTCATGTCCACGTGGAATTTGTCCCAAGAACAATGGTGGTCAAAATGGGCTATCCTTCGGGATCACCTGAGGGAGCTTTTAAAAATCCACAGGCCCACACTGCACCCGACACCACTTAAATTAGAATCTCTGGGAGTAGGAAGCAGGTATCAGTATTTTTTAAAGCTGAGTTTAAGAACCACTGCACTAGAATATTTAACAGTGGAACTCAGTAAGTGAATAGATTAAAGGAAAAAAAATCACCTCAGTGGATACAGATTTAATAAAGATCCAAAACCACTTCATAAAAAAAATTGCTGGTAAATTAGGATTATATTAAGGAAATGTGAAAATATGAAAACCCCATAGCAAACATCATTTGGTTTGATATTTAATATTAATGCTTAATATTTAAATTCTGGAACAAGGCAGAAGTGACCACTATCACTATTTCTATTCATTAATGTACTAGAGATATTAGCCATTACAATTAAATAAGGAAAAAAGTGTATATGAACTGGAAAATTAACAATTGCCACTAATTACATACAATATTATTATTTATACATAAATACCAAGAGAATTTACAGGTAAACAATCAGAACTAACAGAACTTTAATAAGGTTGCTAGGCTTGAGATCAATGAGCAGAAGTTAGCAGGGTTTCTGATACCTGGGTCATATCTAATCAGGAAATAGAATAGGGTATGCCAATCATAATTATGAATACCTATCTAAAAAAAACGACTTTACGAAGATAAATAAATATAAAAAGCAACTTTATAAAGAAAATTGTAGAATATTATTGAAGGACAGTCCTTTCAGCGAATGGAGCTGGAATGACTGGATATCCACAGGCAGAAAGGTGAATTTCAACTTTTATTGGGAAGTTACTATACATAAAAGTTAGCTCACAATGGATCCTAGGCCTAAATGTTAAGAACTAAAACTGTAAAACTTCTAGAAGGAAACATACAAGAAAATCTTCATGACCTTGTTTAAAGTGAGTTCTTAGATGTGATACCAAAAGCACAATCTATAAAGAAAAAAATGGATGAACTGGAGTTCATCAAAATGCAAAAGCTTTTGTGTCCTCAAAGACACCATCAAGAAAATGCAAAGATAAGTGACAAGAGTTGGAAGAAAAAATGTGCAAATCATGTATCTGCTAAGACATTAAGTATAAAGAACTCTTATAACTCAATAAAATAAGCAACCCAATTAAAATTAGGCAAAAGATTTTAAATTCAATTTTTTAATAAATCTGCATCCACTGAGGTGATCTTTTTTCCTTTAATCTATTCATGTAGTGAGTTCCACTGTTAAATTCACATTTTTAATAGTGAATAACTTTAATGACAACCTATTCTATTACAGAATTGAATTACCTCCACTAGCTAGAATAGAAATATCTAAAATAAGTGATGCATATGATAAAAGATTATTTGTAAATTATTCTGATGATCCATGAACAGACAGTTTCTGAATTACAAAGATTCCACTTATGATTTTTTTACTTTATGATGGTACAAAAGTGATACACATTCAATAGAAACCACACTCTGAATTTGGATCTTTTCCCAGGATTGCCATATGCGCTAGGATCCTCTCTGATGATGCTGGACAGTGGCAGTGAGCCACAGCTCCCCATCAGCCTCGCAAATGCAGGTTGAACGAGAGATACAACCGTTCTGTTTTTCACTTTCAGTACGGTATTCAATCAGCTACATGAGCTATTCAATGCGTTATTATAAAATAAGCTTTGTTTAGATGATTTTGCCCTAATATGGGCTAATCCAAGTATTCACAGCATGTTTAGTAAGGTAGGCTAGGCTTAGCTGTGGTGTCTGTAGGTCAGGTGTAGTAAATGCATTTTGACTTACAGTACTTTTAACTTAATAATGGGTTTGCCAGGATGTAACTCCATCCTAAATCAAGGAAGATCTGTACTTCAGATGAGGCAGAGTGCCTCTGACGGAGCTCCTCGCGCAGGAATCACAGCTGGGAACACTGACCTCAAGCCCCAGGCCACCCTCATACCTGGGAGCCTGTGCCGTCATGGACATGGAGAGGCCAACAGCCTCTGCAATGGTCAAAGGCCTTCCTCTTGCTCTGTGCACTTCGATGCCAGGCGAATGATTCTGATTATTTTATATTCACTTCGGTATTCCTAGGCTTCTTATAAATGGGCTTCCCTTATTTTAACCCTGCTGTTTCATTCTCCCCTCTAGGCCAGCTGGGCTCTCCTGCTTAGTCTCCTGACCCTCGAATAATCTAGGAAGTCAAATAAACCATCCAATTCCTAACCACAAATTCCTTGACCTCAGCTTCCCTTCGACTCTCTCAGCTAAACCCAACCAAAGCCCCAATCCCAACTTACCATCACCAGAATGTCTATGCCTGTGCACTACGCTTACGTATGTTACAGGTTCCAAATTTTTGAACTTCCTGTACCAGAGGTACCCTCCATTAGCACAAGTTAAAAAAAGACTAAAATATGTTTAGAGCCTACAATACCTTAGATGCCAGGCATCAGGCATATAAGATGACCATTGCCCTCAAGCAGCTCAAAGTCTGGGAGGGGAGACAAACACGGACGGACACACATGGACACACATGCACACACACACGCTAAGGGGCAGTATGGCAGACTCACCATCAGCACCTGTGAGTCACACACGTCACCCAGATAAGGACTAACCCTGAGGTTTGACAGGGGAAGCTCCTCAGACAATAGTGTGTCCGGCTGCCAGACAGGGAGAGAGGGACCCCCACTCAGCAGGGGCGAATCACACAAGGAGAGGGGAGAGAAGAGGCAGGACAGCTGGAAGTCCATCCAGGGAATCACAAGAGCTAACCAAGGTCATGGAGAATCACAGAGCCAATGGGTTTCAGTTCTTCCCAGGAACCATTTACTGTCTCAAATTATAAAATCACAACAAACCTCATGAAACTGGGTAAGAGACTTCAGGATAATTAGAAGCAAAAAATGATTATGTAAAAACAGCATGTCTACCTACTTGTTCAGGTTCAACGTGGCAGAACATCGATATTTTTTCTTTCACTGATGTGTCAAGAGGATTTGAGCACCTACACACAACCTAGCATTGAGAAAATCAGACATTTAGATAGAGGGCAGGCACTACCAAGTTGGGTTTTTCTCCGGATAGAAATTAAAATAGACATCACATTGAGCTGGATGAAAATGTGAACTCCTCACATAATGCACATAAACAATTACCTGTTTTCAAAACCGACAGTCCTAAATCCCAAACTGGAGAAATTTAAAAGAATGGCAATACAAACGAACAGACAGATTAATGAAACAAAAACAGCCAACTGGGGCTTCCCCGCATTACTGTCCTTGGGTAAAGGAAAAGGAGAATAAAGGACTGGCGAGAAGAAAGAAGACACAGCCTCCTGCATGGCAGGGACCAACATCTTTGTAAACCGCCCCAGGTCAAAGCACTACACCTTCTCCGCCATCAGCTGCAAGCACGCCAAGGAAACAAAGGCTGAGGAAACGTGTCTGCCTTGGAAGAGTAAGACCATAAGACCATGCTCCCCCAGGGGGCCACAACACCTTACCAGGTCTGGGGAAAGCCCAAGCCCTCTGAGTTCCCGAACGCTATTCTGGGTGGGTTTTGTCTTCTGTTCCCCTGTTGAACTTGGCTATTTTACAAAAGGAAAAAAAAAAAAGTTAATTTCTCTGGGATAAAGAATTTTCAATGACTCCCTGAACCCCTTTTAACAGGGAAATGGATAATTCGATCATTTATCTAGTTTTTATTTCCGTCAATGTCACACATGAATATGTTTTAAGAGTCAAACAGCCCTACAAGCTCATCCATCCTCATAGCTCCCCTTCCAGACTCTGGAGACAGCTGCCCTTCCACTCTTAAGTGATTCTCCTGTTTTATTGCAAACTTAGCTTGAGGCATTTCTCTCGGTTTCCCTGTTGGACAAGGAGTGCCCTCTCCTTCCACTGTACGGGCACCCAGACTGCGCCCGCAGCCCCTACCTCATGATCCCTCTTCAGTGTTGACATATTTTTGAGTATTTAAATACCATCAACTATTAAACCATGCATTACACTTTCCCTTCCTAGTCCAAATGTTGGTTTTTTCTTGGTTGGTGTTTTGTTTGGTACGCGAGTTTTCTACGTGCTAAATAATCTTTATTCTCCTCTCCCACTTAAAGAATAGATTTGCTGGGTCTAGAATACTAAATTGGACATAATCTTCCCTAAGAAGTTCTAAGGAACAAGCTTCACTATCTTTTAGCTTCCAGAAGTGCTGTTGAGGAGTTGCATGCCACACTGAGTCTCAATTTTTCTCTGCAGAGGCTTTTAGAATGTCTGCCCCATTATTCTGAAATTTCACAATGATGTGCCTTGCTTTGGGTCATTTTTCATTCGATATGCTAGGCATTCAGAGGGCCCTTTCAATCTAGAAACTTATCTAGAAGTTTCCTAGAATTGTTTAGACCAAAGGATGAGAACAGTTTTCTATAAAGAGCCAGATAATAAGTATTTTAGGTTTTGTGGGCTACACAGTCTGTCACAACTATTAAACTCTGCTGTTTCAATACAAAAGCAGCCATGGACATACACAAATAAATGGGCATGGCTGTATTTCCATACGACTTTATTTTCTAAAACTGGTGGGGTGTGGGGAGGGTAGGTTGATTTGGCCTGTGAGGCAGTTTTGTTAATCCCGGGTTCAGAACACACTTCCCTCCTCCATTTCTCTCATCTTATCTTCTGGAAATTCTATCATTTGCATGTTAGAACGCCTCTAATTCCAGCCTCTAATTTTCTTACCTCTTCTTTTCTAGTTCCTATCTGCTCATCTTCCTGTATTACTTCCTGGGGCATTTCCTCAACTTCTCTTCCCTTAAGTTTTTCACATCTGCTATTCAATTTTTAATTTCCAAAAATTTTTCTGTTATCTAAATGCTCCCTTTTTAGGGTGTTCAGTTCCTGTTTAGTGGATGCAGATTATGTCCTCTTAATTCTCAGGCTAGTAAAGATAGCCTGCTTTTTGTTTAGGTCTCCTCCTCCCTGCAAAGCCTCAAGTTCCTCTCAGTTTCTTTGTTTCTGTTGTTTTGATCTCTTGCATGTTAGCTGCTTTCTCCAAAGCTCTGGTGGTCACTGGCTGCCAGCTCATACTTAAAAGCTAAGTGCAAGTTCTGTGTGAGTGGATGGGTTTGTCCCCCAGGGTCCTCCCTGTGGGAATCTGGCTGACCTATTTCACTGGGGGAGTTCTGAGGGTAGTGTGTTTTCTCCTGGGCTAGTCATATACCCCAGAGGCGAATCGTACTTGGAAGGTCCGAGCCTGTTGCGATGATTCTGGGAACCAAGTGGCAGAAGGTAGGGTGTCTCAACAACACAAAACTACACTTAACCCCCATGTTTTCAGTTCAACTGTCCCTTGTATCTGCTTATCCAGAATCCCTCTCCAGAGAAAAGCCTAGTCTTCTCCCAAGACAAAAGAAGGCTGATGCTCAGCTGTGCCCATTAGGGCAGTGAATCTGCAACAGCAATGATCATGAGCCCCACCCTCACCGCCCCGCCAGAGGTGCCTGATGCTGCCCGTTCTCAGTCCCTGGGGACTCTGCAGGGCCAACAAGGCTGCCTCTCTGCTTTCCTGCTGCAGCCTAATGATTCTGCTCTCCCAGGTCCGCTAAGTCAGTTTCCACATGTTCAGCAGCTTCTGGCTTCCTAACTGCTGTTATTGTTGACTCCTATTATTGTATTTCTCTTTGTGAATTTTTATCTTAAAAAAAATCCTCCACTCTAATTGTGGGGCTTCACCATGTAGTAAAGAAAAACGGACATGTTCAATTTACCTTCTTGCACTGTAATTTCCCTGATTAACTTTCCAAATGTTTTCCATTTGATAGTTTGAAAAAGTATCATTATAATAATTTCAAATTCACTAAAAAGTTCTTTTTTCCCTGCTTCCTAACAGAGCGGGTGAGAAACTTCCTTTCTTTTCTCCCTCCTCTCTATCCCCACGGAGTGAAAGTTCGAACGCCTTACCTGAGGAACTAGACTGACGTGAATATTACAGAAGTTCTCCCTTTTCACCTTGAATTGGAACTGACGGAAAGCCTCAATGAAGGGCATGCTTTCTATGTCTCCCACTGTTCCACCGAGCTAAAAGAACAAAGTGATTTTAGAGGTTAAGCACTACACCCTCCTCTAACAGGTCCATTTCCTAGCAACTGCACCCTGTCCTCTCAATTCAGTCGTCAGTAACAGTGTAATGTGGACTCTTTGAGCCCATATAATGTCGGTTAACAGGAATTAAGACATTTCTTGGTGCTAGGTTTTTTTTTTCCTGACCGGCTCGCCATTCCCCGAGGTTATCAAGGATCTTTCTACACTTTTAAGAAAAAGTCAAGTAAAAGAAGATACACTAGGAATTCTATTGTATGAGTCACAAAACAAGGAAACCTGACTCTTACCTACTTGGCCACAAATAATTTTTGTATTAAAAAGCATCAGTTATAAACAAACTGCTGGAATTTTTGAGTCCCCTGTTTTCACAGGAACACTGAGATCCACCAGCTGGGATCGGCACAGCAGGAGCTCAGAAACTGAAAGCAAGAGGGGCTCATGCACAGTAATGAACGTCCCTGCCGGAGGGAAGCCGAAGGTCGGCAGGCAGCCCTTCTCCAGAGATGAACATGTGTCACGTCACTCTTACTGGTTCAGTCCACACAAGTGAATATGTGCTGAAAAACGAGAACCACTTGGACAAAGTATGTCTTTCAATGGCACAGCCATTCCACATGACTACCCTGCCACAGTGCAATGGGAGGATCAAGGGCTTCCCTGCGCATTGTCTTATCAATGGCTGACTAAAGAGGTGAGCTGTACACCAGGTCACAAATGCAGGAATCATGGAACTTAGAAAAGACTCATACAAACCTCAATAACACACACTTGAGGTTCTAGGCCGTCTTCATCCACAGGTATTAATGCTTGTCTCATTACCCACTCCTGGATGGCATCTGTGATGTGGGGCACCACTGGGAGAGAGCAAAGAAGTATGTTACTCCCACTTGGTCAGCCCTGGGGGCACCATGACCACACACTTCTGTCCTCTCTGCCTGGGGTAGCAGTGGGGTCATAAAAGTATTTCTGAGACCACTCTGAAACAGCCTTGCCAAATCTTTGGGCTCACACTTCCGGTGACCTCCTGTCCAGGTTCCCAGACTGTTGCTCTGAAAGCACCGCAAGGGTGTAAGGCCGGGGGCATCCCGACCACACCAGAGTGCATGGTCCTGGGCAGAGTCTTCCCAGGGTGCCCAACAACACGACAGGGCATGTGCTGCCCTCCAGCACTTACAGCAGAAGGTGGGCACTTTATACCCGGACCCAGGTGCTCTTCCAGGAATGACCCCGTTCCATTAGCTTCCAGTTTACCAGAGGGTAAGGATGCACTGCACAGAGACAGTACAGTATAGCAGATGGTCACGAACACAGCATCTGGGGCCAGGATGTCTGGATTCAAATCTCAGTTCTACTGCTCATTAGGTGTGGACCTTCGGGCAAATTACTCAACTATTCTGAAGCCCAATTTCCCTGGCTGTTAAGTGGAGATAATAGCTTCTACTTGATAAAGTGGTAGAAATTTTATGGTAACACTGGTAAAATACTAAGTGGAGTGCCTACCAAGTCAGCGCTCACTAAAGGCTATACTGCTGAACACCTCAATCTTAGTTTTAGGGCTCAGCAAGCAAGTTCCGAAGGGGCAAAGATTACTGGTTTAACTCACTACATAACAAGCAGTGGAGTATTTGTTATCTATCCCACATAGAGCAACCACAGTGATTTTCTTAAAGAACTGCAAATCAGAGCTCATAATCCAGGTTTAAGCTCTTCATTGGCTTCCCACTGCTGAGTAAAATCCAAACTCCAGGCCATGGCCCAGAAGGCCCTGTGCCACCTGGCTGCAGCCCTCTCCTCTCCAACCACCCATGCCCCTGATCACTGGGCATCAGCCATGCAGTCTCCCCATTCCCTGACCAAGCCCTCTGCAGCTTTTTGTGCCCTCTCTTCTGCTCTTCCATGGCTGGCCTCTCAGCTCGAATGTCCTCTCCTAGAGACTCACCCTGGCTCCCTGTCCAGCCTGGCTTTCCCCACCACTCTCTCCTTGCTCTGTTCACCTCCCACATGGCGCCCACCAGCCCCCTTGTTTCATCTGACTCTCCCACGGGGGGCCCAGCCTTGCTGGTCTTGTCACCTGTTCCCCACATCACCAAGGGTCTGGCTGCAGTTCGTAGTCAATGAATGAATAAATGAATGCAGTAGTGCCCTAGAACAATACACTGTATGACCAAGAACATTGTAATTCCTGATTGATCCCTTTCTGCGTGTCAGGAACTCAGAGAAATACTTTATTGACTTAGTTCCTTTAATCCCCTAACAACCAGAGAGGTGGGTACTGTTATTACCTCTCTTTTATGGAAAAGGAAACCAGATCTCAGAGGTTAGTAATCTGCCCACGTTCACAAAGCTGCTAAGTGGCAAAGCTAAGATCTCAATGTGACCCGATTACCCCAGAATCTGGCAAGGGCAGCCCCAGATCAGAGCCAGCTGCCAGTGTGACCCTCAGCTTTCAGTTCACTAGCCTCAAGCCAAAAGCACATTTCCTCTCTCCACTCAGATGAAAGCCCCTGTTCAGCAAGCCCTAAAATTTGGACTTGTACCATTACACTAGACCAGTGGTTTTCCAGCACCTTTTTAAAAGCAGCACCTTTCTCAAATAGACACTGTGCCAAACCCCAACACAGCAAAGAAACACACAGGTGACCAGCCTGAGAGCTGATGCGCACGGTGGACGGTCCTTCCCTTATCACTGTCTGTGCACAGTTAAGTCCACATGTAGGACACATGCATGCACACGCGCGCACACACACAGAGTGAGGCTTCCTGCCCTAATCTAGTTGCCTTCATCACTGCATAAACAGCCCCTCTCTGGACTCCAATCAGGCCACTGGGCTGACAGCTTCAATGCCAATCACAGAGCAGTGGAGGTGTCTTCAAATTATTTTTTAAGTATACAGCCATACAACCCAAAATTTTTAACTGAAAGCATATTTCAGTACAACACCTCAATGCTTTCATGCTGAAATTGCATCAAAAGTAAATTTTTGTATGAAAAAGAAATTAAACCGGTTAGGATTTTTAAACCTTTAAGACAGAAAAAAGATCCAACCTCTCGCAGGTATTACCTTGGACCGTTTTCCCCAAGTAATCTCCTTTGCGTTCCTTGTTAATGACATACTGGTATATCTTTCCAGTGGTCACGTTATTGTCCTTGGTGAGGCGGATGTCCAGGAACCGCTCATAGTTACCCAGATCAAGGTCGACTTCTCCACCATCATCCAGTACAAAAACCTCACCTGTGGTGAACAATGAAAATGGTTAGGCTGAGTGAAAAATACATATGCCATATGGCACAGCCTCAAAATATAAACACTCCCACAGGACAAAATCTGCATTATTCTGATATGAAGCAGAGAAATTTCCTTCTAGAAAATGATACGAAGAAAAAGGTAATAGCATACTTCAAGTCTATCAACAACCTCAGTCTCAGAGCAGGAAGAGTTAGGAAGTAGCATGGGATGGAAGGAAATTACAGCTTAAATATATGGGATTTCACAGAAGGCTGCTATCTGCTGCCTAAAGAGAAAGAAACTTGAACAGTCTTCTACTTGCGCAGAGAAAGGTTTAAAGTGTGACAAGTATGATTTGATTCAAAACATAAACAAGATAAAAAGATCGTGCTGATTATAAAATCTAGCTTATGGGCTATACTTTAGTCCTAAACAAAGTTGCGAAACTGCAGTTTCTCCCATTCCTTTGTTTAACATTCATTCCTTGAAACATCATTCCAGACATGTGCCCAGAGTGGTTCCTTCCTACCATCAGAAGAGAAGACAAGCTCAAGAATAGGGAAGGAAAAAATGTCTTATTTTTCCCCCTCGGAGAGACAGTTCGTCCCCAGCTCAAGAACTGTGTATGAAATATTGCTCTGTTTGTTAGTGTTTTCCTGACAGTATTTATTATGTAAGGACTTTTGCTCTAAAGACACTCATCCTTAAAACTTAAGACATACATTCTACAGTACATCTATCCCCAGTTTTGAGCAAGTAACCTGTTAGGTAATTCAAACATGGGTATACGTCATACTGTTGATAAATACTGGGCAATAACAAACAAGCAAAGTGCTACTTTCTTAACCTTCTTTAATGGGTTCAACTTTTCACTCATCTGAAATTTGCTTGTTTCTATTACTGTTAGCAAAACAGAATCTCAGGTTTACAGATCACCCAAGCCCAGTATCTATGTGTGGTCCTACAAAGTGGTCCTTTAGCCCCTGTTTAAATACCACTACTGAAAGGAACCCAGTTTCTTAAGTTGGTCACCCCACTCTTGGAGAGCACTTGCTTATTATAAAGACCTTTCTTATACCTGGCCAAAATTAATTTCCTTACTTCTTTCCCCCAATCCTACAGCTAAAGATGGGAGCCACAAAGAATACAGATAATCCCTCTTCTCAGGTATTTAGAGAAAGTTATTATGTCGCCAGATTTCTTTGTTTCAAGAAAAGGGACAAACTTTCATTCTGGCACCAAACTCATTTCCATTAGTTCTATTACAGAAACCTCTAGACTCTATCACTATATTGCCTATTAAGATTTCGGCAGCTTCTCGGGCTGGGTGAGGAAAGCACCACACTGCTACACTAAGGACCTTTTCAGAAGGCAGGACATGGAAGTTATGTTATACACACAATTTCCAAGGGCTGACATGTTCCTCCACGTACTATGCAATTATTATTTTTAAAGAAGAAAGAGTGCATTTTGCTTACCATGCTCATAAGGAGAGAATGTTCCAGCATCAATGTTAATGTATGGATCAATTTTAATTGAAGTTACGTGTAAACCACATGACTTCAGTATTGTGCCCACACTGCTGGCGATGATTCCTTTTCCAATTCCTGATATAACACCACCAGTAACTAGAATATACTTCATTTTGCTTTTTGACCTGGAAGAAAAATTACAGATAAATAAATGTCAACAAATCAAGCTTATCTGGGTTCAAATGCTGGCTCTGCCACATGGTAGCTGTGCACCCTTTAGGTGCCTCAGTTTCCCTGTCGCGTGGCTTTAGCAGTTTCTAACAAACGTTTTCCTGATCATTGAAAGGCTTTGGTCAATGAGTTGGAAAATAACTGCTCATCAAATAAGGCGGCTTTTGTTCAGAGCTTTGACAACTAACAATCTTGAAAGTCAACCTGAAAAGAAAAAAGGAAAAAAGAAACAAACGAAAACCAGAGCTCTGCCAAGTGTTAGCTGACATGGCCAGCAGGACCAGCAGGACTGGGACACCGAGCAGGTGCTTCACTATTCCGCTGCATGGGGAAACAGATTCAATCCTGGGTGAGCACTGTGATCTCCAGAGAAAGGGAAAATGTCTCTGGCTAAATACGATTGTTATCACCAAGAAAACACAGCTTCTCCAGGCTACTGAAGACAGAATGAACAGAAGAACTTCAACATTTAAGAGGAGTCGCAGTTAAACCTAAACATCTTTTTCTTAAAGGTAATTCTTCTGTAATTTAGTAGTAAGTCGCTCTTGGCCAGCACTCTCTCCCAGGAATGCCATGAAGAGACACAGACAAGGAAAGGGACATCAGATAACAAACTGGGATGAAGGACATAATGGGCAGAGGATGCAAAGACAGGACTGATTAGATTAAACCCAAAGAGCAGTGGGTTGTGGCAAGGGGTGGAAGAGACATGACGGGAAATAAAAGGGGTGGATGGAACACCATAGAACAGCACAAACAGCAGAGAAACAGGCTCACCAGGGAGAACTGATCACTGGCCCCCAGTTCCAGAGCTCCAGAAACCATTTGGTCTGAAAACCCAAATGTGATCCAAATGAGAAACACAATCACCAGGAGGAAGAGAATGCTTGCTTTGGCAGGGTCAGGGCATTTTCCTCCTCCAGAAACACTTCATGTGCAGCCAAATTACAATAAAAATAAGCTTAAGAAAGGAAGGAGGAGAACAAGGAGGTGGGGGCGATCTGCTTGAAGCATTCTCCTCCCAGGGCAGGAATGAACACACTCGAGACAAAGACCTAAGAGTGCTCAGAATGACTTCCCTTCAGACAGCAAGGAAGACACCTGACCCATGGCAACATTCCCAAAAGCCTGCTCTCTGGTTTCTGCAAAATGTACTTGGGATCCCCAAAAAGGGATTTATGGATAGATAAATCAAAGAAATACTGGTTATACACTCAGTTGGTTTATTTAATGAGACTTCTGGGAGCCTTTAATAAGTTGACATGCACTGCCATCTCCCCAGAAGGGTATACAGTATGCAGTTTCCCCAAACTCATTTGACCCCAAGTTCCTAATATTTGGGGGAAACACTGCTCTGTCAGCTCACAGCTGAACGTTCCTTAATAACACATGAATACCAGACTTGGCTACATTTTAGATATGTCCTACGCAGACATATCCTTGAACCTATACCCTGGTCTCCCAGACTGAATTTTAGATGTTCCTAGAAATTCCTCAGCCACCCCAAGTGGGTTACAGAGCAGGTTACTCTATGGAAGAGTCACTTCAACTATTTGCATTTGATTTGTTCCAATTTTACTCTTAAGAGGGTAATAACACCTCTCTGTAGGGAAGATTCATTCTTGCAGACTTCCGGCAATAAATACCCCAATGTGCTCATGGGCCAGGTCAGGGAGGCTCACGGGGCTCAGCCACTCACCTTCACTGTGGCAGTACTGCTGTGCTAGGCACTCTGGGAGCCACAACATCAATCAAACCTGGGCCCATACGTCAAGTTGCTAGCAGTCCAGTTACAGAGACAAAACATTTACAGATAAATGAGTAATCCAGTGATGGCGGGAAGTAGAAGCCACAAACGGGGAATGGAGGGCAGAAGGCATTCAGCAGCAAGCCCAGGGTGAACGGCCAAGACCCAGCAGAGGAAGGTGAGAGAAGTTGGGAGGGGAGAGGATTCAGGGTCCGGCTTTGTTGACCTGAGACTTGCAGTGGGCCCTGGACTGACTGCGTGACCTGAAGCATGGGAAACAGGACACAGTGAGCAGGAAGGTGATGGCTATCTACAGAAGACAGAAGAGGGGCCAAGAAAAAGATGGTGGAGAAGGGTGGTGGGGGAGGGGAAGACAGTGAGAAACCGTGTGGAAATGTAGGCAAGGGGAGAAAGCATATATGGAAGCTTGAATGCCCAATCTGAATTTTATTCTGAAGGTGCTGGAGACACCGGAAGGTTTTCAAACAGTAGTAACATAAATCAAAATGCGACAGAATTCAAGATGAAAAAAAAAAGCTTTTTCTTGTTAAATGTGTGAGATCCACTTTCATCCCCACCACTTGTGTCCTGAGACCTATCAAGTCACTTCAGCAGCCTGAAGCCTGGGTCCTTCCTTCCATGAAATCGGGATGCGAATCACCTGCATCGTCTGGGTCACAGCACTGCTGAAGATTCAAAATTATGAGTGTGGACGTTAAGTGCGCCATGCAAACAAGGATAACTTTAAAATGCAGCATCCTCACTCCGGTCTGGGGAGCTGGGAGCGGAGGGCCTACTGTGGAGCCGTGAGGATTGCAACGCGGGGCTGTGGGCGCGGCTAACTGCAAGGCCCCTCCCGTCCACGGGAGTCGGGGCGCGCCCGAGGGGGGCCTCGGCCAGTTTACCATCCCCCACCGCAGCAGGCCTGTCTCGGACCTTGAGCCGCCTCCTGGTAACGCTAAGGCCGTGCTTGAAGCGGGATGGGGTGGCCTGGGGCAGGCCGAATGCAGCGGCAGCCGCCGGGGCTGCTCGGGGAGGGTTGGCCGGTGGGACTACCGCGTCTCTACGGTCCTATCGGTCCCACGTGCCCTCCCAGGCGCCTCGGTCAGCCGATCTAGGCCGCGCTGAATGGACGCTACCGGACCGCGCAGCCCAGACCCACAGCCTTTCCCGCCGCCCCACGACGCCCCTTGCGGCCAGTCTTCCCGGAGCGCCCGGCCACGGGGCCCCTCGCGCGGGAGCCGGCTTCTCGCCGGTCTGGCCGCCCGCCCCACGCCAGTTAGGCACACAGCCCATTGGGCAGGCCGGCGAGTCACCTCACCCTGATTGGTGCGAGCGGTGTCTGTCAGCCAGCGGTGTGGCTGTCCGGCGCCGGGCTCAGCTCGCGCCGCCGATACCTGCACGGGAGAACAGTACCCCGGGAATCCCTGGAGTCAGCTTACCTGAGGCCGGCTTCTGATCCTGTCGTCTGCTAAGGAGCAAGGGGAGCAACGCGAACACTGGGACCCGGGTAGCCACTGAACCACCCGAGCCGCATGCGCCCGGCAGTATTTCATGGAGGCGGGCTCAAGGCGGTGCGCACGCAGAGGCGGGGGGCGGAGCTGGCGCGCGGGCCCTCCCCGGGGCGGGGCGGGGCCCCGAGTGCGCAGGCGCGGGGCAAAAACTAGTTCCAGCCGCTGCGGCTGTCGTTTAGTCTCCCCGGTGCCGACGCCTGGGCAGCGCAGGTCTTCAAGACCGAGCGGGTTCTGGCGTCTCTGCCTCTCAGCGTCTGTTACAGTGGTCCAAGCTTCCTCTCTTGAGGGGGAAGAGACTGATTTTGGAATCACACCTGGCAAATCCACCGCCTGGGCCCAGCCCGCTTTCCGAACAGCCTTCTAGAGGAGGCTGGATCATCCCACGGCGTCTCTGAACCGTCCAACCCTGTGAGCATGATGCTCATGGTTCCTGTGGTGCGACCCCAACCCATCTCCCCCCTCCGCGCCCTCTGCACCAAGGGACGCCGGCAGTTGCCACCGCGGGCCTCTGAAAGGCAAGGCCAAGAAAGTGACTCCTCACCGGCTCCTTCCTCATCCAGCTCCTTTTCCCCACACCTGTCCTGACAGCGGTGGCTTTAGATGAACGAGGGCCCAGAGACGTACAGTTTCATCCAGCTAACATTCACTGAGCACCCAATGTGTGCCACATGCTCTGCTGGGCCCCAAGGGACTCTATCCTAGGTCTACTTACGAAGTGAGGCAAACTGATCAGCTGATTACACCTCATCATGATTTTCCTAAGTGCTTGCCGCTGGGGGGCCTGGTGCCGGGGAGTGAGCGCCCAGTGAGGGGAGTGACCACGTCTGATGGGGGTTGGGGATGCAGGTAAGGAAGTCTTTCCTGAAAAAGTGGCTTTAAGGTTGAGACCTGAAGTTTACTGGCAAAGAAAGGGAAGAGAGTGGGAAGAGAAAAAGGGAGAGGTGGGAGTAAGAATGAGTGAGGCAGAAAGAAAAGCCTGTGCAAAGGCCCAGGAAAAGCCTAGCACCGCTGGACTGGAAGGCCAGTGTAGCCTGCCCTGGAGAGAGCCAACCAGAGGGAGAGTTTGAGACCAGGCTGGAGAGGTCAACATGGCCAACCATGCAGGGCATTATAGACCAAATTAAGGATTTTTTTCCTCCTAAGGGCAGTGGGAAGCCATAGATAATTTTTTGAGGAGGGGGTTTTATTTTTCTTTGAATAGTAAATACATGCACATGGTTAATATTTTTTCTCCAAACACAACACAAGGGTATACTTGCTCCTGTACTCCAGTGTTCTGCTTGCTTCCCTAGAAGCAATTTGTCACAAGTTCTGTATCTCTTCTTTGAAGGATTTAAAGAAAAGGTGTGACATGATCAGATTTATATTTCAGGAAAATGACTCAAACAAATAGATTCCCAAAAACCAGTTTGGAGGATCCTGCAGTGACCCATAAGAGAGGCTCCTGGCTTCTTTCCAGTCGGGATCCCCACCACTTATACTCTGCAGGCTACCCAAGCCACACTCAGTTCCAAATCTAAAACATGCTTGGGATGTGTTCAAAGGTGCTCTATAGCCACACATTCTTTTAAGGAGCATTCAGTCAAAATGCCTGGGACTTGGCAGACACTGAGAACATGCTCACCCAAGTAATGAAGATGCTGCAGGAGGTATAAAAATAAGCCATTCACTCAGCCAGTCTTTGGATGACCACTTTACCCTTTCCTTCCTGAAACCTCTACCATCTCCTCCCCCAGACTCTGTCTCAACGAATGGTCTTGGTTCCTGTTTCCTCTGAGAAAGCAGAAGCTATCAGGAGAACTTCTGAAGCTCCCACCACAGATCCATCAACCTACTTTTATCTGCAGAAGCTCTGCCTTCTTTCCTACACTGTGGGCAGACTATCCTCAGTGCTCCAAGCACCACATCCTCTCATCAACTCAAGAATGTCACTCAGAATAGAGAGCCCAGAAATAAACCCATGCATATATGGTCAATTAATAAATGACAAAGAAGGCAAGAATAAGAATATACAATAGGGAAAAGACAGTCTCTTCAATAGACGGTGTTAGGAAAATTGGACAGTTATGTGCAAGAGAATGAAACTGGATTAGTGTCCAACACCATACACAAAAGTAAACTTGAAATGGATTAAAGACCTAAATATAAGACATGAAACCATAAAACTCTCACAGTTCTCCCCTTTTGTATCATCAGTTCTTCCCTCTCCACCAGATCATTTCCACTAGCATGATGCAATTTCTCCCATCTTAACAAAAAGCCCCTCTCTTGACTGTACATAATTCTCTGGCTGCCCCTTCACTTACTTTTCTGTGCCCCTTTTCAGCACAACTCCTGGAAAGTATTGTTTGTATACTTGCTGAGTCCAATTTCTTCCCTCTCTCTTGAACCCATTCAGGCTCTTGCTCATGTAATTCCACTGAAACTGTTCTTGTTAAAAATTAACCTCTCTTCCCAGACCTCTTCTCTGTGTACCAGCCTAGCCTCACAAGTACCAGATAAAGATACCAGTGTGGCTGTGCATGCATGTCGTGAGTGCTTGTGTGTGTGTGTGTGTGTGTGTGTGTGTGTGTGTGTGTGTGTGTGTGTTTGCATATTTGAGCTACTCCTCTTCCCAACCTTGAGCTCACAGATCCCTATGAGCTCCTGGGTGCAGGCATACTGCCCCCAAATCCTGCCCCTATACTGACCACTTTCCTAACAGCATTTGTCACAACTAGTTACTCCCTCCCCAAAACACGGTCTTTACTTGGCTTGTAGGAAATCACTTGCTCTCAATTTTTCTATTTCACAGGCCTCACCTTCTGGGTCTCCTTTCCTAGATCCTCTCCTCTTCCTGACTTGTAAACACCAGTATGCCCCAGGGCTCAAAATATCTTTCCTTCATCTCTAATTATGCTCTACATGATCTCATTCAAACTCTGAACACCAGACTTTAAATACCAAATTTTAAATACCATCTATAGTCTGATGATTCCCAAATTAATATTTCCAGCTGGGACCACTCTCCTGAACCACAACACCGGGGCTCTCTGAAGTCAGCCTGTGCAAGGGTACCAAAGGCCAGGCACCTTGTCTTCAGCAGGATCAATTCTGCTATGCTGTTTACTAGACTCAGCTAAACCAAGGGTCAGACTCTCTAAAGGGCCTGACAGCAAATATTTTAGGTTTTGTGTGCCAGACAGTCCTGGTCACAACAACTCAACTATGTTTTCATAGCACAAAAGTGTCCATAGATAATACATAAACAACATAAGTGTGGCTGTGTTCCTATACAACTATTTATTTATGGAAATGCACATTTGGTCTGAAGCCCAAAGTTTGCCAACCCCTGTGCTAAACACCTCTCGTCTAGCTTCTTTCTGCCCCATAATTTCCTTATAGGTTTCTCCCGAGAGCATTCCTCAACTGTTCACTTACACAAGAAGCCCATCTCAGACTGGAACCCAACTGGAGACTGCACCCCTCCTGCCATCCCTGCCAAGGTGCACCCGAGGTTCACCCTAACACACCACAGGGTGCTGAAGTTGCCTATTTACTTGTCTGTCTCCTGCACCCCAGATTGTAATCTCTTTGAGATTATTTCATGTTGCTGTGTCTCAGTTCCTGTATGAGGGACAGTCTTCTTTACCTTTTAATAACGAGCATCTGACATATTTCATTCCCATTGCTGCCTCTGATGCAAACGCATCATTACTGCATTACATATGATGAGGCCAAGGCTGAGAAGAATAAACGCCCTGCTGAGCACACATGTGATGGTTCCCTCAGTCCTCCTGCTCTACCAGCTCCACACCTGCAGAACTGTGTCCTCACCAAGGCTTCTGGACTGACTTTTTCCACTTTCACGTTGCTCTGCTGTCATCTTAGTCTGATTTTCTGATAGATTGGGTGAGCAACAGGGCAGGAGAGAGACTGCAACTATTGACTTGAATTTGCTGTACCTTTTTCCCAGGTTGGGGCTATTTATTCCAAAACTAAATTTTATTTAGTTTTTAAAAAATGTGTAAATAGAACAAAATTCAAAAGGGAAAAAGGAATAAATGTACAATTAAAGCCTCCCTCTCATTTCTCTTCCATGACCAGCTAGTTTTCCTCCCAGAGGCAACCACTATTACCAGTTTCTTGTGTATATTTCAAGAGACACTCTGTGCATATGTCTATCTCCTTTCCTATTGGCTGTATATTATTTCAGTATGAATGTGTTATATTGGATTTTCCTCACTTGAGCTAGTTGTTTTTAATGATGTTATTTAGTAAATTAGTTGGTTACACACTCACTTTGATCATGAAAGGATTAAGGCCATGTGTGTGTATGTGTAAAATATAAGAGAAAAATAAGACAAAGGAAAAATAAGGACAGGAACTTTTCTCCTCAGTGACACTCCATTGCCTTCAGAATAGTCAAAACCACACTTTGGTTTACAAGGCTACGGACAAGCTGGCCTCAGTTTACCGCTCTGGCCACATGACCTACCCCACACTCTAGCTATGCCAGACCCTCCGGTTCCCTGAACATGCCTGTTCTCCTACCCACATCTGGATCTTCTGCTGGAGTATCCCTCCCCGTTGTCTTGCTACTGTCACATCTCAGATTGGCCTCACTGCCCCAAAGTAATTTTTCTGGACAGCCTCCCCCCAACTTGCAGTCAGCACTTCTCCTCCATTCTTGCTCCTGGGCTTCCCCAAGGAGGGGGCTTACAAACTGTATCCTAGTGGTTTGTTTCCTTGGCCAGCCCTCCCACTTACCGACGAGCTCCTGAGGTCCAGGGCCTGTTTCTCTGATACGGTGTCCTATGTCCAGTGCCTTGCTGGTCCCAGCACAGAGCAGGCATTTGGAAAAAAAATTTTTCCATAAATAAATCAATCAGAAATTAAGTTAGATCCCAAATCCTACACCCTTTCTACAGCTGGGTCACAAATTTGACTTTTAACTTCCTAGCAGCCAAAGTGAAGCAGGTCAGTATGATTAAGTAGAAAACCATGGAACAGTTGTTCAGGAGAAATGCCACTTTCTCAAACAACCCTTCACTAGCCCCTTAGGGTTCCTTACTGGTACCCTTAAGTCCTCCCCCAACTATTTTCCCATTGTAGCCTTTATCAAAACTGTAATAACCGATGGCATTAACTGGCTATGTGGTATCTATGTATCCCACACCTCGCACATTGCCTGTAGAGGATCAGTAGATCTTTACTGAAGGAATTGAAAGGACCATAATTCCTGCTACTGAGACCAGAAACAGTTTCTTCTGTGAGTCTTTGTGGAGAAGACACAGGATATGTAATGTGAGGATGAATGGTCTCAATAACTCCATACGGCAGACATATAGGCAAGGGTTCACAGGGCTGTTCCTCATGATGATTCTCAAGAAAGGCTGACTACAAAGTGCAATACAAGCTCTGCAGAGAGTCACTGGGATGCCGGTTGTGTGCAGAGTAGGCGAGACCTGGCTTATTCGGGAGTAAATTATGAAGCATCGTTTGGTGTTCCTCTGTAAAGAATGTTCTCTGACCTGAGGACTGGGTAGATTATGAGGAGCAGTGAGTGCAACATTATACTCGGAGATACATGGAGTGAAGTTACTCTAGGCTTCAAGTTAAATTCAAAGGCTTTCAACCATCAGTAGAGTTTGGGGTAAAATTCATACCACCTCAGAATTAAAGGATGTCCTTCAGGGAGAGCATGACGAGGTGTTAGAATATTCTGATGGAGACATCTGTCTCTTGTAGGGCATATAATGATATGTATTACTATTATATATGGTCGTATGTTGTAACCATGCACTAGTATCTCAATGACACATTTAGGAGGAAACTGTAGTAAAGAGAAAGAATAAACACTTCATAAAAATATGCTATTAGGAAGCGTAATAATGAACTCTTCGTTGACAAATACACTATCATGAACATCACCACACATCCCAGATTTGGGAGGACAGTTCTGATTTCTTGGAATTGTATTATTTTTAATAAAAGTAATGTGTTACATGTATAACTAAATGTCGTTTTGTTATTATACCTCTGTAAGACTTTCAATGCAAGTAAATAGGCAGAAGAGAAAATGGGTACTTTTAATATGTTTTCACTTTGGGGTTCAGGAAACGTGGCAAACAGGACCCATCCCAGTATCCTCATTGTGACAAGCCCTCCCAGCTCCTTATGCTAGTCCAGGGCCAGTCCTCGGATCTACAGACTTCTATTCATCTGTACCAGCGTTTTCCACATTACATCAAGATTATCTGGATTTGCTTCTTTCTAGACTGAAAGAACTGCCTCTTTTCAGCTCCAGTAGCTTTGAGACAGGGTGGTGAAGCCTTCCGCAAACTTCCATGAGCTCTCCAGAACCACTGCCAACACAGGACCCACCTAAAAACTGTGCCCATCATGCAAACAGAGCATTAAATGCGCTCCTACCACTTGCTTCCAACCAGATTGTGGTCCCTATGTCCTTACAGTATCCAAACTCCAGAGGCAAGCATTCTGTCCACAGTACCTAGCCCCCTGCTTGGCCCATGGCAGGCCTCAGTAAATATTTGATGAACTGAATTAAGACTATGAAATTACCTTGTGTCTTTTAACTGCCTCGTGGTCTGGCTTTTTTCCACCTCCCTGTCCAAGACAAATGAGTGTCAGTGCAAGAAAACCAATTGTATTTCAGTTGGTGGGAAGATGCCATGGAAGAAATCCTTATATCAACCCAGCTCAATAATCCTAGGGACTCAAGTATGTCCATATGTCCAGGCAATGTTTCCCTACAGTGATTTGAGGACTGAGGATCACTGAAGTGTCCATATACCAATGGACTGAAGGAATTGAAAGGACCATAATTCCTGCTACTGAGACCAGAAACAGTTTCTTCTGTGAGTCTTTGTGGAGAAGACACAGGATATGTAATGTGAGGATGAATGGTCTCAATCCATTCCACTGGGTACCTAGCATTCTCCCAGCTGCAGCAACCACTTCAGTGGGTCCGATCCTCTGTGCTGTGCCTGGGGCCCTACAGTCAGCAGGGCCAGCTTGTGGGGAGAGTGGCTGACTGTGGAGAAGACGAACTGGAACCCGCTCAGCACTTCTGCATCTGTCTGTTACCACATCCTCCTGCAGAGAATAGTGGCCGCTGCTTCTCCTCATCTCCAACCCTCAGAACAGGTCCTCTGTTGGCCTCTCTCACACAGATTTATAGGGAAGAGGGTTCCAGGAAATGCAGTTCCAATTTAACCAAGTTGAAAGTAAAACTTGGAGCAATGGGTGCCGTGGAGCAAGAAGTCAAGAGGCCAGAGACAGGCGCCAAGGAGAGCTTCAGACCCACCTGCTCATGCCCGGACAACAGGATGACAAGAAAGGAGTTCTATCCTCAAGCTGCTGGGACTTTGGGTCTCTGTGCTTTCAGCTGAAAGTGTGTCCCAATCAAACACTCTCTGCTTTTCCACTTGTAACTGTCACTTTAAATGTCTGATCCCTCCGAGCTGTGGATCTGCTCTTTGCCTTGCTGCTCTGTCAGACCCTGGCTTCCCATTTTGCTCGGCAGCCCCCACACCTGTGGCCCCTCATACACAGTCCAAGCTAAGCCTGCCACTGCTCAGTGTCCAGGCGCTGCAGGAAATCCCCACCGAGGCTCCCCTCCAGGCATAGGAGAAACTGCCTTTACTATGAAGTTCCTGTCTCTTCCACTGAAAGCCCAGCCTGCCTTTCTTGCCTCCTTCTCCCTGAACTGGCCTCAGGTCTGCACTTTGCCCTACACCCCCCTCCCTCTGCACACCTCCCCCCCTCCAGTGTGGTCACCTGGAGTGTCTTTATGGCCCACAGCCAGTCGGCCGGTGTACAGTTTTGAATGCTCAGTCAGCTCCCATGGGCCCAGGGTAGGCTTTTCTGCCTTTATCAAAGGCTACCTTGCCCCAGGGCCTACAGCAAGCTAAGCCTCCATGACAGAGGCAGTGGCTTAAGTAAGATAAATGTTTCTCTCTCACTTAGCTAACAGCCTTAGCTGAGTGGTCCTGGATGACAGGCCAGCCACCAAGGGACCCAGTTTCCTTCCTTCTTGTCACTCTGCCTTCCCACAGGGTGTTGTCCTCGTCTGCGTGGTGAAGACAGGGTTCCTGCCACGTCTGTATTCATATCCTCACAGGAATGAGGAAAGAAAAGAAGTGAAGGAAGCAATTTTCTTTTAAGCAAATAATGTTACCCTATCTGACACATCCCACTGGTCAGAACTGAGTCAGAGGGCCACATCTGGGCTGTAGGGGAGGCTGGGAAATGTAGTCTCAGGCAGGGTGACCATCTGCCCAGATAAACGCTAATTTCTATGGAAGAAGTAGAGAATACTTTGGGGGGATTTAGGGGGATAACCAGAAGTCCACCACAGCCTGGCTACCACCTAATGCCTAGAGGATAATCACTCTCTTCTGCTTGCCATGCCCACTTCTGGTTCATTCCTTCCCCATCCCAGAGAAAATTTCGGGTCTATCCAGAGCTTTTCCTCTAAAAACCTAAAAATGGTATCATCCAGTACAGCAGACGCTGTCATCACCCTGCCCATGTCCTTAGCCTCCAGGACATATTACCCAGACTTCCAACTGTCACTTAGTTCAAATCTTCACCTAAGGTCTGCCCTAGGCTGCCAGAGCAGGCCCAAGTCCTTCCCCTGAGCCCAATTCAGTTCGGTTCGTCTCCGCCAACACTAGTACAGGCCCACCGAGCTCGCTCAGCACATGACATAGGCCAGACACACGGCCCTGAGTGATTTACCTGCAGCCGTCATTTAATTTTCACAAGGCCCGTTGAGGTCAGTTCTTCTCTCCACTTCACAGATGAGGAAACTGTTTTTCCAATTACGCTGTCTTCAAATTCATGGGCATCACCATTGACAAGAAGTGTTCCATGAGCAGATATTGTGCATGGCAGTGATCTGTCACTTTTTCGTCCAATTATCAGAAACTCCTTTCTTATTCTTGATAGAATTAGGATCCTTTGAGTCTTACTTTAGTGATACAATTGTTCTCTAACAGCTCTGCCTTTTCTTTCATTGACAACATGTAATGTTGAAATTTCTTGTCACAATATAAAGGGCTTTAGAATACAATAGTACTTTTTTCAAGTCAACTATTAATAAATTATGATGATGTTTTCTTCTAACATATACAGACATTGCATTATTAGTCTTAATGACTTTTCTTCAGGATTCAAACCGTAACTCCAACTCAGCTCACTGGTAATTTTGCTTTTCCAAAGATAAATTTTTTTGAACGCATAAATGTTGTTGGCATCTATTAATATTGTGGAGGAGTCACTAAGACCACTCTCAGTGGCCAATGATTTGCTAAAAGGGACTCACAGAACTCAGAAAAGCTGTTAAATTCATGGTTACAGTTTATTATAATGGAAGGAAACAAATTAAAATCAGGGGAAAGGATGCTTGGGTGAAGAAGGCCAGAAGAATGCAGACACAAACTTCTCATTTCCCTCCTCTGATGGAGTCACGCCGAAGACCTAATTATCCCAGCAATGATGTGTGAAATATGGGCAAAGGGTTGCCAATCAGGGATGCTCACTTAGCCTTGGTGTCCAAGGTTTTTAACTAAGGGTCGGTCACATAGGGATGAGGCACCCATGTGACCAACCCTGGCTACTCCATCTCCAGGCCCAGAGGTCAAACTGACACAGCAGTGCAGCAGGGTCCAAGGCCTCGGGCTTATAAAACACTCTCATGAGGCAGGACATTCCTCCAAGGGCCCAGTGGTCGCCTTCAAGGAGCCAGTCAAGGACCAGCCCTGAAGACCTTTGGAATGTGCAGGATCTTGGCAACCCAGACCTGTTGAATGAACCCATTACTGTGCAAATATAGTTACTTGCATATGGGTCTCTGTGCCTTTTCATTTTGATCAAGTTCATTCAGAGACTCAAAAATGTCAAGTGAGTCAGATTTTGAAACAATTACCAGTCTTCAAAAAAAATTGCAAAGTGAGATGGGTTCACAATGTTAAATTTTTATTTTGGGGATTATTTTAAACTCATAAGCTCTTGACAAAACCTTTCTTTGGTGAGTCAACCCATTTCTGTATGACACAGCAGAGAATAGTTTTATTGTCCTATTTCTTCACATAAGGCTGAAAACGTACAGGGCAGAAAAGCTTTGGTTTTTTTTTTTTTTTGGTTTTTTTTTTTGAGAGGGCATCTCTCATATTTAGTGATCAAATGGTTGTTAACAACAATAAAATTCTGTATAGGGGGG
This sequence comes from Manis javanica, assembly GCF_040802235.1. Lineage (NCBI taxonomy): Eukaryota > Metazoa > Chordata > Mammalia > Pholidota > Manidae > Manis > Manis javanica. The sequence goes on along the minus strand of NC_133159.1, from coordinate 31,540,558 downwards.
TCAATGCTCAATGCACAATCATTAATCCATCTCAAGCCTAATTCTCATCAGTCTCCAATCTTCTGAAGCATAACGAACACGTTCTTACATGGTGAACGATTTCTTACATAGTGAATAAGTTCTTACATGGTGAACAGTACAAGGGCATTCATCACAGAAACTTTCGGTTTTGATCACGCATTATGAATTATAAACAATCAGGTCAAATATGAATATTCGTTTGATTTTTATACTTGATTTATATGTGGATCCCACATTTCTCCTTTTATTATTATTATTATTATTTTTTTAATAAAATGCTAAAGTGGTAGGTAGATGCAAGATAAAAGTAGAAAACATAGTTTAGTGTTGTAAGAGAGCAATTGTAGATGATCAGGTGTGTGCCTGTAGACTATGTGTTAATCCAAGCTAGACAAGGGCCTTAAAACATCCACGGATGCAGATTTCTCTCAAAACAGGGGGGGTGAGGTTCTAAGCCTCACCACTGTTGATCCCCAATTTCTCACCTGCTGGCCCCCCTGCGACTGTGCCTGTCTTAGGTTGTTCCTCCCTTGAGGAATCTTACCCGTAAGCTTTGGTTTTAATTTACCATTTTGATCACATTTATTTGTGGAATTCAGTGCTTCAGGGAAAGCTCTATGTACATTGACTTTCTATGGATAAAAGAACATGCTGCTCAGATCTCAGGATTTTCAGAATGAACTTGTAAAGCCATGACATCTTACTGCAGTGACCCCATGAGCCCACAAATTCACCAGTGTTATCACACATTTTAGTCAATTCAAGGGGCTCATTTACCTATGGCTACTTGCTCCTTATGAGTTCTGAGAATTCTTCTGGTGCTTCCAACTGATCATAGTACTGATGACTGAAGACTCATCATTTTGCAGTGACAGTTTTTTTGAGCTTCTTAACTGTCTTTGGTTCTAAACCACATGAGATGTTTTCAATGTATGCACAGATTATTTGGAAGTGGCCACTTTGCTATGTGCTTCTTTTGCCCCAGACTTCTCTTGAATAATTGATCTGATTAATTTATTTTAAATTATTTTTGGGCTTAGACATAAAGTTGTTACTGTCTTTAATCATTTTTGAAACATAAAATACATTGAATGAGGTGTATGACGTGTGTGAATCTACATTGCATACTTGGTGAATTTTTCCATATGCATGTGCCAGATCCAGATAAAGACAATTTCCATTCTCCCAGAAAGCAACCTTATTCCCCCCAGGTAACCACTGATCTGATTTCTATCACCATAGGTTAGATTTGCCTATTTGAGGATTTTATATAGATGGGATCATATAGTATGAGCTCTTTCATCTGGCTTTTTCACTTAGCATTATGTTTAAGAAATTCATCCTTGTAGCTGCATGTAGCTATAGCATGTTTCTTTTTACTGCTATGTAGTATTCCATTATGTGGATATACCACAATTTATTCATTCATCTGTTGATGAACATTTGTGTTGTTTCCAGCTTGGGGCTATTATTAATAAAGCCACTATGAACATTCTTATTCATTGTCTTTTTTGTGCACATAGGCAATTAGTTATATAGATGTCAACTAGAAGGGCACACAAATGTTTAATTTTAGAAACATTTTCTCATTTTTAAAAGCAAACAACAATTTATTCTGAAATTCCTTGAAGAATAAAACTGGGTTAAATGTCAGTGTTAAAAATCTATAGTCACTCAATCAAGAAATAATGATTGAGGAAATTGGCAAAATAAATTGTTTTCAATATGGAATCAATGCTAAATAATAATATTCATCAGATGTGAAAAATAAGGGACTGTTAAGCTAAAGAAATGCCAATATTTCATATATACTTGCAAAATAAAGTATATTGCACATGCTAAACAAACCGTAACAATGATCGTGATCGCACTACCTGAGCTGATCTGATCTCTGGGGAGCATGGCGTGATGTAGCACACAGAGCCTTTCTGGCAGAGATGCTTTGAATAAAACCTTGGTCATGTAAACAATTATTACCAAATTCAGGAAGTTCACAGAGGGAACCATCTAAGTGTTCAAATATATTTTCAGCTGTGGTTAAGTTTTTGATTGGATGACCATGTCAGCATGCCTGTAGCCCACTCATGGTACACCAGCTGGAAAGCTCTGTCCTAACTAATAGAAATAGGGCTTCCAAGACAAAACAAGTAGTTTTTAGTTTGGCTCATTGCCTCCTTGAACAAAATCAGATATTGGTTTACCTAATCTGGTCCCAGCTGACTCTGAGATTTCATCTCATAATCCTTCTCCTTGACTTCTGTGCTCCAAACTTGTTGATTACAACAGATGATGTTAGTGCCCCCCACTATCCCTTCTGATCCCCCATTTTTCCTCATCGTGTGTGGTCCCCAGCTTTGGTATGTTTTTGCTTCTAACACCTAGTACCCATGGTGTTTTTAAGGGGTGAGAGCAGCCCTCAGCCTGCTGGGAGCCCTGTCTGCCCACATGAAGCATCTGAGAATGCACTTCCCCCTGGGGTGGCCCTAAACCAGATATGGATGGGAGGAGTATGGAGGGCTCAGCCACTTTACTTTGGGTTGGACAAACTCTAAGATTCCTGAGGGATCCAGGTGAGCCCACTCTCTGCACACAGGACTTTGCCTGAAGTCACATCTTTGCTTGGCCTCTTCTTCCCTGTCCTGTTTCCCCCATGTCTGTGCTGGTTACTCCATGCCCTTACTCCTAAGGGGGCACTGAGTAAATCACTTGCACTTGAATCCTCATCTCAGATTCTGCTTCTGGATTTCCTGACTTCAGACACTGGCCTTCTCATTGTTCCTAGAATATGTGAAGCATGCTCCTGCCATGGGGCCTTTGCACACCATCAGAAATGCCTTTTCCCTATATATATGCCTGGTTCACATCTTCACTTTGTTTAGGTCTTTGCTCAAATATCACCTCATCTGCGTGAATTTTCCTTAACCACACTTTCTAACTCCCTCCATCAATTTCTATTCCTTACCCCATTTAATTTCCTTTATAACACTTATCACTGTTTAACAGTATGTAATCTACTTTGTTGTCTTTCTCCTCCACTAGAATATAAGCTCAAGGGCTAGGAACTTTGTTCTGTTTTATTCTCTACTGTAACCCCATACTGGGACCAATCCCTGCTGGAAGGAAGACCTCAAGTACATTAAATTAATGAATGAATGATATCTAAGGATCTAAGCAGCCTTAAGTACTAGAAAGGGATTTTCAGCTTTGGAGGGGGACTAAACAGAGCATTGAACATTTTTAGGTAAGAAAACAGCTCTTTGGATTTTATTTTATTTTTTTATTTAAGACACCAAAGCTGAGTCAAGAGCCCCTAAGTTGCTCATGGTCTAAAAGAGAACTCAGACTCCACAAACTAGTACATACATGCACTGTGAGGACTCTACAGTAATCTATGCACAGGACTATACAGACGATCACTTCTGCCTAGGAAAGTCCAGGAAGGCTTCATGGAAGAAGCCACATTTTCATGAATACATTTCTCAAGGGGAGAAGGTGGGTTTCAGTCTCATTAGGAGGAATAGCATGTGGGAAGACATAAAGTCCCTGGCCTGCCTGTGTGGATAAAACAGAGCTCCTCAGGGGAGCAGCAGGGATACTGAGGGACAAGCAGCAGGAGGAGGGGGGTTAGGCAGAGGACCTTGAATATTTAGCTTTGTCCAGAAGGCAGTGGAGAGCAATGTGTGGGCCTTAACCTGGGGCAGGGACAAGGGGAGTATGATCAGAGCTGGGTTTTTAGCTCTGGTGGCGACACAAATGAAGTCCAGAGAGGAAAGCCCCAGCCCTTGCTGTCCTATCTCCAGGCGCAGAGCGGAGCTGTTGACAGCAGGGGGCGCAATAACCTAGTACATGGGCCTCCTGCCTCGTGGACACCTCCCCGGCAGCCCTCAGATTTCCACCTGTTCTATGGCTGTCAGCGCACAAAGCCTTGGGAAATCTTTGTCCACACCTTGTTATTGGACTTACTCTTCCCAGGTACTAATAACTGAGAGGAGGCACTGCCGGGGGTACAGTGGGGTATAAACAGGTAAAATCCTTGGTGTGTTGAAGTGCTTGGTCTGAATGAAAGGCTCTCAAAGTGTGATCCCTGAGGCCAGGAGCATGGGCGACTACTGTGAACATTTGAGAAATGCAGATTCTCGGGACTCACTCCAGACCTACTGGGGCCCAGCAATCTCTATTTTAACAAGTCCTTCGTTGTTTCTGATGCATAGTCAAGGTTGAGAATCACTGTCTCTGAAAGAAATGCACAATATATAGTGGGTGCCCTCCAAGGAGTGAGTCCAGAATGCTGCAGAAGGGCCCTAATTCAGACACGCAAGGGCCACAGGAGGCTTCCTGGAGGAGGTGGCATAGGAGGAGTCAGCCAAGCAGAGAGGCGAGAGAAGAAAACATTCCAAGCAGAGAGAACAACTGTGCCAAGGGCCAGAGGAGGGAGGACTTAGTGCCTCTTGGGGCTTCAGCTGGAATGGGGCTTACACCAAGGGGCCGGATCTTTGTCTCCCCATATACACTACTGATTTCTCTCCAGGGGGAGTCTCATGTTTTGAAAGATGTTAACATCCAAAGAGCTGCTCTAAATAATTAATCATTTACTCATTTCCTTTATTTATTAATCAATATATATATAGCTCCAATCAGAGTTCCTGATTAGCATGAGATGTCCAGACTTCCTACCCTGAATTAATAATGATAGTAACGACCATTTGTCAAGAGCTGACTCCAGGCTGGGCTTGGTGCCAAGGGCTCTAGGTTGCCAGCTCATTCAGTCACCACCCTATGCCTCTGAATGGGGTACTGTTGTCACCCCCATTTGACTGAAGAGGAAACTAATGCTCATGAAAGGCTAGTCACTTGGCCGAAAGCCTAACTGGATGCGCCACCCTGGGGCAGCCCCCTGCAGAGTAGGCTCCGTCCAAATGCTTTCCTGTTTCTCGGGAGTGATGGAGTTCCATCCCCAAAGGAAGATGCCTGGCCTGTAGGCACATACAGTCTTATCCTGAGCAAATGCACAATTGCTGTTATGCATTTAGAAGTACCAAAATAGGTCATGGTACCCATTTCTATCTTGAGAGTTCCCAAGGGTTCTGGGACTCCATGTCAGAACCATTGAGCTAGTGACATCTTCTCTCAGTCTCAACACCCACCAGAAGTTATGGAAGCCCAGGGAGGGGGCAGTGAAGTGCAGGCAGCCTTCCAGGACCCCCTCGAAGCATTCTCTGATATCGTGAGACTAGAAAAGAACTTGTGGGTGCTTGGGGCATTATCCCCATCTCCTCCCTCCCCTTCCTCTGCTGCCCTCGCTTGCTATTTTCCTTCTCTAACACCTGCTGAGTCCCTGTCCTGTGCCAGGCGCTGGGCCCTGGGGATGCAAAGACAAGTAAGTACTTCTTGCTGGTCTTCCCATTCTCTTGGGCTGTTGCATGTTGCCACTACCTGCTTTTATTAAGCTATCTGCATCACAAAGGCAGGGTTCTGGCAGACGTCATCAACAGCAACTCCAGCTATATCCTCGCCACTGGCTGTGCAGGATAGAATACAGTGTAGCCTGTTCCCACCTGCTGCTCCTCCCCTACTGGCCTCTCTGCCTCTGTCCCTGAGATGAGCGTGCTCGCTGCCCCATTAACCCCACCTGAGATGATGAGGGGATGCTGGCTGCCTCTTCCCTTCTTGAAAGGGACCACTCGGTAAACTGACTTGCTGTATTTACCCTTTCTCCCTCTTGCCCTCCTCCCGTTGACTGGCTGCTAATCTCTTTTCTCGCTTCCTTAGTTCAGTTTCATAGCTAGGTTTCACCATCTGCCTGGTGGGCAAATTCTGTTGGTCTCTGTTTGTGTTAATAAGTTAAATCAAGTGACATTTTCTGTGCTGGTTTCTAGGAATACAGACAACAGTTGGGCTTGGTGTCTGCCCTTGGGGAGCTCCCACTCGGGGGTCCAAGGGGAGGCTGCTATTACCACACTGTGAGAGGGCCGCCCCCAGCAAGGTAACTTAATTGCTGAGGGTTCTGCTGGCCCATACTTTGGCCATGTTTATTACACCCTAGCAAGTCCTGGGCAAACATGAGTGGCCTCTCCAGCTCTCTCAGGAAAGAGGGAGTCCTTGCAAACGCTAGCTCCCAAAGCAAGCCAGGATTCTTGGTGGAAAGTCTCTAATAGCCACGGGAGAGACACATGATCCAACAGAAAACCCTGTTTGTTAGCAGGCTGGGATCTGCCCTCAGAGGCACTCTTAGTAACCAACTTCCACACACTGATACGTAAACCAAAAGGTCAGTTAAAATATTTTTAATAAGAATGATTAACATTGTTACAAAACTAGTGTGTGCTCATTGAAAAACTTCTAAGTGATAGAGAAATAAAATGTGAATCTCAACCTCTGCCTTCAATCTAAATCACTGTCAACATTTTGGTGCATAAATTTCCACATCTATATAACCACATATAATCATATATATGTACATATGTGTTTTTATATATAATATATAGGGAGAGAGTGAAAGATCATTTTTAAATGTAAGTTAAAATATAATAACATATTTAAATGATTATGTTACAATATGTATGTTATCTATATAACAATATTATGTATGTAGATAAAATACATGCTATCCAACCTGTGTTTTCTTTTCAAAATAGAACACTGCATTGTGGGCATCTTTACACGCTGGCATATGTGCAGGTAGATTTCTTTGATTCTTTATCAGTCGTATAGTTTGGACATACTATGATTTCCTCAACCCTCCGCTAATACATGTGTGTTTATAGTCTTTTGCTATCACAAGACAGCAAAGAACTTCCTTGTGATACATTTTTCTTTTCTCACTCTTGCCAGTGTTTCTATAAAATAAGTTCTCAAAGGCAGAATTGACTGGATCAAAGGACACATAAATATAAAGTATATAAAGACATAATGAATTTCTCTCCCAAATTAATGTACCGATTTGCACTTGCTTATAGATACTCTGCCCCACCACTGGGTGCCTTTTAATTTTTGCCAATCTAATACATGAAAAATATTATCACATTGTTGTTTTCATTTGGGTCAGTTTTTCTATAGAGTCCAGCAACTCTTCATGTGTGTACTGGCCATTGAGTGTTAATTTCTGTAAAATGTATTTTCCTGTGTTGTTTGTCTGTTTTTCTTACTCATTTTTTAATTCTTTACTTTTCTTCCTTTGTATGTTTTTAAAAAATTGGTTTGGAAGAGTTCTTTGCACATGGGGTTCTTAGCCCTCATCCATCATCTGGAAAGAAAATCAATATTTTCTTCAGGTTAGTGTTTGTCATTTGCTTTGTGTATGTTTTCTTCCCCCTGTAGAAGTTTTAAAATATGTATTTCATCTTTTCCTTGATAACTTCTGGAATTTGTGTCATATTTTAGAAAGATTTTCACCACTCCATGACTGTGAAAACAAACATTGTCTGATAGTTTCTTCTATTTTTATGGTTTTGTTTTTTAATCTATACATATTTGATTCATCTGGAATTTGTTTTAGTTTATACAGTGAGTCAGGGCCACAGCTGGATTTTTTTCCCAGATGACTCACCAGTTACCCTGATATGTATTTTCCCCTCACATACATGAAATGCCACCTTGATCATATACCCAATTTCCTTATGTGTTAAGGTCTATTTGTGGATTCTGTTCTACTACATTTATCTCTCCAGTTTCTGAGCCAGTTACACATTTTAATTATTGTAACTTTTAATATGCTTATACTCTTCTTCAAACCATTCTCTGTAAAACTTTACCAAATCGGCTGGAATATGGACACCTCTTCTCTGGCCGTGGTAGTGTCTTTAGAATGAAGTCAAACTGTCCCCTCAAGGTGACTGCATCTCTCTGATGGTGTTTACTTACTCATTCAACAAACAGTAGCACCTGCTTCATGCCAGAGGTCATGGTGGAATCAGGAGAGACAGATGGAACAACACAGACATGGACCCTGCCTTACAGGCTGATTTTAGTGATTAACGCCCAAGGCCACTGTGATTTCCACAACTGCAGAGTTCCAGGGGCAGTTCATTGCCAGCCCAGGCACTCTCTTGGAAGCCATGCCCAGACCTGGTTGCTTTTGGATGCCACCAAGCTCAGCCAAGGCCAGTGGTAACAGGGCCAAAATAAGTTGGATTTTAAATAAACTTGGCTTCCTCTCCAACATTGTTAGAGAGATCCTTATCCCCTTCACTCCATTCCCATCAGATAAGAAAGAGCCAAAGCAGAATGGGTCACTGGGAACTATGGTGTGCTGTGAGCTTTCAGAAAATGATTTTTTTTTTTAAGGAAGGTTGGTGGAAGGGAGAGGAAGAAACCAGAAGGAAGGAACTGAGGGGATCAATTTATCTAGATATCATCTTGGAATCCTGGCAGTGGAGAAGGCAGTACAGGGTCAGTCTAGTCGAGCGACCTGAGCATATCATGTAACTTCTCTGAGCTCCATCTCACAAGCACTCAGGATAAACAAGCAGGCGCTGTGCTGAGATCTTTTCCCGTGTGGTTTTATCTGATCCTCAGAACACCTTGGTTAGGTAGCATCATTATCCCTGGTTTATACACAGGAACTCAAGGTTCAAAGGAGGAAATTGCCATACCTGAAGCCACTCACTGAGAAGGAGCAGAGCTAGGAGTCAACCTGGATATGGTTCTGCATCCCTCACCCTTCCTGCTTTACCACAGATGTCTCATGTTTATGTGAGAGATTGTCCAGCTCCCCTCCCCCTGTCAGGGCGCCTTGCTGTGCTACCGGCACTTCTAAGGGGAGCAAGGAGGAGGGACTTGCCCCACCAGAAACCAGGATTTACTATAAAGCAAAGCAATTATGTGTACTGACCCATGAGAAAGGACAGAGACACCCAGAATCAGACCCACACATGTAGGGGACTTTGGTAAATGGCAGAGGGGGCACATCACCCTGAGGTAAAGGACAGTGCAATGAATGGGACTGGATGAGATTACTTCACAATATACACAAAGGTCGACTCTACCTTGATTAAGGACTTAAATTTCAAGAATACAACTTGAAAACTCTGAGTAGAAAACATAGAGTTTTATCTTTTAGAGTTTGAGGTAGAGGAAGACTTTTAAAATAAGGCTCAAAAGGCATTGACTACAAAATAAAAGGTTGGTAAACTTGACTAGTAAAATTAAGAACTTATGTTCAACAAAAGCTACCTTACAGAAAGTGAAAGAACAAGTTATGGAACTAGGTGGAGAAAATCTCAATCTACATAAGCAACAGAGGATTACTAGGAAAAATAAAGAAAGAACTACAAATTAGTAAGAAAGAAAAGTGAACAAAGTCCGAGCAAGGTATTCAGCAAGGAAGAAACACATACAGCCAATCAGGATGAAGAGCTGTTAAACATTGTTAGCGATCAGGAAAATGCAACTCGAAGCCTTGGTGAATGGACATATCATTTTATGTCAATCCAATTTGCAATAGTTAAAAGTCTGATAAACCAAGCATTGGAAAGCATGTGTTGTCCATTGTAGACAATGGCGTGGGTGAAACCATTGTGGGAAAGTCTGGTGTTATCTTTTGAAACTGAACATTCACTTAGCTTATGACCCAGCAGGTTTACTCACATCACAGCCGGGCCCTTCAGATAGTAAAACCTGGAAAACATCTGGGATCAAGTGCATTACTTGTTCATAATTATTCACTCCTTCTTCACCTTTGCCACACCTCCCTGTTGACAAAGACTTTTCCCCAGCAGAGCTGCAGCCCATCCTCCGCTTCACAGAGTGAGAGCTAGAAATTAATGTTTGGTGCTCTAAGCCATTGAAATATTAGGGTTGCTTTTTCCTCTAGGAAAGAATGAAAAATATCCACTCCAAATGCCCATCAATGGAGAGCAATGAATAAACTAGGATGATATACAATAAACATGAGTCAAATGATAAATGTGATGATATGAATAAACTCATACATGATATATAATAGACAGCAGTCAAAATGAATGAGCTACAGGGAGATGCCTCAGAAATTAACTTCTAAGTGAGAACAGTAAGTCCCAAAAGATTAGCTACAATAGAATATCCTTCTGTAAAACTGGAAATGACTGACATGAAAAGTATTTGTTTAGAGAATACATACAGTTGCAATAAATTATGATGTAAAAAGGAAACCAAGGAATGGTGAGTATAGGATCCAGGAATTTGGTACCTGTTGGAGGAGTAGGGCCACTTTATTCATTAGGCATGGTAGACTCAATACCTCCTGCCCACAGTACCTGTAGGGCCCACGAAAATGTTTTAATTTCCTTTCAAATCAGAAGCAAAAACTGAACTCTTAAGTCAAAGAAAATGTTTTAATATACAATATTTTATATTCTTTATATCAAAGCAGTTATAAAATATACATTGCATAAAATATACATTGCATGTGTGTGTGTGTGTGTGTGTGTGTGTGTGTGCGCGTGTGTTCAGATCCATGAAAGTCTCAATATGGTGTTGGGCCAGGCAGAGGATGAGACAAGGGAATTTATAGTTAATTGTAGGTTATGGTCAAAAAAATTTGATTTTGGGTAACATGTTACATTTTATAAATAACTAAACCAAGTATAATAAACAGGGGCCAACGTTAAGGGTCATAAACCAAGAATCATGATCATCTAAGTCTGTGCACATGTGATCCCCTTGAAAAACAATTAGCAAAGATACTAAGGCTTAAATGTGTGAACACTTCCAAATAAAATTTGTCAAAATTTTCACTTAGAGATTTGAGCTTGCTTCTGTGGACATAAATTTTTAGATCAGATTCTGGGTTTGCAATGGCCACACACAATTCCTGGTCAAAAATTTTACATAATTACATCTAGGAATTACTATCACCACTTTTTGGCAAACCTCTGAACACTTAGAACAATTGATACTTTATTTGAAGAATCTAACAGCTCTTCTTTTTCTGTCATTGATGCATGAAGTGGCTTGAAAAGATCTAAGTGGACTTGAATTCAACAGAACTTCGTGGTATCACGTATTTCAAGGACTAATGAAGCTGTTATTTGCAGAATGCTCATTGTTAGAGTCACCCTGCAGTTACCCTGGGCACCATCAGAAGAATATAGCTTCCTAGGATGATCTGGGTTTGGTGGAAGCCTAAGGTTTATCCAGTTTGGGGAGAGGGGCTGCTTGAAAAGAAGATTACAAAATTACACATGTAAAACTAGGTCTGCTTTTACACAGTATTATTGGGCCCAATTCTTCACCCCTCCTTAGGTATACATTTTTGCCATATGACTTTGCAGTTCTGGCCACTCAAGAGGCAGAGAGTATATTTTCATGGCTCTTGACTCTGGGCTCGGCCAAATGACCTGCTTTGGTCAGTGGAATGGGGTGGAAGTGGCAGCATGCCTCTGAGGCTGGGTTTTGCCCCCTTGCACTTTGCCATGACACACAGACACTCCCGGGCTGGCACACTGGCCCCAGGCAGAAGCTTAGTTGAGCTAGCATAGATCATCTGACTCAGGGGCTGCAGCCTGAGGCCCCAGATGACTCACAGATAATGCAAAAAAAGAATCATGGTTGTCAGCCACTGTGTTTTGGAGTGGTATGTTATACAGCAATATTATAGAAATAGCTAACAAATGCTGGTATAAAAATGAAGGTTTATTTGTAATGAGAATAAATCACAGTAGATTATAAAATGATGCATCCTAAATCCTCTTTTAACTGAGGAAACTCACTATCCTTTTGTAGTGCTACATTATAAGTTTTATGTTCTCTTACTATAAGTTTTATATTCAATAATTTCTGTCAAGTCCACAAAAAAAATCTAAGTATTTTTTCCAATGTGTCCATATGATCTACTCCTTTTTATGAAATGGATTATCAAAGACTACAGGGGCCTCTTCATATCTGTTTTTCAAATGTTTCTCTCGCTCTTAACGATTTACTGCTTCTGGAATGACCCGAAATTTGGTGTTACAATTTTCTTCTATTGATTTTCTGTTGGTTTCAGTGTTCATTTTTAAGGTTTTTATTTCATACTCTAAGTTGTTAATATTCATGTATAATAATATACATTTAAAGATGACAAAAATCTGAAGGCACCCTTATATAGATTTAGATATAAGAAATCTGTAATTTCGCAGTTGTTTTATTGGGATACAAATGCCTCCCCTTCTGAGAGAGGCCTTGGCCACTTGACGCAAAGCTTTCCCTAATCTGAGAGTAATTATATACTGATGCGCTTTCGTGCATCTCATCCATAAACACTACGGAATTTTTAGATCAGTTATCTCAACGGATATATCAGTGGCTACAGCTAGTTCAATGTTTGTTGAATAGATGAGTGGGTGAATTTCCCAAGTGACACCAGAATATGCCTGCACTGGTGATTCCTGCCAAGATGGTTCACCCACTTCCAGGGCTGGTGAAAACCAGGGACAGCTGAGCCTGCTGTGGCTGAAACCCCACCAGAGCTCCCCACCCATATCTCTGTGCTAAAACCATCTCTGTTTGCAAGCTGTTTTCCATTTTAAAAAAAAGGAACAGACTCACTCTTTTTTGATATAACACCTCTCTCAACTCAAAGTCTCTGTTCAATCTATAATTTCTTCGCCTACCTTTATATTCTTAATATTGTATGGTTTGGCTTAATGCATTATTTTTTCTCCCCTTAAACTGTTAACCCCATTGTGACCTCCATCTCAGTGTGCCTAAAATGGAACTCATCGTGTCCCCCTGCACTGAGCAGGTTTGTCTGCAGTTCCCCAGCCACTCAGATGGTGACTCTAGACGCAGCCTCACCACGTCTTGCTCCCCCTTGCTGCCCACTGAATTAGCCAAGCCTTCCTGTTATTCGATCGCTCTCCCCTAACCGTTCAGTAATTAGCTTATCTCTCTCCTTCCCTGCACCAGCTTCTCTCACCCGGACAAGTCTCCTGCTGGGGTCCCCATCCAGTCTCTGGGGATGGTCTGTGAAGATGCAGATGTAATCATTCCCTCCCTAAGTCCTTCAAAGGCTTCCTAAAGCTCCTGGGATGAAGCCCCAGGGCCCTGCGTGACTTGCCCCACTCTGCAAACTCTAGCTCTGCCCCCTGTCACTCTGTCCTTCTCTAAGGCCCCCGAAAATGCCACGCTCCTTCCTGACTCCGTCTCCACACATGCTGTTCACTCTGCATGGAGCACCCTTTCATTCCCGATGGGCCCGGCTGCTGCTGCTCATCCTCAGTCTTGACTTAAATGTCATGTCCCCTAAGAAGCCATCCGTGATCATCTGGATAAGTCCAGACCATCCGTTTTAGACTCCCATTATGCACTACTCTTGTCCTTCTTGCAACTTCTCAAAAACAGTTAAATAGTTATTTGTATAATTAGCTATTCAATGCCTGTCTTCCCTATTACACCACAAGCCATGAGGCAATGAAACAAAACAAAACAAAAACTGTTTATTACAATAATAATGGCTGACATATATATAGCCTTTACTGTGTGCTGGATACATTTTCCATTTGTCATCTCACTTAATACTCACAGTAACCCCTTCAGATAGATCTGTATCCTTCCCTGTCTTAGGAATGAGGAAACTGAGACACAGAGAGGTCTAGTAACTTGTACATGGTAGAACCAGGATTTGAACCTGAGCTGTCTGCTCCAGAGTCCCTGCTTTTTCCCACTTCCCTTATTGCCTTCCAATGTCTATCTTCTTTTCCATTCCATCCCCGGCACTCAGCATAGGATACATAATAGGTGTTCTGTAAATATTGCTCAAATGTGTGAACAAAAATGCCTTCATTGAATAACTGCTGAGTGCACAGCACTGTGGAAAGGTAAAAAAATACAGATCCTACCCTCACAACGCTCTTCCTCTAAATCTAAAAGCATGAGTACAAAAGAGATTTTTCTTGACTGGGGCAGATGGAAAAGGTTCTTAGAGGAAGTGCTTTTTGATGACCCAGAGAATAGATAGGACCAATACCGACTCTTGGGCAGGGGTGGGAGGGGTGGGGGGCAGTCTGGGACGTGGGCGCTGGAGCAGCACAGGTGGGAGCTGGTGCTGGGCAGGGGGGCCCACGGTGCTGTGCTGGGAGAGCACTGGCAGGGACAGGTGCACAGAGCTGAGGAAGCCCAGACCCAGAAGAGATCTCCCATCTGGGCCTCCAGGAACAAGTCAGCATGTGCTGGGGAGGGAGGGCTTTGTGGGAAGCAAGACCCACCCCACACAGAGCATGCATGCAGGAAATCACAAAGGGTGTTCTGGAAACAAAAGCATGTTCTGTGGGATACTCATAGTCTTCCACGGTCAAACTCATTTGGAAAATTCCAGATGGAACAGAGTTAGATTTCTTTCCAGCAAGCTTTCTCAGAACCCTTAATATGTTAAAGTGCACTAGGTCTACCCCACAGGGATATGTGTGCAACATTTCCAAAAATAGTTGTAGACTTGTTTATTAACCTGACAACACATTAGTTATGAAGACATGGCAGAAAAGCAGGCAGGGAAAATAGCTCGGAGCACCCCAGAAGCCAAGCTAAGGCCTTTGGACATTCTCTTAGAGGCCTCTGGAAGAGGAAATGATTTTTAAGCAGGGTGGTGACCTAACCCTGGCTGAGGGTTCGGAGGCTGCCTCTGATGCCCATGTGGGGAATGGATATGAGGAAAGGGAATAGTCAACTTATCACATTCCAGCCGCTGGGCTCACACTCTACTGACCCAGGTGCACTTACTCGTTTTAACTTTGTGAAGCTGCCTGCTTCCTTCCTACCTGAAAGTGGAGGAAATGGAGCCTCAGAGAGGCCACAGCACCACCTGCCCACACTTAGGGAGGGCGGAGCCAGTTCCGGGGTCCAGATCAGCCAGGCAGCAAGGGGTGGGCCTGAGCTGGGAAGGAGGCACCAGGGAGCTGCTGAGCCCTCAGCCAGGTGCCCACCGTCTCCAGGGAACTAAACCCAGAGTCATCTGCTACCAACCCGTGGGGCCCCAGGCCCAGTCACACCCCCTCTCTGGGGCTGGGCTGCCTCCTGGGTCAACAAGAACGACTGCTGTTGTCCCTCCAGCTCTGAATGCCCTCCTCCTATACCGAGTCCAAGCTCAAGCCACTCGCCGCACCACACGCCAGGAAGTCCAGAGACAAGGTATCGGGGCAAGGACAGTGACTTTATTCGAAAAGCCAGCAGACTGAGAGGATAGATGGCAGACTCCAGTCCTAAAGCACCATCTTCACCCCCCACCTAGGCTGGGGAAGGGGAGCTGGAGGGGGAGCAGGTGAGGGGGTGACTGGGGGCCGCAGACATCTGGGTGCCAGCGGGTCTGGGGGGAGCTGGGGGACTAGGTGTCCTGGGTTAGCTGCCTCTGGGTGGCCTGGGTCCGGTCCCGATGCCCCTATAAATCTCAGACAGGGCAGTGACTGTGTTCAGAGTATTTCCCTCTCCCTTTGCGGGAGACGAGCCTCAGGGTAAAGGCCAGATGCAGAAACCCCAGATGGTGAGCGAGGTCGTCTGAGCGATGAGCAGGCCCGCCCGCAGGACGGAGCAGAGGCCCTTTCCCTTCCTTTTTCCCTCCCTCCCCTCCCTTCCCTCCCCTCCCTCCCGTTCCCCCTCCCCTCCTCCCCTTCCCTTCTCCCTCTCCCCCTTCCCTTCTCCTCCCCCCTTCCCTTTTCCCTCCCTCCCTCCCCTTCTCCCCCTCCCCTTCTCCCCCCTCTTCCCCCCTCCCTCCCATTCCCCCTCCCCTCCCCTTTTCCCTCCCCTCCCCCATTCCCCCTTCCCTCTCCTCCCCTCCCTCCCATTCCCCCTCCCATTCCCCCTCCCCTCCCTCCCTTCCTTCTCTTCCCTCCCCTCCCCTCCCTCCCCTTCCTTCCCTAAGGCTAAAGTAGCAAAGGGGACTAATAAGTATGGAAGCAGAGATACCAAGCTTTTTCTGTTACCCTCAGAGTCCCTATCCACACAGGTGCTGCCTCTTATTGTACCAGGCCTTGTGCTCTGTTTCAGAATCTGGAGAACTGACTCATATATCTGACAGAGGGGCCTTACCACATGTGACCCTCACAACAGCTGTATCACGCATCCAGTCACCAACTATTTACCATGGACCCACCCTTGCCAGGCGCTGTCCTGAAACCTGCCCTCTGTTGTCCATGAGGCAGAAATTGCTACGGCCCCATTTTTCCCACATGGAGATTTGCCTCAGCTCTCACCCTGGTTAAGATTTGAAGGTCTGTCCATACCAACAACCCAGCTCTGGCCCACTGTGTTTTGCTGCCACCCACAAAAGCCCACAGGCACAGGGCTGGCACCCATGCCTCTAAAGCAGGGATGGTGAGGGAGGAGATGGGGGATTACAGTGACATCGGTCTGGTGTGATTCTTGGGCCTGCCACCCACTAGCCGTGTTACACAGTGCAAATCATTCTGCTGCCCTGACCCTCAGCTCTCGTCTGTAAAATGGCCTTAATAGTCCTCATCCCAGACAGTTGTCAGGGGGGTGAACACTCGGCAGAACACCCTGCCCCCTCTCATGCTCACTTGCAAAGGCCTGCGATGAGTGATCCAAAAACAAATGAGTAAATAGATTCCCTGCATTCCTTGAGCTCTGGAGTTAGAGGTGTACTGCTTTGTGTATCTTTATGTGGCCTGCATGATAATGACGATGCCTAGCATTCGCTGAGTACATAATATGCTCTAGGAACCTTTCTGACTGTTTTACAGAGCACCGCTCCATGGCCCGTGCTGTTAACCCCTCTGCTGTTTTGTTCAGGATAGTGAGCATAAACCTCCATGTGTTAGACTGTGAGATCCTAGGCATCATGAACCATGTCTTCTACAAGACCCAGGAGCCAGCTCAGGCCCAGCCCTGAGTGAGTTTCAATAAATTCACTTGTTCATGTTCATACATGCACTCATTCATTCATTCATTCATTCAACAAGTATCTATTGAGCACCTTTGCTATGCACTGTTCCAGGAGCTAGAGATACAGCAACAAAGAAGGTAGACAAGATCTCTGTTCCCATGGCAACTATATTCTAATAGGGATCCAGGCACTAAACAACGAAGAAAATGCACATACAAGAAAAATTCAGCCAGGGATTCATGCAGAGTTAAAATAGGATTATACGGCAAACACTGGATGGGTGGCTGCTTTTGACTGGGGCTCAGGCAAGGTCTCTCTAAGGAGGTAACATATTAGCTAAGACTTGAACAATAAGAGGGAACCAGCCATATGAACATCAGGAGGAAAAGCATCTGGCAAAGGGAACAGCAAGTGCAAAGGCCCTGAGACAGGAACAAAGTAATGTGTCTGGGGAACAGATAGAAGCCCAGTGCAGCCAGAGTATCAACCATGTAAGGGAGACTTCAATGCAGGGGCCACATGAGGGAGGCTTCATGAGCCAGAGGAAGGAGTTTCATTATTTTTTATCATGTATTATTTTTTTACAGATGTGATAGAAGTGGGTAGCATGTTTCAAATAGGGAAATAACATGATCTGATTTTGTAATTAATTGATTTTATTTTTTAGAGTGGTTTATTTCCACAGCAAAATAGAGTGGAAAGTATGGAGCGTTCCTATATACTTCACCCCTAAATACACACACACACAATATATCCCCTATGTCTAGCATCTTGCCATAGTGTGATACATTTGTTAGAATCAATGAGCTGATACTGATACATTATTAGTAACCAAAGTCCATGGCTTACATTAGGGTTCACTCGGTATTGTCCATGGGTTTTGACAAATGCACAGTGAATGCTGTGTGTCCTCCATTACAGTATCATGTAGAATCCTTTGAACTGCCTGAAAAGCAGCTGCTCTGCTCACCCCTTTAGCCTCATAAGCACCCCCCAGCCCACCCCACCCCGGCAACTGTGGGTCCTGTCACTGTCTCCATAGTTCTGCCTTTTCCAAAATGTCACGAGGTTGGAATCAAACAGTAGATAGCCTTTTCAGACTAGCTTCTTTCACTCAATCTGATTTTTAAGAAGACCATGTTGGCTGGTTTGCAGAGAACAGATTGGAAGAAGACAAAGATAACAGCAGGCAGTTCAGTCTGGAGGCGAAGCAGTTGTCCCAGGGCTCAGATAAACGGGTGGCCAAGCCGGTGGGGACAGGTGCGTAGACTCAGATACCTGTGGAGGCCAGGTTCTTGGGAGCTGCCCCAGGCTGACTGCAGAGGGAGGGTCAGGGGAGAAAAAGCTGATGGGTACACAAGGGCTGAACCAGGTCCTGGGTAGAGTGATGGTGTAAAGTTGTCATAGATATTGCGGTTGCTTTTTATGTACTTAAAAACTTGATTTTCTCTTAGAGCTGAACAAACAGGTCCAGAGTGATCTCCCGGTGTGCCTAGGATCACACGGTAAAGTGGAAACGAGTCTGCCTTGGACGGCCGAATTCCAGCCTCTTCATCCAGAGCTCCAGCATTGGCTGCCAGCTCCTCGATCCCTCTAGTGCCTCTGTTAAGTATTTCTCTTCTCGGTGGTCATTTTGTTGCGCAATCAATAAACCCCTAGCAGAAGTAAAAGACTTCCAGGTTTACACACGGCTGATTCCCTGCCTGGAAACCCTTCCCCTTTACCCTCCTTGAAACCCTCCTGGCTTCTCATTGCACCCGGGGAAACAATCCACTTGGAACTGAAGCTCAGCATAATTGCTTGTTAATTTAGCCTGACTCCTGAATGAGTTCAGCTTATTTTGATCTCAAGTAACTACCTTAAGCCAAAAGAAAAAAAGTGGAGGGGTGGTCGATGCATTTCTTGGGGGCAGCGGAGGCACTTCACAGATTGAAGGATGAGGAGTTGAATGAACAATCAATATGAAGGACAGGTCCAGGAGCCAGTAGAATCTTGCTGCCTTCAGCAACAGGACTACTGCAGCTCCAGAGACTTTCTCTCCACTTCATTCATGCTCCCGGAAGGTACTGGATGGTCCCAGCTTGGGTCAGGAGTGCCACTCACCCCTGCTCAGATCAATCAGATCCTGGGGTTGGAGGGAGAACAATGCAAAGAACAGTGCTGGCAAAGGGAACAGCAAGGAGGAGAACAACCCCACATGGTATAAACAGGAAGCTCACAGTGTAGGCAAAATGTTCAAGGGAGATGGAGCTGCTAATGCCCGATCAGGCTGTATTGGCTGTCCTGTCCCCAGGAATCCCATACCTCAGTCAGAGCAAGTCTCAGTCTGCCTTGTAATCATTTTCAACACGCTTTTTTATTTCCCAGGACAATGGGCTCTTCAAGGATTGTGACTTCGAATTACCTAGTTTGGCATGCTGCAGCCCAGTTCCCTCCCCTCCCCCCCTCCCCAGTTGATGTCCTCCCTTCTTCTACATTTAGCTAGAATTTTTAGCTAGGCTCATGACCTCCCAAAGTAATGACATGTCCCAGTTTACCTTGCAGCTAGGAGCGACCAAATGACAAAGTTCTGAGCAATGCATAATAATGCAGGTGGTGGGAGCCACTTCCAGCCACACCTTTCCCAGGAAAAGGCTTGCCCTCCCCTTTCCATCTGCATCCTGCTGGCCGGAATGTGGACATGGTGGTGCACCTGGAGAAGGGTAAGTCCTAAGTCATCAGATGGAGAGAGCCTGACACCCTGAAGCTGCCCTATGAGTTTTGAACCACTTACCCTCAGAATACTCCAAGAAGCAATAAAACCTCTTTTCTCTTTAAGCCCTCCTGCAGCCCTGATACAGTCCACACCAGTAACCATGCTTAACATAGTGACCGACACTTAGTAAGTGTGCAATAAATTATAAATTATTAAATCAGTTACAAAAACAGAAACCTGCAATCCCAGCATTTAACACACTGACTGCATATTACCCTCAGTTCTTCTCTATATGCAGTTGATATTTTTAATAGAGGTGCAATTAAAGCAGAAATAGAATTTTATATCCAGCGTTTCCCCTTCAACAGTAAATGCATAATGAACATTTTTCATATTGTCATATTATTATCAATTAAAATGGGGGTATAATTTTCCACCAAAAAGATAAACCATAACTTAACTATTCCCTTACTGTTTGATATAAACATTTTTCCCCATTTTTTTGTAATTACAGAGAATGCTGCAAGGAAGTTACTCCTGACTCAAGGTTTTTGCTCCTTATTCTTGACAATTCCCTTAGGAATAGGATTGTTGCCTTTTCTAATATCTTAGAACACCCTCTACCTTCACCAGCCATTCTTAAGCTTTATCATTCTCAATCAGATTCTAAACAATGATCAGATGAGGATAATAATTGCAATAGCAACAGATGCCCATTATTGACCACTGACTGTGTAGCTATGCCATGCAGGGCCCTTGTCAGACATACATATCTGCCTATCTTTACACACTTAATTGCATGCTTGCTGTATGCCAGGCATAGTGGTGAAGAATGCAAATCCTAAGGTCAGACTGGATTCAAATGTCAGCAAGACTACTTCCTGTGAGTCCTTGGGGAAATTATTTAACCTCTCTGTGCCTCCACTTCCTCATCTATAAAATAGGGATAGTAACTCTTCACAGGGTTGCTGTGAAGATTAAATGAGATAACAATAGCTGGCATTTATTTAGTGCTTAACAGGTGCCACTCCCAGTGCTGAGACTTCCCATTAATGACCTCCTTTGTTCCTTGCTGGAGCACAGGAGGTCAGTGTTTCCAACCCCCCACCCCGTTTTGCAGATGAGGCACCTGAAGCCCAGAGCACAGACCACAGCGCTGAGCTGGCCCATTTTCACGTGCTGGGTCACTGCCCTCAAAGCCTCACCTTCCTTCTGAAAGGGTTCTTGTCTTTACCCTGCTAGCCAGAGCCTCAAAAGCTCAACTCCTCCAGCATAATCTCTCCCTCCACCCACCCACCCGCACCCACCCCCGCAGCCTCCTTTCCAGGCCTGCCAAGCAATTTGCTCTCCTTCCCACATGGAATTGCATTGCGGCATGGAATACCCCAGAAGCTCAGGAGCAATAACCATTTATCAAGCACTTCCTCTGGGCCAGACCCTTTGCTTGGTGCTTTGTCATTAGTTGATTTAATCCTCAAAACAGTCCTAGAACATAAGCACCAATGCCCTTATTTTATAGGTGGAGAGACCCAGGCCCAAATGGTAAAGTGAATTGCCCGTTGTCACAGGGCTACTGCATTCAAGAGCTGAAGATCGCAGCCAGGCTGGGAAATGGAAGCCTCATGCCTTGCAGTCCTCCCCCACCAGCCTCTCCTGGATGGAGGCTTCCAGGGGATGGAGAAAGCTGTGCTGTGATGGTCCCAGGCTGTCACTGCCTACCCCAGGGCAGCCATGCAGAAGGCCTCAGCACAGTGCCCACAAGGGCACCTGGCCTCTTAATGGCCAAGGCACAAAGGCAGGGCCAGGATCCAAGACTGAGCTGTGGGATGAGCTTTCTGTGCCACCCCTGAAATAGCGCAGCTCCGCGGCTGCTGATCTGAAGGGCGGCAGGCAGATCCCGGAATAGCTCTTTCCTACTGCAAGGTGACCTAGTTAGAGGTTCTTCTTGTCATGTGAGGTTGGCTGAGCAAGATATTCACCTGCCTCTCCCTACCCAGAGAGAGCCTGACACAGCACTTTCCTCTCCCCCTCCCCCAGGGCTGCATCTGATTCTCCCACTGGTCCCTCATCTGAGAAGTCTGGGGATGGTGCTTTATAGCCTCAAAACGTGTTCTCACAAACATCATCACACTTCCTTCCCACAGCAGGCACGGGAAAGAGGACTTACTATCATCCATTTTGCAACTGAGGAAGTGGAGGCACAGAGAGGGTGATCAACATGAGCAAGGACACACAGCTAGGAGGAGGCAGAGCCAGGACCTGTCTGATGTAAGACCAGTGTCTTCCCAGTGCCCTGAGCTCCTCTCTGAGGAGCCCCAGGAACTACACCTTCATCACCTGTCTGCTGCCTGTGACAGGTCTCCCAAACACCTGGTGGCAGAATTGGGTTGCAGAGGTTGAGATCAGAGACTTTGAGGTCCAGCCTAGGGTTGGAGCTGGGGCTTGCATTTCAGCATTCATCAGCTTTGTGACCTCAAGCAAGTTAGTTGCTTTACCTGCCTGAGACTCAGTTTCTGTATCTGTGAAAGGAGAATAATCATCCCACCTGCATCCTAGGGCTCTTAGAAGGAGTCAGTGAGATGGTGCAAAGCGCCCAGCAGGTCCTTCCTTTTGCACATCCTTGACAAAGTAGCTCTTGTTGTTTCTTATTATCATTGATATCCCGAATGTAACCAAAAAAGGAAAAGTTTAAGATCGGTTGGTGCCAGTGGCCTTTTTGGGTTTTCCCACACAGTTATGCTACATGCTTGGAGCAATAATTGTATTTTCAATAATCCAACCCTAGGATATGGCAACTGTTTTGGGGGCCCTGGTTCTCTGGATGACTGGCCCTGGGAGGTGGGTGTAGGTTAGAGCAGGTCTTTCCCTGACCCTCAGGGCAGGCACCCCCTGGAGGAAGGGAGAGGCGTGGAGGCAGTGCCCACCCTTAGGTACCACCACCTCAGGCTGTCCCTGCGGGTGTGCTCATTTCTCTGCGAGTGGCATATCACACCAGCAAGGGATGCAGAGAAGGGCAGGGCACTTGTCTCTGCTGGTCTCTGGGAGCAGAAGGTCACCATGGAAGAGAAAATGGAAAAGGAGATGAGGGGCAGGCCTAGAGGTATCTGAATACAGTAACTACCTTACCTAAGGGGAGAAATGGCTGCAGACCAGAACAGAGCTGGACTCATGGGCTCAGATGATGTCCATTCAAACCCTTCCTCCCCCACTCTTTAAATGTGAAGCCACAGATAGCTGCTGAACCTCTCTGAGCCTCAGTTTACCCATGTGTAAAGACTGGGCATAATATGAGCCCCGTATGGTAAGCACTGGAAGAGTCCCCAGCCCACTGTAACACTGGCGTGAAGCCAGCATAGCAGGCACCGAGTAAATGTCTGAGAATCTGAACTTGAACAGTCTAGACAATGAAGCCCCGAGACCACAGGGACCATCTTAGGAATTTGGAAGCAGAGATGACCGTGGTCTGGAGGAAACAAGGGAGGCCTCAGAATGACGATGAGACTAGCATTGGGTCCTGAAATCCAAATGTGACTGAGATAGGGAGGCTTGGGGAGGGCATTTCAGGGGGAAGCCGGGTGGCACAGAGCCTGGAGGAGCGAGCATGACACTTGGGCAGGACAGGGGCTTCCCATCGCATGCTGCAGGAGACTCAACTCCTCGCCAGGCCCTTCCTGTGGCCACGGCCCCCAGCCTCCATCACCGCCCCACTCCACCAGTGGTGCCTCCTCGTCACCCACGCACTCTCTCCGTCACTCCCCAGCCCCTTAACTTGGATGATTTTCTTTAGAGTACTTTCGACCCTCTTTGGTACTGTTTTTGTCATTTGTGGACATGTTTATTGTCTGTCTTCCCCAAAGACAGTGAGACTGTCAAATCCCTGAAGGGGAGACTCTGCCTTGGTCACTGGAGTGGCCCCAGTTCCTGGAGCTATGGCAGTGCATAGCATGTGCTCAACAAACATGTTAAAGCAGGTGAGTAGAAACTGGAGGAGGCCGTGCAAGAGGCAGGTGGGTAGGCTGTGTTGAATGGGGAGGGCTGTGAAGCCCAGGATGAGGCGTTTGAGTGGCTTCCCAGGAGCAATCAACAGGACTTGTGACCAAACAGGTATTGGGCCAGTCAAGTTTCAGGCCCAGATGACTGCGAGCAGAGCGGGGCCATTAGCAGAAATCGGTTCGTTTGTTCCTCGAGACTCTGATATATCTCTTTGGGGCCAAGATCCAGGTTGGGCTCAGGACGCTGACATGAACAAGCCATGTTTCCTCTTCTCAGCAAGCTTCTATCCTAGTGGAGATTCATGGAGCAGCAGGGACTCCAGCAGCGGGAGGGGTTTTACTGCTGAGTGATCCAGGCCGTACCTGTGCTGAGTAACGACAGGGGGACCAGGGTGATGGGGAAGGGGCGCAAGAGCTTGGGAAATGACAGGGAGGAGATAAGAGAGGGCAGGAGGTGGAGGCCCCCCCGGGCCTGGGGTGGCATTCTGTCCTGGCTCCCCTCTGGGGTCCCTGGGGAAGGGGCCACGGGCGGGCTGCCTCCTACCTGAATGCCTCTCCCGTGAGCAACCACACAGAGAGGAGGAGGGCCATCTCGCAACAAAGGGGCATTCTTCTAGCTGCAGCCCGGAATCAATAGAGGCTTGTCTGCCCTACTGCCTAGGGAACAGCCGGGAGCGCTGGCAAGGGGATCTGGGCAGCAGGGCGGGAACACAGTGTCCTGAGGGCTGCAGCCTGGAGCCTTGTTCTGGCCCCAGGGTAGCCACAGCCATGTCTTGCAGTGTCTTTAAAAGAGTGGGGAGGTAGGGCATGCTCCAGAGAACTTCCAGGCCCATCTTTACCTGCAGATGAAGAGATATGACTCTCCCATGGTCACTCACTGGGTGAATTTGCCACAGGGCCTGGTTTTTCCAGGGCAGCAGCAGCTTGGTTTCATGGAAAAGGGATCGACTGGATCCAGCGCGGAAGACCTGGGCCTAAGTCCCAGTTCTGGGATCTCTCCGCCTTGGTGTCCCTATCTGAAAGATGGGTCTGATAATACCATCCCCAGGAAGTGTTGAGTGCATTCAAGGAGACAATGTGTGCTTTGAAGACTGCTGTAAGTCTGCATGTGTCAGGATGCTGGGAAGATGGTCGTCGCTGAGGACTCTGCGCGAGGGTGAGAGCCGTGGCCAAGTGGCAGAGTGCAGCCCACCCGGACCTGACCCACGCAGAAAGCCCACTGCTCTGAGGAAAGGCAGCGAGCAGACAAGCTCCTCTCTAGCCCTCTCTTCTCTCCTTGCTCCACCAGCACACATCCCGTCTCTGTGTGTTCCTTCCTTCCTACCCTGGCCACTGATTTCAGACAGAAATTTCATAGGCTTGTAAGGAAACAGCAAAGGGTCCCGCTCACTGTGCCAAGCGCTGGGAGAGCGTGTGCTCAGTGACCACCCCAGCAGCCTTGTGAGCCAAGTCTAGTCAACATCCCCGTTTTACAGCTGAGGAAGCTGAAGCTCAGAGCAGTGAATGAACCTGGCTCATGTCACCCAACTAGAGAGTGTCTCGGCATGAAGTAAAACACACCAGCAGACTCCAAGGTCAACTACTATCGCAGCTCCTCCCCATCCAAATTCTGCCCCTTCCCACACATCTCCAAGCTGCCACGTCTAGAGAGTGAGCGGGGCTACCTCCCAAGGCAGCTGGTTTCACACCGCTCCGGATCCCACCAAAATCCACCCCTAGAGGGTGGACTTGGCTCCGACTGGGCTGTGACACAGGACGGAGGAGGGGGCAGGTCTGCGGTCCAGGCCAGCAGGGCCTACTGAGGTGCTGGGAGGTGAGCTGAGGGTGGCCAAGGCCTCGGTGACCTACACCTGGGCCTCTACTTGCTACACATGCACCTGCCCAGGTGGCTTCCTCTTCCGCCTCCACAGAGGATGGAGTCTTTCTGAGGAAGCCCGAAGGAGACAAGAGGGGTATGGACTCACCCACGCCGCCACCTCCACCTGTAACGCACAGAGGCAGGTCCCAGGGTCCCTGGTGTGCCTGGCAATGCCTCCATGTGTCCCTGGATCACTCTTCCGGGTGACTATTTCTGACCTTCTTCCTGCTTCTCAAACTCAGCCACTTCCCCAGCTCCCTTGTTCCTGGTTCAGGGTGAGCAGAAGCTGACAGGGGAGGCGGACCACACCAGCACCCAGCCTCCTGCACTTGTGCTCCTGTGCTTGGCCTCCCTGCCCTTCCTGGGGCAAACCCTCTGAGCTCTGCGAAGTCCATGCCCTCCCTGTGTGGAAGTCGGACCCACCGTGCCTCCTCACCTGTACAGCTGTCCCTTTGTCAATCCCTCCAGCAGAGTCATTTAATTTTCCCCCTTGACTGGGTCATTCTCATACGCATACAAACAAGCTATTGTTTCTCTCATCTTTAACAAACCAACCAACCACTCTGGATCCCACTTCTTTAAGGAGCCCATTGCTCAGGCTTTTCTCCTGCCCTTCCCAGAGGGATCTTCACTGGCTGTCCCTAGTCGGTCCCTTTCCCTTCTCTCCAAGTCCTGCCAACAGGCTTCGGCATCCACTGTGCCTCTGAAACTGCCCATGTCAGGTTGCTGGGGCCTCCACACTGCGAAGTCCACCAGTCAGCTTGCAGTCCTCACCCCTCCTGGATATGCCTGCTCCTCTGTCTTCCATTCGGCTCTCCTCACCACTTTGTTGGAGCCCCCCAATGCCCCCACAGTGCCCATCGTCGAGGAGGACTATGCTCTCTTATTTGTGAAGGGTGCCGAGTGGTCCATCCCACCTCTGCTCCAATTGCTTATGCCAGGGACCAGGGCCATGTTGGATTAGACATAGCAAATGGAGTCATGCCATCAGCCCTGTTGTCCAAGCAGGGTGCCATGCCTGCCCTGGAAGACGTGCTATTCGGCACCCGCTGCACCACTGCAGTGGACCCGTAGGAACAGAGCTGGCCTTGGACCAGGACTTTGGGGGATGCGCGTGGGGAGGGGTGGGTGGGTTTCAGGTATACTTAGGAAGTAGACATTATGTGATTCAGCGAGGAGGATTAAAGGAAGGGCATGAGATTCAGGGCGGACCCCCAACTTCCTTCCACATGCCTGACCAGACCAGGACAGCTGAGGTGAAGTGGGGACCCAGGAGGAGGGATGAGACAGTTTTGACCCCATGAGCAGCAATGCAGTCTACAGGTTCCATGGGCAGAGCACCTGAATCAGAGTCACCTGGATTGCTCATATCTCTAGGCCTTGACCCAAACCTACAGAACCCAAATCCCAGGCATGGTCCAGCAACCTGCCATCTGGTGCCCATTAAGCATGAAGACCAACTGCCTGAGACACAGTAAAGCCCACAGGCTGGGCAGCGGAGTGCAGGTGGAAATTCTCATTCAGATGTAAATGACTGTCAGCTGATCCTTTGCCCAAACAGGATTTTGATAGGGGAAGAAGGGAGCAGATGGAAAGCAAGCAGACCCTGAGCAAACTAAGGAAAAACAACTCAGGAAGCGAAGAAGACAGGAAAATGGTCACTACCAAAAGGCTGGTTCACCTTCCCCACAGTCTTGCTAACATCAAACAGTATCAAGAACTCAGGTAAGGATTTTATTTCTTTATACTTCATTGGTGGCTTCACATAAATTAACTCAACTGTTCCTCATTTCTACCTTGAGTAGACAGGAAAGGGATTATTGCCCCTCTTTTAAAAAGGAGGAAACTGAGGCAGACACGCAAGGTGGCATGCCCAAGAACCTTCATCCATCAAATGTTTGTTGACACCTGATCAGGCACCAGTCCTGGGACTCAGTTGAGTGAGGCCCAGCCCAAGGCTGAGCTCAGGTCACCAGATCAAAACCAGGAGCCCACCCGCCAGAGCATCCTGGGGCACGCCGGGCAGGGCCCCGCCAGTTCCCACCAGGCCCCACTAGGCAGAGATCATCAAGTAATCCTCCAGCCTTGCCCCTTTTGCCATTTGCTTCTGCCTTCCAGCTCTACAGACTCTGAATTCATGTTTGATAACTTGGGGGCTGGGGGAGGGAGAAGAGTGACATTTGTGTTTACTCATGTCAAAAAAAAAGAGTAGGGAAACTCCATGAGAGGGAAAAATTATTTATTTACATCTCCTGCAGCCAAAACCAAGGAAAGTAGATGCTAAGACTCCTAAAGAGGGTTTGTGACTGGAGGAAGGGGCAACGTTCGCAAAGTGGGGTGAACCAGGTGGTGTCTCCATTGCTTTGCCCCGGGGGAGGGGGAGGACACAATGGGAAGACATGACCAGGGGGCTGGGTGCAGGCAGGGGTGAGGGGGCAATAGGTGATGGGTGGCCAGCAGCACCGAAGGAAATTCTGGGCAGGAGGAGAGAACAGTATCTTTATTAAATCTTGCTCTTCAGTGTGTAATGTGACCCAGTGTTCCACCTACCCATGAAATCTTCAGTAAAATTGACTTTGCTCACTAAGACTTTGTTAAGGTACTTGGATAGGTTTTGGGGGTCTTGACTAAACTGCTAGGCCCTCCTTAAGGGGAGGTGAAACAGGGACTGTTCCTGGGGCTCTCAGAACTGGTTTCCATCTCCAGGTAATTTAAAAATGTTCAGCATAAAGCAGAACAGAAAGATCTTTTGTCTCGAAACACAATGAATAATGCAAACCACATTGTGCCGCGTGAGCTATCGTCAAACGTGATACTGCTCTTCCATAAGACTGGAGCTTTTTGGTGGCAGCTTATTTTTCCTCTTAGTCCTGTTTTTCCTGGCTCCAGCCTCATCAATAGAGGTACCTCTCCCTGCAAACTCCGAGGACAGTGCCAGCCCAGGCTCTTCCAACTGCCCAGGTTCCAGCTCACCACACACAAAGGGGCTTTGTGGGCTCCTGCTGAATCAAGCATGGATTGGTGATGGGGACCAGAAAATGTTGGTGGCCAGGAGTGCTGAGTCTCACCAAGTCCCCATTCCAGGGGCCCCTGTTCCCTGGAGGGGTGGGGATGATAGGAGGCCATTGTTAAGTTTTTGTAACTGGGAAAGAACTCACAGGGTCTTTTAAATTTTTTTACACAAATCGAATTGCAACTGTCTTAAGCAGCCCCTGGCTAGAATAGCAGGAAGTCAAGGGTCACCTTTTGTGGGCAGTACCTTCTGGCCCCTACTACTATGACCAGTTTGGGACTTAAGAATAGCCAGGGCTTCCAAAATCCAAGAGAAGTGGGCCCGCTTGACTTTCACTCCCAAGATGGGGACAACATTCTTACAGTCCGGAGGCAGTCAGGTGAAACGGCCGTCACTGCCATGCGCCCCACTCCCTGATGGGGCCCTCATGCTGCACACCCTCACTGGAGTGGCTCTCCTGCCCCTGCTCCAAGCTGGGGGAGTCTGTGGTGTCACTCCCCCTGCACCACATGGGCCTGGTCACCTCCGAGATGTGGCTGTTAGTGTCCTGGGGAATCCACTGTCTGAATTAGCCACTTCCGTTCTGTCCCACACCCCAAATATATGGGTAACCCCTTGTAAATAAATGATAGATTTTGAATTGCCCCAAAGCAGTGTCAGAACTCAAAAACTCAAAACAGTTCACCTGTGGGATGGTATGGGGTGGGTCATGGAAGAAACACCTTCCATCCCTCCTTACCCTTTGGAGGAGAGACAAGATGGAATTTTTGGCATTTTTTATGTGAAAGCAGAGAAAAACATTTTCAGCAGGTCACCCCCACTTTTATTTTTTTTAAAGAGAAGCCCTGTTTTTTCTTTTTTGCCCATGGTTTGTAACCTTTAGACCTTTAGGAAGTTTCATTAGATCTAAGAAAATAGACAGTCAGGCAGTCATTCTCAAATGGAGCCCCTGAGACAGTATTTTGGGGGGGGGCTATTGTCCAATGACTGTTTCTGAACCATTCTGAAGCTTAAGAGCTTCCATGTTTGTTTGGGTAACTGAATGATTCTGTTTCTTTTTATCTGTCTTCCTCTTGCTATAAAGTTATAAAAATAAGTACCAAGCCCTGCTGATGTCAGAAATGTTTTGTAAGCAGCCAAAGGTCTCTCTGATCTGTAGCAGGAGCTCCCAACCTGGGCTGAGGAATATAGAAAGCTTTTGAGGGATTAATGGGCACCCATGTATACCATGTGTTTATAGTAGAGGTGTTGATGTCAGGCTGCCTGGTTTGAATCCCAGCTCCACCAACATTCTGTGTGAATTTAAAAAGTGTTACTTGAATTCTCTGAGCCTGGATTTCATCATCCATAAAGTGGGGGTGATACTAAAGGCACTGAACTCATAGAATTACTGTGAGATTAACATAAATAATACATGTAAAGTGTTTAGCTCTGTGTGATATAACAACCGGTCAATAAATGTTTATCACTATTATTAATAGTATTATCACCTATTAAATATCTATTATTTTCCAGTCACTGCTGAAAACTTCCACTCTGTTATCTCAAATCCTCACAACATCCTGAGTTTATACAAAGTGAAGTTCAATGACTTGCCCAACATTAGACTGTTCCAGAACTTGTATTCAATACTGGTTTCAAAAGCAGCTCTTTTTGGCTCTAAAACCTGCTTTCTCTGAGCCAAAGCAAATTATACCTGATCCAAACTCTAGACTGATTATCTAATATGTCTTGTGTCTATATGCAAAACTTGCATTCTATTCAAAGTATTTACCAACCAACCCAGTACAGGGCTGACCATCAGACGGGAAGCTGCCTAGTGCCAGCTGGGGGTGAAGGACAAGGAGGACTGCTATCCTGTGCCAAATATTAACTCTTTCATTGACGGATATTGTCAAAATAAACCAAATTTTCCCCAGACCCATTTCCAAAGTCCATGCTCCCACCTTACTGACAATCAGGCAGTATCCTCTTTTTCTTGCTAATCTAACAACAATTATTCTAGTCATTCTCTTTTCCCATGAAATGTCCCTGCCAAAAGTGATTCTTTGAATTGGCTTGCTGGAGACTTTTTCCCTTGCAGCAAGATTATGACAAAACTTTGATTTGTCCTCATAACTGAAATGTCTGTAGCGTTTGCCTTTTTTTTTTTTTTTTAACATTGGAGACATGAGAGGTTTCCAAAGACTTGGCGAAGGGTGGGATGTGGAATAGGATAGAGGCAATAACCGTTTACTAATGCAGGCAGGAGTATTTCAGTAATTCAGAACCAATGTGACCCTGGGGGCGGGTCTCAGCTCTGAAGTAGCCTTGAATACAAAGTTTTAAATCCATCTAGACCATGAGCACTTTATTGTGGTTCACACAGCACAAAAACTGATTTCACAATAGCTTATTGACATTATGGATTTTCTCAAACAATAGATGTCATGGTATTTTTTATGTTAAAAAGTGTTCTTCTATACACATTAATAATGGCTGCAGGCAAGGTCACTGATGAATGCTAAAGAGTGGGCAAAATTTGAAGGAGAAAAAGAATATTTGCCTAGCCTCAAAGTATCCTCTTCAAAATACTAATTACCAGAGTGGTTTTAACAATTGCGCACAAATTCTTCGATAACCCTCCTTCTGGGAAGTGGAGCTTAATTCTCTTCCCCAGTGACTCACTTCTAGAGTACAGAAAGAGGAAAAATAACTTTCCAGTGGAGACATCTGCAGACATTACCATAACAAAGTGATCAAGGCTAACATCACCAGTAACAAGGCATGCTGATTTTTGTTGTTGTTGTTGTTGTTGTTATCATTAATCTACAATTACATGAAGAACATTATGTTTACTAGGGTCCCCCCTTCACCAAGTTCCCCCCACAAACTCCATTACAGTCACTGTCCATCAGCATAGTAAGATGTTGTAGAATCACTACTTGTCTTCTCTGTGTTGCACAGCTCTCCCCATACCACCCCCCCCCACATTATATATGCTAATTGTAATGCCCCCTTTCTTTTTCCCTGTCCTTGTCCCTCCCTTCCCACCCATTCTCCCCAGTCCCTTTCCCTTTGGTAACTGTTAGTCCATTCTTGGGTTCTGTGATTCTGCTGCTGTTTTGTTCCTTCCGTTTTTCTTTGTTCTTATACTCCACATATGAGTGAAATCATTTGGTATTTGTCTTTCTCCACCTGGCTTATTTCACTGAGCATAATACCCTCTAGCTCCATCCATGTTGTTGCAAATGGTAGGATTTGTTTTCTTCTTATGGCTGAATAATATTCCATTTTGTATATGTACCACATCTTCTTTATCCATTCATCTACTAATGGACACTTAGGTTGCTTCCATTTCTTGGCTATTGTAAATAGTGGCATGCTGATATTTTATATCCCCAGAAAGGGTGCAAGGAGGCCACCTTGTGTCTGTGACAGTCTTCCCCCAAACCCATAATCTCACGAGAAACATTGGACAATATCTCAGGTACATTCTACAAACTACCTGCCAGGGCTCTTCAAAAGCCAATGACACAAAAACACAAGGAAAGACTGAGAAATGGTCAGATGTCAGAGAATGGAGGAGACCAGGATGTCAGAATGGAGGAAACCACATGATGACTCAATGTGATGGGCTACCCATCATGGCATCCCGGCACAGAGAAGGACATTCGTGGAAAGACTAGGGAGATCCACTGAAGGTCTGTAGCCAAAGTGTTGTGTCAATGTCAATTGCTTAGTTTTAATGAACGTGCCATGGTTCGGAGACATTATGTAACACTGAAGGAAGCTGAGGAGTCTGTGCCATTTTTATACCTCTTCTGTAAATCTAAAATAATTTCCATATAATAGGATAAAAATAACAGGAAGAAGAATAAAATCACAAAGTCTCCAAATTTCTCAATTAAACAAACAAAAGTGTTCGTATTCACAAAGATGGGGAACTGTAGTTCACACAACACTCAGATAACTGAATGAAGAAGAGCCACAACACTAACAAAAAGCTAGGCCGTGTAGATGTTTCCAACCATCCCAGTGGATGCAAAGTCCAGTCCTCTGCCATCACTCACACTCATAGCTGTGACCGAGGCGTGGGGCGCAGCATAAACAAGACGGAAACCGCAAGGTTTCTCAGTGGGGCTGGGCGGGAGGAGGGAGACTGCCCTAGCATGAATAGAGGTAAAATAATTCTACACCTAAAGTGCTTAGCCCTGTGCCTGATAGAGTAACTGGTCAATAAACATTTTTATTACTATTATTATTAATAGTTTTACTAATTACTATTGTTATGAATAGTATTATTAATAGTATATATTTAGTGATAGTGTAAATAGTGTAACATTTATCAATTTTAAAAAATTTTCAGGCACTATACCAAAAACTTTCCATCCATTATCTCATCCATATAACATCTTTACTTTATATAAAGTAAGTTGCCCAATACTAGACTATTCCAGAACTTGTACTCATTGCTGGTTTGCAAAGCCCCCTCTTTGGCCTGTTTTCTGTAAAAGGATAGAATTGGTCCCCAAAGGGCGGCTTAGTACAGCGGGGTGGTTGGTTTAGTTCAGGCTTTGAAGTCACAGAGACCTCTGTACTTTCTTTGCAGGAATGTTGAGAAGACAAATATGATGACGGCTGCAGTTCTTAGCATGGCGCCCAACACATAATTAGTACTCAATTCATGTTACCAGTGCAGGATAATATTTGGAGTTTTTAAATTACGGGTTTTTTTTTCCTTCACCCAGATGTTTCTTGCTGTTTAATGGCCCTTCATCCATTGTCTGAGGGGGCAGTGGAGAACAGCCTCAGAGAAAGAAGTCATTGTTCAGCACTGAGTGTCAATCTGGACTCTGAAGAGAGTCCAAAACAAAATTGTTTTGAAGAGCCAGTCCTTCAATTGCAAGAGTCAACATAATAAGAGAGCAAAAAGGTTTTCCAGAATTCTATAATCTTCTCTTCAAATAAATGTTAATATAAAACTTTAAATAAAATTTGGACATCCCAGAGAATAAGAGTTTTACTAAAGTCAGAGAGTAGGCAGTTGCTCGTGTCAGACACGGAACTCTTCCTGGCTGGGTTGAGAAACCACAGAGAGCAAGAGCTCGGGTCGAATCGGTGGCCTGCTCCTTGAAGCTTCTGCTGGGGGGGAGGAGAGACAGTGTCCCAGCACGAGCAGAGGGGGACTACGGAAATTGAAATGAGGATGATTCTAGGTGAACATCCAGCTGAAGCAGATAGAAGATCCCAGAGAAAAGGGGCTCATGCCTTGCTTCTCCTGGTACTAGACAGGACACGGCCCCCCAGAGAATGCTGGGCCTGCACAGGAGGCCACAGTGGGCGGCAGCGGCTGTGGGGCTCACTCAGGGGGAGGGAGAACCTCACACTCACTCCGCCCAGCTTCACCCGACTTCTCCTCTCCTGGTGCCAGTTATTAAGCTACTAGCTTTCAGCCCCAACCCCTCCCCGCTCCCCCACATATTCTGTCTTGTGCCATTTCTGTTTTGGCGGCTGTTTCCAATGCAGACTCCATCCAGAGGGGGCCCGAGAAAGTGCAGCCTGGATGAGGGAGACAGGATTCAATGTGTCTGCTTGCTCCTCCTTCCTGGAGGCTCACCTCACAGACCCTTCACCCTAGCAGCAGCCACTGTTTCCAGTAGCAGCTGGTTCCAGTTTGCAGGTGTTTTCCACACTCCCAGAACCAGTCTCTTCGTGGCCCTTGGCTAGATACCAGCCACAGGTGTGCCCTCCTCAGAGTCCGGGTCCCAGTTTCTAGGTTCTAATAATCTCAGTTTTTTCCCTTGTTTTCCAATCCCTTGGGGTGGTTTCCTGCAGTTGCTACCACTGTTATCTCACTGCCTTTCCTCTTGCTAATACTGTTTAGCTAATTCCTTATATTAAATTTGCTCTCTTAAAACAACCAGTGTGATTTCTGTTTTCCTGATGGGACTGACTCACACAAAGGCCTGATGCTCTCAAGGCCTTTGTAGGTCACAATAAGCATCAGAAATTTCCAGTAGGGCATATCTAAGCACTGATAAGACCTTAATTGTGAGGCTAAGGGTCAGGACGAAGAGGGCTGGGAGGGCAGAGCCTTGACACCAGGGCCCATGACTACAGAGTCATGCTCCAGAGTGGTGCTTGCTCAGGCCCCAAGCCAGGCTGGACCAGTTACCCAGCAGAGAAGCAATGGGAAGGAAGCTGACACCAAAGATGAGGGAGGGCAAGGCAGCCAGCAGAGCCGTCAAGCCCAGAAACCTGGACTCAAGACCATGGTTGTCCTAGAAAACTCCTCTGCTACTCAGCATCAATCTGAGGAGTGGTGGTGGGCACCACCAAGAGACAGAGTCATCCTAGTAGAGAGTTCAGATCCTGATTTGACTATTTTTCCAAAAGAAAGTAAATCGTTGATTTAAATTTGCTTTTGACATCATTTCATATTTACAAAGAAGTTACAAGAACAATGCCAAGAATTCCAAGATACCTTCATCTGAAACCTCCAAAGGTAACATTTTACCATACTTGCTTTACTCTTCTGTGTGTTTTTTTCTGAAATGAGACATGCATTTTTCTCTGAAACATTTAAAAGCTATAGACAAGATGCCTCTTCCCCCTGAAATACTCAACATGTATTTCCTAAAAACAAGGACATTTTCCTTCATAACCACAGTACAATTATTAAAATTGGGGTATTAACATATGGTACTATTATCTAAGCTATGAACTTACTTCAAGTTTTACCAATAGTCCCCAAATATCCTTTATAACAAAAGAAAACTCAGGATCATGCATTGCATTTGGTTGTTGTGAAATGAATAAACTATCACCCAGAAATAAAATTGAGGGAGGAGAGCCGTAATCATGTTGGGCTCAGTTGTAGAAGAGTAAAGTTTTTTATATTTGTAGATCTGAGGCACACAGTGTACATGTTGACCCTAATATGTTAGAAATCAGTATTGTTAATGGAACAGTGATAAAGTTCATGGCCCTTTCCCTGTCCTGGGTCTTTATGTCTTTGAGACATCTGTTATTATTTAGTATCAGCCAGTTCCTCCAGGAGAACAGTTAGTACTGAGACAATGTAGCTTAGTCGGAAAGGCAGGATTTCCAGAGGAGAACCGACCTGGGTTGAAAACTAGCTTTGCCACTCGCTGGTGGCATGAGTTTGGGCCCTGCTTGAACCTTCTGAGCCTCAGCTTACTCACCTTTACCGTGGAGAGAAGATGAGCCCAGTGGGACCTGGAGCCCCAGATCTAGGCTCCCATCTTGGCTCTGTGCTCACGAGCTCTGGGACCACAAGCGAGTGCCTTTATCAGTTTGGGTTTGGGTTTGCTTAGCTGTAAAGTGGGGAAAATACCAACAAGGCAGCTTGCTGGGCGATTGGTAGAAGGAATAATTCTTATGCGGAATGGACCCAGCTCATAGCACATTCTCAAGGAAAGGTTAATGCCTTCCCATTAGCCCTTCTGAGTTTGGACATGTCATTCTATCTCTCGGGGGCTCACTTTCTTCATCCATGAAACAGAGCCAGTGGTACCCGTCCCTGGAGAACGAGAGCTACACAGAGAACTGCAGACGGAAGGACTTAGTGCTCTGAAAAGCCTAGTGTACCATGGCCTTGGCAGAGTAAGCAACTGGCTGACGGTGACAAAAACAGAAAGTGCTTTGGAATACTGGGGCCTGCCAGGAATGCAGGCAAACCTGTTCTTCCAAGGCTGCCCTGGGGCTCCAGACCTTCCCATCCTCTCACCCCAGCCAGGTTCCCTCCGCCCTCCCTGGTGTGTCTGACGCTAGGCTTGTCCTGCCAGCCTTCTTCTAGGAAGCCAGGCAGTCCCACATCCAAGAAGGCAGGAAGGATGTCACCTTGTCCTGGGCAAGCTGTTAGGCAAGAGGGGCAGCTCCAGCACTGACCTGATGCTGGAAGGGAGGGAGCAACCTGCAGCTCATGCCACCAGTGAGTGGCAAAGCAACCAGCTCCCCAGAGGAGTCCCCACGTGGTTGCAGGCCCCACCAGTCTCCGCCCTGTCTGGCATATACCAGGTTCACGGTCAGACCAAGGCAGAGAGGCAAGGTAGAAAAGAGTCTAGCCTGGGAGGAGGAAAGCCCACTGGAGCATTCATATGATCAAGAAAGGGCTGGGCCAAGACCTTTGAGGCAGGAGGCCCTCAGCAAGAAAGCCTGCCTGGGGGGACCAGCCAAGGGAGGCAAAGGGCAATTGTGTTCCCAGAGTCGGGTAGGTATCCAGTTCCTCCACTCCTGCCAGATGGTGCCAGGCCTCACACCAGGCTTTTGTCACTAATCTTATGAATCTGCCAAGTCCTGGGGAGCTTAGGCACCATCCTCCTTTGATAAAAGGAGAAGACTGAGGCATAGAGAGTGAAACTACTGGCTCTGGCTGCTGCTTGCTCAGGGATTGAAACCTGGATCTGCTTGATTCCAAAGCTCATGTTTACCAGGTGTGCTATGGGATGGAGGAAGGATCAGGAGCTGGGTCCGGGGCTTCCCTTACCTTCAAGGGCCAACATCTTTCTGGGTGTAGTCTTGTGACCCCACCAAGTCCTTCTTGTATTCCTTTTCCTGGACTGACACACTCTGGGGAGCCCAGATCTGGCAGGGACTGCCACGTCACCTAGTACTGACCAAACCTGTCTGTAATTATATGTCCCATGTGCCTTCTCCTCCATCTCAGCTGAGTGTGGGTTATATCAGGGACTGAGTCCAATTCCTCTATCTGCCCCCATGCCAAGCAAATGCCAGAAATGTAGTAGTTCAGTAGATGTTTACTGGATGAACATGCTAATGGAGTTAAACCCTCTTGTTTCTCAGAGGAAGCATCTGAGACCCAGGGCAGGAGGGAAGGGACTTGCCCAAGACACTTAGGCCTGTTCAGCTTCCACCCACTGGGTTCCCCCTCTATTACTCAGTCCTGGCTTGGACCCAGGGTTTTGCCAAGAAGGAAAGTTGCACTTGGGGATCCCCACAGGAAGCCAAAAACCCCACCTGGTCCCTCGAGACCCTCCACTTTGTAAGATTAGGTACAAAGCACCTATGGGGGCTGTGTAACCAGACTGTAAGACACTCACCTTAAAAGGTAGACTCAGTTGCCCTTGAGGCTAGAATTTGCTGACCTGGAAAATGAGAACAGCACGGTAAACAGTTTTTGTTCCACTTAAGAAAAGGTGAAGTGCCTATGGTAGCTGGGCTTGTGTTTTATGAGCCATGGAGATTCTCTGACCTGAAATGCAGGGACTGGGAAGTAATTCTGAATCTATAAGGAAATGAAACCCAAAGATTCCACTGTTGACCGTCATCTTTTCATTTATCCATTTGTCTGTTTGCTCCCTCACCCATTCGTCAATGTAATGTTTCTTAAATTTCCTTCATTCCCATGTTATTTTCATCGTTTTGCTTTATCCAATATGAACTATAAGCTTATTTACTTCATGTTTCTCTTCATTTGACTATTTTACTTAAAGGGACTTAGCTTCAGCTGAGGCAATGGTATAGACACCTGTGAGAACAATGTCTGTCCACATACTCCCTAAAATCCTCTCCCATACCACCCCCGGGTGTCTCCTCTCTGCGGCTCAGATTCTGTATCAGAGACGGGGAGGGTGTTTGGATGCAATGATGTTCCAGTCCTGACATTCTAGGAGCCCGTGATTCGAAGAGTCACACCCAGTGAAGGAAAACACAGAGACCAGATGGAATTGTGGGAGAGGTAGCTGGTCAGAAGCAACAGGTTTATTTGTCATGTTTCAGAGGCTGAGTAATGACTCAGGAGGCAAAGCAGGAAATCCCTTGGGATTGTCTGTAAACCACCCTTCAGGGACTAAGAAGAACAAGTAGACAAGTCCCCAGAAGTCTTAAGAAGCCTCAAAAGCACCAGTTACACAACTTTCCTAGACTCTCCCAGAACCTTCCAGGGTCTCTGGACGTGCTGGGATCCCAGACAGGGGAACTTTACCCCTGAAGAAGCTTGATGTTGAAAAATGCCTGGACAGAAAAATGACCCAAGTGGCCTCCTTTTAGTCCCCAGGACAGGTCAAAGGAAAGTTGGTTCTTTCTTGGGTCACTGCTCAGCCCACAAGCCCCTATTTGACCCCAAAGCAGAGCAGCAGTGGGGGTTCCAGGGCCTATCTTTGTTCTCTGTGCCTAGCCCCTCCTTGTCCTGATGGGGCCAGAGGTGGGCACCTGCCTCAGAGGGAACCACTCCAGAGGCCAGGCTGGGCCAGTCAGATGACTGAATTCGGATGAGGGGAGCCCAGTCAGTTGGGTACAGGGACAAGTCGGATACAGTAGCACAGACACACTGAGGAGCCCACTGGGGACACCCATGTGAGAGACAGGAAGGAAACCAGTATTCTAAGAGATGTGGGGGTGGGGAAGCTAGGCACTCCCAGAGAACCTTCCATCCTGATGTTGCCAGTCCCAGGAGTGAAGTCCTTGTGGGACTTGCCTGCCCTTGAGATCTGTGAGATAGCCCTGACTCCTTATATTGAATTACACATTTTGCTTAAACTAGCTGGAGTGGGCTTCTGTTTCATGTAACCAGATCAATCACTGATACAGTGGAGCCAGTCATCAGTCTCCCAAATTAGACTTGGCAAGCCGGGGTAATGATAATGATAATAACAACCCCCCAAACACATATACACACCCCTTACATTCAATTGGCCCTTTATAATTTTACAGATCCCTAATGTAGGGGTCATTACTTCTAGTCTGGAAGGACTTGCCCCAGATCTACTCATGTTCAAGACTCCTCTGCCAAGAGCACAGGGGGAAGATCCCAGCTCTGGAGCCAGGCAGACGTGGGCCACAATCCTCACTCATCTGTCACTTACTACCTATATGACCTTGGGGAAGTTACAGAACCTCTCCCAGCCTCAATTTCTCTTTTCTACAAACTGGAAAGCAGGACAGTGTGGACTCTGGAGTCACCTCCTCCTGGCTCTGCCAACTAGTGGCTAATGACCTTAGGAAAGTGACGTCACTTCTAAAAGCTTCAATGCCCTCAACAATAAAGTGAGGCTAATAAAGCCTGAAAAATGTTGCTGTAGAGCTTGAATGAAGTATGCAGAATGTTTAGCGTATGAAGCCTGATCAAACCATAACTGAAGCCTTCAATCCCTAGACATTTGAGTTACATGAGCCAATAAATCCCCATAGGATTTTTAAAAAATGTTTAACACAATATCTGACATATAGTAAAAGTACTCAGTATGTGGTAGCTATATTAGTAATTTATTATATAAAGTACCTAGCATGAGGCTTGACACATAATTACTAATCAAAAATTATGCATTATAAAATGCACACTGGTCAGTGCAGAAGATTTAACTCGACCAGGCTTAGCAGGATCACTGGTAAAACAGACAAAGGAGTCTTAGTTGATAGCACGCTTTAAGTGAGTCAACAGTAATCACCACAAAGCTCATAAGAACTTGAGGCATATCAAGAAAAGTACTGAACATGGATGGTATTAGTCCTGTCTCCCTCAGCTCTGATCAGATGGCACCTAGATATGGAAAGGGGATGGGGCCTGGGAAAGGCATGCAACCTCTCATTTTCCAAGGAAAACAAAAGTTCTTTCCTGGCAAGTCTGCTTATTTGAAAAAAAAAAGTATGTATTTAGACAAAGGTTTCTCTCTTTTTCCCCTTATTAGTTATGCTTTTGCTTTGATGTTGAGTAAGCTACAGTAATCAAGATAGTGTGATATTGGTATAAAGACAAACACATCAATAGAGCAGAATTGAGAGTCCAGAAATACATACATAAGTACAACTGTATTTTGACAAATGTACTGATGCACATCTGTGGAGAAAGGCAGTCTTTTCAACAAAATGAATGGTTTTGGGCCACTTGCTCACCCTTATGTTAAAATATACACACACAAACAAAACCTACTATTTGCATCATACATAAGAAGTAACTTAGAATGGATTCATAGGTCTAAATGTAAAACCTAAACCTGTAAAACCTATAGAAGAAACATAGGATAAAAATGTGATGTCAGTTAGGCAGAGATTTCTTAGATATAACACCAAAAGCATGATCCAAAATAGGAAAAAATTGATAAATTGGACTTCAAAAAAGAATTAAAATGTGTTTTGAAAGACACTGTTAAGAGAATGAAAAGACAGTCTATAGCCTGGGAGAAAATATTTTTGCAAGTGACATATTTGATAAAAGACTTATATCTAAAATATATGAAGAACTCAAAACTTGGTAATTAGAAGACAACTAACTTGATTTAAAAAGTGGGCACAGTATTTGACACTGCACCAAAAAAGATAAATAGGTTGCAAATAAGCACCTAAAAAGATGATCAGCATCATTAGTCATCAGGGGAATGCAAAATTAAAACCACAGTGAGAGGCCACTACATGTGGTTAAAGTTCAAGAGTGACAATACCAAGTGTTGATGAGGATATGGAGGAACCGGAACTCTCCAACACTGCTGGTGGGATATAAAATGGTACAACCACTTTGAAAAATAGTTTGGCAGTTTCTTAAAAACTTAAACACACCCCTACCATATGACCTGGTCATTCCAGCCCTAGGGATATATACTCAAGAGAAATAAAAGCATATGTCCATACTATGACTTGTACCTGAATGTGCACAGCAGCTTTCTTTGTGACAGCCAAAGCTGAAACCCAATAGCCCATCAACAGATGAGTGGATAAACAGATAAACAAACCAGTATATCCATACAAAGAATACCATTCAGCAGTTTTTAAAAAATGAACTATTGATAGGTGCAACAAGATAGACAAATCTCAGTGTAATTATGCTAGATGAAAGAATCCAGACATAAAGAGTACTTACTGCATGATTCCATTTACATAAAAGTCTCAAAAATGGAAAGCAGATTGGTTGTTGCCTTGGGACAGGGGAAAAGGGCTGGAGGGAGGGATGACAGAAGGGCATGAGGGATCTTTTGGGGATGATAAATATGCTCATGGTCTTGATTATGATGATGGTTTTACAGGTGTATTCATGTAGCAAAATGTATAAAATTCCACACTTTAAATACATGTAATTTATTATATGTGGATATAATACCTCAATAAAGCCTTGTAAAAAAACCAAGGACCTTCTCTGTGATTCTTCTATGGGGACTTGTCACAGGTCCCATACAACATCCCAGTACATGCATCCTATTGAGCGCCACTGTGTCTGCTGGGTCAGCCTGAGCTGCCTACCCCATAGCCTACACCACCTGGCATCTTCTCTTCCTCTCAGTCATCCCAGGTGGAACCCTTGTGGATAACTTGGTAAAAGGGTAGGAATAACGCACCTAATAATGGAACACCATGCCTCCAAATGCCATAAGCCTACCAAATGCTATGCCCCTTTTTCAGTCATGGGGGGCCATGGTGCCTTTCACTTTGGGGGAGAACACATGACATGCCCCAGACCTCTGGCCTTCACAAACATCACAGGGTACCAGTCCCTGGATTTTTTGGCATGCATCTCCTATCTCTAGCACACATGTATCTTATGCTAGGGGACTTAGCATGTCTACCAATTCCTGCTTACCAAGTCTTATCCCCAAGATGTCATCAAGGTGCTGGGCCAACATGGTGGTGGATGGTGGGAAGACTGGGTGCCCTCCCACTGACCCATGGACCACCGGGGCACCATGTCTCCAGGGACTAGTGTTTAACTCAGGGTTAAACTCTCTCAAAGATCTGGATTTTCGCTTTCCCCCAAGCACATTCACCCTAGTGAATTGTCACAGCTCCCTTCAGTTTGGGGATGGCTAGAAGAAAACCTAAAGTAGGGGCCTGTGATGTTTGCAGGATCCAATCTCAAGGGCAGCTGACTTCCCTTAAATTCAAGGAGCCCTCCACATGCAATTGATTTAATTCTTGAAATTGAGTGCAGGGATTGATTCTTATCAATGTGACTTAGAGTTACGTAGAGCTTAATAAACAGAATAGGCCAGAATCTGCTTAATACCATCACTTACATGGCAACTACCATGTTCTAAGCCCTTTCCATGCATTGGTTCATTTGAGCCTCGTATAACTCCATATAGGTGCACTTACGTTCCTTATGTTACCCTACAGATGAAGAAACTGGATGGGAACAGAGAAGCATGGGATGAACTGGAGCAGAAGCAAAGAGCTGAGGAGAATCAGCTTGAACCCATAGCACAAGTCAACACTCTTCAAAGTCAGTGCAGGTGGGCCTGGGTCAGGCCGCCATTAGGTGGCATGAGGGTAACCTTGACAGTGAGTTTATGGGCAAGATGTGGGCATCAAGCCAGGGGTAAGGAAGCTCATCACACTGCACCCAGCTGTCAGAACACTCAGCAAATGACCCCCAAAACCTCCTGCTGGCAGTGCAGGGCTCCAGGAGGACAAATGCATGTTCCCACCAGCCAGCAAACTGGAGAAGATGAAGGAGGGGAGGGGGAATAACTTAGTGAAATGAAGGAAGGAGAGAGGGGAGCTGAAGTGGGCAGGGGGAGGAGGATGGCCGATGGGGAAGGAGGCAGGGAGGTTGGAGGGCCAACTCTGAGCCTCCTCACTGGCTCTACCTCCTCCAGCGTGGGGAGGAAAGGGGGGTAGTCTTCCATGAGCCTGCACCTGAGCTGGCACTGTCCTCAGCACTTCCTGCGGATTTCCGTCCTTTACAGCCGCCCTGTGATTGCTCTCCCCTTTTACCACTGAGGAATCTGAGGCTCCAGGAAGGAAGGAGTCCCACAGCAGGGAGAGTCAGGGTTTCCTAAATTAAAGCCCTGAGCGTTTCCAGCTGCTCCCTGATCCTGCGCTCCTATGACCCTCTCTCCAGAATCTGGAATCTGGGATCCAGGCTTCAGGAAGGCTGCAGGGCCAGAGGTGAGCTGTAGTGGGTAGCTGTCACTAGACCATCAGGGCTGGGAGCCATTGGAAATCTACCAGAGAAGCTCCCCTTCCATTGGAGGCATTTCCCCATAGAATATGTCCCCTATCCTAGATTCGCCAAGTTACTGAGCTCCTGGAAAGCTTTTGTATTACATCTGGTGAATTGAACTTGGGTTCCACAGCCAGCAGGAGCCAGCCTTCCGAGAGACCAAGGCAGAAGCACAAAGGTTCTCCCTGGGAGCGGGAATGGCGCTAAGGCACACTTCCTTTTTCTGAACTGGCATTTACTGAGCACTCACTCTGCCCCAGGCATTCCACATGGGACTCACCAGGCCTTATCTCCTAACTCTTCCCAATGGTCCTGACAACAGGATCCTGATGTAAAACTCAGAAGCCGCTTCATCAGGGCAGACACCCATTTCCTTCTCTCCCTAAGCTGGATGGAGGGACTCAGGAAGGGAGATCTGGGAGTTCCCTGACAATAACAGATAATGGAAACACAGCAAAGGGCAGGGTCACCTTGCAGAAATGGCCCTTCTCTTGTTCATAAGGCAGGTCCTGTGGACCCAAGCAGCTCCTCCTCTACTGAGCCACTTGCATCGTTCCTGCCCCAAAGGGCCCCTCCCTTGAAAGCTTCTTAGTCGAGATTTCACCCTGTGATATTAAATATTGGGTAAGTATGAAAAAATATTTTTATGATATATGTGTATGTTATAAAACAAGAGCAATGGATGTAACTCCTGCAACCCTCCCCCAGCCCAGCCACCTTCGTGCCACCCTGGGTGTCCTTCCTGCCTTGGGACCTTCTGTCCTTCAGAACAGAGGAAACCATTATCCTGAGTCTTGTTTATCATTCCCTTATTTGAAAAAAGGTCTCCCCATATGTGTTTATATCCCTTAAAAAAAAGCCACTTAAAAAGCTTTGCGCAGTGGCAGTATCATAGCCAATGAGGTTTATCCGAGGTGCGATTATTGCTAATTGAAAACTTAAAAAAAAA
The DNA here is from genome assembly GCF_040802235.1 of Manis javanica. Taxonomy (NCBI): domain Eukaryota; kingdom Metazoa; phylum Chordata; class Mammalia; order Pholidota; family Manidae; genus Manis; species Manis javanica. Next base: position 31,496,345 of record NC_133159.1, on the reverse strand, counting down.
AAAAAAAAAAAAAAAGCCACTTAGTTTTGCACATCTGTGTACTGAACATAGGAATCGTATTGAGCGTATCCTGCTGTAACTCGCTTTATTTGTTCAACATCACCATCCTGAGTTCCTGGGTGTCCTTAGCTGTAAATCATTCGTTTTCATGGCTGTGGACCATTCCACTCTAGAATATATCACAATTATTTATACATTCTGATACTGATGGATATTTGGGATGTTCCAGTTGTTTGCTATTACAAACAGGCTGCTATGAACATTCTGTACATACCCCACAGCACGAGAGGAAACAGCCCTGATCCACTTCCCTCCCCTGGACTGGGAAGTAATGAGCAAAGAAACATAGGCCAGGTTCTTTATATACTCTGCCTCCTTTAATTCTGATTGCAAACCCATATATCAAGTAGATATCTTCAGTTTCATTCTATAGATAAGGAAAATCGAGGCTCAGAGAGGTTAAGTAATTAACCCAAGGTCCCATATTTTTTTGTCAGAGTCTAGATTCCAGCTCAGTCTATCTGATTCCAAAGATGACCTATGCTCTCCCAGTATAAGCCTTTGCACATTAGAATTATAGTTCTGAACCTCAACTAAGGGAGAAATTTTATCATTTTTACTCTTTTCTTCCCAAGTTCTATTATTCTTTTAAAAACCTTCTTTTGATTTTTTCCAGCTTCTACAAAGTCAGCTAAATAAGCATGCTGTTACATCCGCCAGGAAGCCTTCCCTGATTCCCTAGTCCTCTGGGCTACCCCAGTACGACATCAGCCCACGATCTGTCACTGCCTATTGACCTGTGTGATTCCCCCTTGCAGGGCAAAATCTACATCAGAGGCATTATACGTGCCAGTAAGTGTTTGAGGAAGAAAGGAGAGAGAAAGAAAATTTGGAAGGAAAGAATTTTTAAAACCCACAATTACAATAAATGCCATTTATTAAATGTTTGCTCTGGGCCAGGCACTGGCACTGCCTCCTACCATACGCCCAAGCTCCCTTAAGCCACTCAGTCCTGTGAGATGGGTGATGTTTCCATCTTCAGTTTGCCTTAGTGGAAACTGAGGCTTGGAGAGGGTGTCTCCTGCCCAAAGTTGCAGAGGGAGTAAATGACTCCACGGCCTGTGTTCTTAGCCACATTGAAGCTGTGGGGCCGCTTCTCTGTGCTCTCATAGGAGCAGAGGGATTCATCAACAAAGCTTTGGCAAGCAATTCTAAGTCATGCCACTCCAGGTCCACTTGGGTTCTTTGGGGGTAAAATGCTCAGTCTGGGTTTTTCACCATCTCCTTCCCTCCTCTCAGGTGACATCTGGGGGAGATGGAGGGGAGAGCTTGGATAGCCTCAGCCTTATCTCCTCCTGCGGGTGCCACCCTCCACAGCTGCACTGATGTAGCAGGCAGGGGCCCTGGCAACCACTGTCCGTGATTGCTCTTGGCAACGGCTTCCCCATCCTCTCCTCTGAACCCACCTCTCTCTGGCCCACAGTCTTCCTGAACATTTCTACACCCCACCTAATCTCCTGGGGTCCCAGAAACTTTATGCTGCCTTCCCTCTCCATAGCTCTATCCTGGAGGGGGTGGCTCTGTAGCTGAGAGCAGCCCCTACATCAGGGATATTGGACACGTGGTTAGTATCACCTGAGGACTTGTTAGAAATGCAAAGTCTCAAGGCTGACCAGGTTGCTACTGAATCAGAAACTCGGCTTGGCGCCAGCTGGCCATCCACATTGGAACAAGCCCTCCAGGTGACTGCAATGCACACTCAGATCTGAGAATCACGGCCCTGCCTCATACCTTCCCTCCCTCTAGGGTCATAGTGAAAAATCCATGCTGCAACTTAGCCAGACATATAAAATGAAGTTTGGGGGGAGCTCAGAAAAACTCTTTAACCCTCCCAAATGTGTAGGTCTTTAAATTGAAATTCTAGATGCTGAAATTGGATGTCTGCCTAACTCTTTCAAAATATCCACTGAGAAAGTCGAAGCTGAGGATTAGCTTCTTGCTGGCTGCCCCATCTGCCTCCCCTAGAAGCAATTAGTGACTTAGTATCAAGGGTAAAAAAGGACAGGAAATTAAAAATTCATGGCATAGCTTTTCAAAAATCTTTTTCACTACATATACAATGTCTTTTCAATTCCAGACTGCTTTAACCTTCATTTCAGCCTTGAGAGGCTCAACAATACTAAGGCCACCCCCTGGGGCAGTCTCTCCTTGGACTCTGGATCCAATCACCTGAGCCCGTCTGGAGAGTCCCTGTTTTCATCCGTCCCTCCTCACCACCCAAGCTGCCGTCACCACCCGTATTCTGATCTCAAAATCCCAGCCCAACTACTTACTAGTATGTGATCTTGGGCAAGTTACTTAAGCTCTTTGGGTCTCTGTTTTCCTCATCTGTAAAGTAAGAATTCCACATTCAGTGTTCAAAACAATTTATTTGGGCATCTGCAATATTTGGGGCACTGGAATATGGTAGTGAAGCAAATAAACAAAAATCCCTATCTTCATGGAGCTGATATTCTAGCGGAGGGGGCAGTGGGCAGGAGAAAGACAATAAACAAAGAAGTAAAATATAAAATGTTTCAGATGGTGAAATGTGCTATAAACATAGAGAAGGGGATGGAGAACCTGGGTTGGGGAGGAAGGGGGATTGTTATTTTAAATAGGGTGGCTAAGGAAGGTTCCACTTATAAGATATCAGTTGAGCGAAAATTTGAAGAAGCAAACTATATGGGTATCTGGGGAGACAACATCCCAGCTGGAGGGAACAGCAAGTGCCAAAAGTCTGAGGCCAGTGGGTACAGGGAGTGTTGGAGAATTGGCAAGGAAGTCAGTGTGGCTGGAGCAGGGTATGGAAGGAGGGGTATGGAAGTCTGATAAGGACCTGGGAAGAGAGGGACTGGATCATGCAGGGTTCTATCTGCTATTGTCAAGACCTCAACTTTGACTCTAGGGAGATGTGGCAGATCTGAGCGAGGAGGGACCTGACCTGACTTTAAGGTCACACTAGCTACTGTAAAGAATAGGCCAGAGCAATGGGAGAGGCAGGGAGACCAATCAGAAATGGGGCCACTGCAGTTAAGCAGGCAAGAAACAGTGGAGATTGGTTCAGCTGGCAGAAGCAGGAAAGCAAGAAGGGCAGGTCCCTATGTCAGAACTGATAAGCCCTGTGGCTGGGTTGGATGTGAGGAATAAGGAAAGGTGGGGGAGAGGATAGACAGGGATGACTCTTAAATTTTAGCCTAAGCAGCTTCCAGGATGAAATTGCCATTTACTGAGATGGGGAAGGTTTGGGGAGATCATTTTAGGCATGTTAAGATTAATAAGAGTCCAGTGAGACATCCAGTAGGGAAGCCATTGGGCTGTTGGACATAGAGCCCCTTGAGGGAGGAGCAGACTGGAGATAGAAACATGGGAGCTTCAGTGACTACAGGGTATTTCTTGAAGATCCTGAGAGCTCCTACTTTGTATGGGTGTTGTGGGGATTAAATGAGTCAAAACATTTAAGCCATTAGAACAGTGCCTGGCATGTTGTAGACACTCAGTAAAGGTTGGCTCACCACCAACATCATTTTATGTCACTTGTATCTTCTCTACCAGCTTCCCAACTGGCCTGCCTGCTTTCTGCCGTGGCCACCTCCATGCCATCCTCTACACTACTGTTCAGAGTGATCTTCCTAAAGATCATCCCTCCCTGCTGAAACCGGCAGGGGCTCCCTCTTGCCCATGAGATAAAATACAAGAGCCCACAGCCCTCTCCAGTCACTGCACCCTCACCAGCCCCAATTTCTGCCCCCTCCCCAACCTCCCACTTTGTCTTCCAGCAATAATAGGGAACCCTTTGTTCATAGCTTGGTGTCTTTGAACATGTAGCTAGCTGCCTTTGCCATGACTTGTCCAGCAGCAAATTCTGACGGATTCTCACATCCTCTATAAAGCCTCCCACCCCACCCAGGGGGCTGTCTCCCTACCTTGAAGCCCTGCTTCGCTGGTGTTCCTAGCCCTCATGAAAGGTTGAGTTCCTTCTACCCCTGTTCCTGCATCAGTGAACACTGAGCCTGCTGCAGAAAAGGGGCTGTGGTGGTGGTGGTGCAGGGGGTGGGCGGAGGGGTGTGTGATTCTCCATGATGGCTTTTACTGTTGTTACTATATTTTAAATCAGCAAATGGAGGTCCAGAAAGGTGAAGTCACTTGTCCAAGTCAGTCAGCTGGTAAACACTGTGGCCTAGAGGACTCCAGGCTTGTCTGATTCAAAGTCCTGGGCTCAGATGCATATGCACACACGTGTACACACACACACAGAATTAACTATCTCATGGCACCCAGTGGGGGGTGGGGGGTAGGGCTTTGTCTTTCAATTGTCTCCTATTCAGGAAGGGATTCAGGGCTAGGGAGAAAGTTAAGGATTTAGGCTCAGAGTAGGTCTTCACCTGTTTATTCAATAATTCATTCACTCCTTCATTTGCTCTCCCTTTCTCCCATTCATTCTTTCACTCACTGGTTCACAATTCATTGTTTCTACTTCCAGTGTCTACTCCCAGCAGACTCAGACCCTTCCCTCTAAGAGCTCAGAGCCTGTGGAGAGCCTGGCCAGGGGACACGCTGGTACCGGCAGAAGAGGAAACCAAAGGGCTTGCCATGGACCTTGGAAGGGGAGAGGCATTCACCAGGTGGGCTCAGAAAAAGGATATCCCAACCTGAGACTGCAGCATGTGCAGGGGCTCAGAGGCTCTGAAACAGCCTCAGGAGAGCTTAAGCAGATCATCAAGAAGGAGGGCACCTGGAGGTGAGGGGGGAGAGGAGCGGTAGGGGGTCACGGGGAGGAAAGGCTGGACACACTGGGCAGGGGACCAAAGTCAAAACTAATTTGGGAGTTAGGTGTGGAGCAGGGTTAAGGTTTGGGTTGTGTTTATGATTAGAGATTAGAACTTGAAATTGGATATTTCTTTTAAACCTGCCTTTTCAAAAAGGGTTTCCAGTAGTAAGGATCTGGGGTTATGATTAGGGCTGTCTAGAACCGAGGGATCAGGGATGGGATCAGGGATGGGATCAGGGATGGGCTTTAGGGTTGGGACAAGGTGCAGTAAAATCCACATACTGGAGAGAGCAAAACCAATATTTGCTGGGTATGGAGGCTTCATTTCCTTCCTCTCTGCAGCTTGACTGTACTGGCTGTGTAATGCTGGGCACAGTCACTTAACCCTCTGGGCCTCCGAATGCCCACCTGTCAAACTGCTGGGCAGATCAGAACCCTATGCTGCGTTTTAAGTGTCTTCTCTGGGTCCTTCCCCTGCTCAGTGGCGAGCAGGAGTGGAACAGCCTAGCTACACAAACCCGGGGTGCAGTAAGTGCTCCATCAGGACTAGTTGCTCCATCTCTCCTCCTCTCATTTCTCCACAAAGCCGACCCCAGGAGCCCCTCCTTGCTGGGGCGGCCCAGGTGTGCTGACTCACTTGCCTTGAAGAATGGATCGCGCCACAGGTTGGGGCGCCCCCCGCCCAGGCCCCTCCCCACAGCGCGATGCAGCTGGGGTCCGAGCTGCCGCAGGCGGGGAGTCGTGCAATTACCCTAATTACAGCCCGGCCTCCGCGGCGGTGGCGAGCGCGGCCACGCCGTCCCGAGAACGCCCCCGACCGGCCCGAGCGTGGGAACCGCCGTGCGCTCTGCCCGGGGTGGGGCGGCGGCTGCGGCGGCGTGGGAGCCCGGGAGGCCGCGAGGGCCGATAAGCCCGCCCCGCCGCTCGCCCCGGCTAATTACTGGCTACTGGCAGCGCTCGGCGCGCTCGCGGCTCCTTTCATCTGCCGATCACCCCGCGCCCGCGCCCATTAATCCCGAAGCCCTGCACCTGGGTGGGGAGCAGCAGCGGGGCCCGTAGGCCCACTTGCCGAGGAAGCCGAGTGGCCAAGCTCTCGGGAGGTTCCGACGCGCCTTTCATTTCTTCATTCCTTCACACACCTGCTCCCCTCTCATTCATCCATCTATTCCTTAAGCAAACGTTTGCTGAGAACCTTTTACTACTGTTTCCTTTTCTGTAAAATTGGGAATGGTATGTGCCCACAGGGTCATTCTAAGGTCGAAGGTGGGCATGGGAAGGAAAGGGGTGGCTCAGTTACTAAGTGCCTGTTCTGTGCTAGACCAACCCCCAAAACACACTCAGTTTTCACAGCCATGAATGAGGGTGAAACCCCATCTTACAGGTATGGAGACTGAGGTGCAGAAGCAATGGGATCTGAGGTCACACAGTAACAGAAGTATCAGACTTTTGTCCTCCAAAGCCGAATAACGGGAAGAGTAAAGCTGACATTTCCAGAGCACTTACTCTGTTCCAGATACTGTGCCATGTGCTTTCTATGCATTAACGTGTGTAATCCTTGTGACAATCACCTCAGGAGCTGCACATTAGCATCTTATTCCCATTTCACAAATGAGGAATTTGAAGCTGAGAGAATGTCACTTGCTCTAGGCCACAGAGCTGAAGAGGCTGAAATGAGGTTTGAACCCAGAACGCCCAGCAGAGGCCCTGAGGCCTCCCCAGAGCAGCCTCCTTGTCTCCCCTTCTCTCGGTGTCCTTTCCAGCCTCAAGCTGGGTCGAATTCACTGAATGCCTTTTCTTTGCCCAGCTGCCTCCCACCCCAGTGACCCAGGGGACAGTTTAGAGGTTTAGTGCTGATGAAAAGGCCTGAGATCGAAACGAGGAACCTGAGCTCACTGGGGCCTCGGCCTCTGTAGAACGCAGACAGCCATCCACCCAACACCCTCCCGGCACTGTTCACATTTGCTCCTCGTTTCACTGGTGCATTCATTCACTTAGAATGTTTCTTGAGTGCCAATTCTGAACTTGATGCCAGGGCTAGGGTGACCAACTATCCCAGTTTGCCCTGGACCGTGGGGTTCCCAGGATGCAGGACTTGGAGTGCTTAAACTGAGATAGTCCTGGCAAACCAGCACGATTGGTCACTCTGCCTGTGCTGGGTGCTGGGGATTTAAGCCACAGCAGAGCCTGGCCTGGTGCCTCTGCAAACTGGAAAGGCGCCTGCCCACAGGGAGCAATGCCTCATGTGAACTGTGGGCACTGGAGCAGGGTGAGGCTGAAGCACCCTGCTGATCTGCTGTGCTCAGCTTTTTTCTGGTCCCCTGGCTCCAGGCCAAGGCAGATATGCCAAAGCAATCCAACCCATTGCCTGGCTGGGAAAGCCAAGGCTGAAAGGCTGGCAGTGGCTTTCCCACAGCAGCAGCCGTGAGTCAGTGCCCAGGGGTAGGGGTGTTCAATGCCACCTCTACCCACCCTTGCTATGAGCAAGCCACCTTACCTCTCAGGTCTGCCTCCCATCTTTCCCTGGGAGTAGTGGAAATGGCAGGGGGATGGTGGTGGGGGGAGGGTAGTGGGCTTGTTACAGGAAGCCTTTCCAGGAACCTCCACTTCACCAGGAGCTCCCAATGAAGCAGGCCTCCCCAAAGGCAGGGGTGCCTGCCAAGAACTTGGTCACTACTAGGTTTTTGGCAATAGCCAGGTGACAACATGCCAGGAAGAACCTAGAAAGATCAGCCTTTGGAATCAGACCGAATGGGTCTTAACCCCAGCAGGTTCCTGGACCTCTCTGGACCTTATTTTCCTCACCTGTAGAATGGGGCCAATACCACCTTTCACTACTAGGATATTGCTTAAGATTCTGAAGATGAGGGCACATGCCAGGTGCTCAGGACACACCATTTCCCTTCCTGCCCCTTTATGGGGCCCTGTGTTCCCCTGTGCAACTGGCCTACCTCACCTCAATATCCTCATCTGCCCCCCTCTCTTTCCCCTCCATTCAGTGGGTATCCACCATGGACTGTTCTTAGGACCTCAAGTGGGGCAGACATAAAAAACCGGAATCTCCTTTCTTTCATGGGAAACGATGGTGACTCCTGAGACCTAGAGTGGTGGGTGGAGAAAGAGGAGCACAGGCCTTTGCCCCTGGGAAAGAGGAGACCAGCTCCCTCTCTCTGATTGTCACCTCTGCTGGCTGCCCTTCCTGCCATCCCCACCCACTGCTCCCCTGTCTCTGTCCTGCAGGGAAGGCTGCCCTAGTTGCCCCAGACAGAGTTGTCTGCTCCTTCCCTTAGGAAATCTGGCCTTTCACCTGCAACCACGTTTAAGGGCCTTGCTCATCCTAGGCAGCATATAGGAAAGAAGCAAGGAAAGTCAGAAGGAGAGGTAGGGGGTGGGCCTGAGTCTGTGTTCAGGTTTGGGGAGTCAAAGGAATTCCTGCCCATTCTGTACCCAGGCACAGGAAGAAGGTGGCAGAGAAGAGGATGTCTACTGGAGTAGGATACATTCTACCTCCTTTCAGTATCTTCCTCCCTCACCTGTTGCTCCCATTTACACCTTGATGGCAGCCATCAGCCACCCCTCTCCACCAGCAGGGCGCTACTGGAATAAGGGAAACAGAGGCACAGACATCCGGGTATGGAAATCAGCTTTGCCGGGAGCAGTGGAACTTTCTTGAGGAAAGTCATTTCCCTGTGTGTGAGGGACTGGAGCAGAGGACCTTGAAGTCCTTCCAAAGGCAATCTTAGGATGCAGAAATTCTGAGGCTTTGGGGTCTTTGTATGTAGAATCCATGGAGTAAAGCTGCTCTGTACAGCAATGGTAGCCACTAGCCACATGTGTGTACTGAGCACTTGATATGTGGCTACTCCAAATTGCACTGTATGTATAAAATACACACCAGATTTCAAATACTTAGTTTAAAAAATGTGAAATATCTCATAATTTTTATATTGATTACATGTTGCAATGATATAATTTTGGATATACTGAGTTAAAATTTGTTATTAAAAATAATTTCAACAGTTTCTTTTCACATTTTTTTTTAATGTGGCTACTAGAACATCTGCAGTTTCATATGTGACTCAGATTTTTCTATTACACAGCCCTGGCTAAAGAGCTGGTGGTCACCCAGCTAAGCCATGACTTCTTCCATGGGCACCAGTCAGCTCTGGGGCTTTGGGGGGTCTTATTCTCTTCCCAGGAGGGAAGAACCAAACCCTATTACCTTATGAGAAATTGCTGCTTCCTCCCTCAAAATGAAGGCACCGCCATATCCTCTTCCCCCTTGAGCGACTGGTATCTAGAGAAGTGAAGAGCAGAGGCCATCCCACATCCACAGGAAGAGAGAATTAACACATGACCGGGACCTTCCTTTCCAGGCTGGGTTCCAGCCCAGCAAGTGCCAGGCTCATCCACCCAGAGGAAACCCCAGCTGCCCCTTCCTGCCCCCTCAGTCTAAGCCAGGCTCAGAGGGGAACCTCCATCCCATAACCCCCAGCTGGGACAGCACAAGGCTGGGCATTCAAGGGGGTGCATAACTCTCCCCCCAGGGAATTTACACACCAACCAACGAGGCAGGTCACAACCCACAGGGTAACTGGAGATGATCACACAGCAGCCCTATCTGCTGAGAAACAGCCGATCTTAAATGAGATACGGACAGGTACAGGACCTGTTTGGCCATGCCTTCCCCCCACCCCCCACTAGTATTCCTCCCCACATTTTGAGAAGGAAATGAAGAACAGGGCATAGTGGCTAAGAGTAAGACCTTAGCCCTCTTTCAGACATAAGTTTAAACCCCACTTTGACCAGCTGCTTGCTGTGTGATCTCGAGCATTAACTTCCCTGGGCCTCAGTCTCCTCATCTGTAAAATGGGAACAATCTCAGTGCACACCTTGCATGGTTACTGTAAGGATTCAACGAGATAATGCACGCACATTGCCTGGCAGGGGGAGGGCTCACCAAATCTTGGCTATTATTAGTATTCTTAATGATAATGGGCTCCTTCCTCATTCACATTCTTTTCTTGACTAAAACCAGCCAAACCAAGGCTACCACAGGGAGCTTTTCCAGAAATCTAAGAACCAGTCATTTGAGCACAATTTGACTGGAAAGAGTTTTTGCAGAGTGTCTGGTTTAGTGGTTCATAAAGACCAGCCACACCTCTCTGCGATGGTGTGCACTGGCCTCTCTGGTGAGTGTTGGCTGGTCAAGGGGTTGAGCAGCAGAGAGTGGGGTGAACAGCAGGGGGCGAGGAACATCCTGCCCTCAGGCAGCCCCTTCCTATGCTCTCCCTCCCCACCAGACGCCAGACACTGGGCCAGAAGGAGTGGGAGGGGTGCGAAGTTGATGGGGAAAGTGGCTGGGGAGCCCCAGAAGCTGTTTTTTCTTAATTCCCCTCAGTTTGTCTGTGAAACATATCAGGAAGGGTATTGCTTCTATTTCCCTCAATATTCCCATGTAAAACTGGATTTTCATCCGTAAGTGGCATTTTTAAGCCCCCAAATAGCTCTGTTGTCCCAGCAATTCCAGATCCTCAAATGGACAAATTCGTATCAAGAAAAGTCATATTAGCACGTAATCATGTTAGACAACGTGTATTGCCCTAATTTTCCTGACTTCAAATTGACTTTTTGTTATGTTTATGTACCTTTGTCAACTGCTCTACCTTACAAGAAAACAATGGTTTATTCTGAGATAACGTCCATTTGAGTGTTTGGTATAAAAATGGCCTTCCTTATATGAAGTGGGAAAAGTAGCGGGTAGTTGTTTGGCTAGCTGGTTAGGCTATTTTATATGTTTTCACTTGGTGAAATAAAGAACTGACCACCTTACATCTGTTCCTACAGTTTGGATGGGGAAGTTTTACCTATCTGAAGAACCTGGAGCCACTTGCATGGTCTAGCCTGCTCACCACTGAGCGCCTTCCGCTTGTCCTGCATGTCCTCAGAGACTTGGACTGCAACAATCCTTGAAACCACAGCCCCAGGAAGGGGGTTCCTCCAGCTCCTGGCAATGAGGCGCTCACATTTCTAGAGGCACCCAAACCATCCTCAGACACCTCGTGGAAATTCCTTCCACATCCTGGTGATGGCTACCCAGTGGTCCCAGACTCACTGTGAGAGGTCATTCCCCTCACTGCCCGTGACAGCCATTTAGACATCTGAAGACAGTGTGAATAAGAGGCCCTAGAGGCTTCCCTCCTCTGGGCTAAGCTCTCCATTCCTTCGTTGGAGGGTTTTCACACTGCCCCCCACCCCCACTCAATCCATTGGATCTCCAAGGAGCTCAATATGAGAGGCAGAGCAGTGGTTGTTAAGAGTATGGGTCAGAATGAATGAATCCTGGCCACACCTCTTTCTGGCTGTGTGACCTTGGACAAGGTACTTCTGTGCCTCAGTTTTCAGTTTCAGAGAGATAATCACAGCTCCGTAGGACTGCAGTGTTAGACTGGGAAGAGCAGCAGGGGAATGACATCAGTTAACACACGTTAAGCCTTAGAACAGTGCTTGGCACATCTTGTGCCCAGCACATGTCATCTAGGATGTGTTTCATGATCTCACCCTCGGTAACTGATCACCACTTCAGGGGGTGCCTGACCCAAGTTGGGCCAACAAGTCTTCCCAGAGATATTTAGACTCGATTATTTAGGATGTGGAGAAAGGAGCCTCTTTTTCTCCATAGCCATAGCTAAGGTGTAAGGTATAAAAGTCAGCCATGTTTTCTACACCATAAAGAAAATCAGTGTGCCATGAAACCGAAAAAAGCAAAGACAAGAGGCACAAGGAGAGAGTCCTGGTCCTAGTTGTACTTAAAGACCAGCTCCACTCCAGCCCTTCCTGTAACTTCATTGTCCATCTCACTAAGTTTTCGCTGTGTAACAACTACCTCAAAACATAGGGCTTAAAGCAGTGATCATTTATTAGTGCCTGTATCCATATGCTACAATTTGGCTGGGCTCAGCAGGTATCTCTTCTTCAGCTGGTATCTCCCAGGCCCTTCATGCAGTCATGGGTCAGCTGGCAGCTTGCCCAGGGCTGGATGGTCCAGAACAGCCGGAAGTGACGTGGTCTTTACTGGATGTCTGCTACATGCCGAGTGCTGTGGGAAATACCAAAGCGGAGAAAATTAGTATTTACTCACCTCCTGCTTTGTGTTAGGCTAGTGATGTAAATTTTAGGGGTACTGTCTCATTTAATCCTCCTGATTATGTGGTCAGATGGTTGTTACTATCACTCTCGTTTAATAGATGAGGAAACTGAGGCTCAGAGAGGAGGAATAACATGCTTAAGATTTCAAAACTCAGAGAGGCAGAGCTGGAAGGAATTTAAGCCAAGGACTCCAGAGTGTCTACAGAGCCCACACTCTTGCATTGCACCATCCTGGCCCTTCCCACATCAGAGCAAAACTTGGCCCTACCCTTATGATGCTCCAAGTGTTTTCAAGGGAACAGATTGAGTGGACACAACATCCAACAGCGTAAGATTCAGTGCCATTCATTCAGCAAATGTGCCCACATACCTGTTTTGTGCTAGGCACCATGTTCGGTGCTAGGAGTGTGGGGGTGACTCAGACACAGGATGCAGTGGCCACAGCGAGGAGGAGGAAGGCTTAATCACGCCTGGTTTGGGCTCAGTGTTGACTAGTTACTGCTGATTCTTAAGGGATGGGTGATGCTGCTGAGGAAGTGCAGTTCAGGTCAACTCCCCCTCCCACAGGTGTGCAGGGGCTCAGAGTCCCAGTTACAAGGTAAACAGAGGTCAAGGTCATCCCTGGAGGAGGCTCAAGGGCTCCCAGGCCATCCTTGGAGCCTGGCTACAAAGCTGGGCACAGGCCACTTGTCCACAGGATATCTGTGGATGCCAGGTCAGAAGCAGCAGCTTCCAGGGTGAGGGGACACCTTTGTCATTTTCTGAGGCAGCTCGGGAATTCCAGAGCCCAGGGAAGCAATTTCTGTCAGTCTAGAGTTGGGATGCTAAGAGATGCAGCGTCCACAGGCCCAGAGTCCGGTCCCCAGTGGGCAGACATGAGCACTGGGAGGCCCTGTGAGCAGCGGAAAGGGCCTGGCCTCGGGATGAGCCAGCCCCCGCCATGCCTGCTAGCTGTGTCAGTTTCTGGCTGTGTTCCCATAAGCTGATGACATGCCCTTCCTGAGCCCATTTCTCATCGCCTGTAAAATGGGGATAAAACTCCCCATCTTAGCCAATGCTTTTTGTGTTTGTCTAGGTAGCTTATGCAGCAGCAGGTCTCTATCTGAAGACCAGGGCATCTCCTGGGACTCCAGGACAGAGGGCCATGTGAGCCTGCCGCTATGCCGGTAAAGCCATCAGGAAACCAGGCAGGACTCCCTCTCCATCCCTCACTCATGTCTTTTCCCCCCATGCTTGCTTCATTTTTCTCCCTCTACAGATGGGCTTCCTCTATTTATCCAGTGCCTATGATCAAAGCTGGCTGCCCCCATAGCTCACACATAGCTTTATGTGTGACAGTCTGGCTGCTGTCTTTCAGTCCCAATTCCAAACTCCTGGGAGAAAGACTCTGGCCCAGCTTGGGCCTAAGGTCCACCAGTGTGGTCTATGGCACAGGGGGCAATGTACAAGAGGGGTGGGCCATGTATGCTCCTGGGGAACCCCATGGGTAAAGTGAGGAAGGGGCTAGGCAGATCCCCCAAGAGTCATTGTGAGGATTAAACAAGACAGTAAATGTCAGCTGCCCAGAGCCTAACAGACATACACTCCACAGGAGGCTCGCGGGTCCGATTCCCTGATGGAGAGCTCTGGGGGGAAGAGGAACGAGGAAGCAGTGCGGGCCAGGGGATGCAGTCCCCGCCTGGCCCATCGGGAGCTCGGGATCTCTAGAGTACCAGTCGCCCAGAGTCAGTTTCACATTGAAGCAAGGGGACTAGTCCTTTGCAGTTAAATCTCAGGACAGGCAGGGGCTGGGGCCGGGGAGGGAGGCTTCCATTTGGCTGGGGCCAATTCTCAAGAGGAGGAGGCAGCTGTAATTGGGAGCAGACAACATCCAGCAGCCGGAAGGTGGGTGCACCAGCTGTGAAAGGGGATCCAGGCAGGCACAATAGCATCCATTACAGGGAGCCTCAGCCAAACATATGTGGGCACTAGTTGACTCTGGCCTTTATCTCACTCATTTATGTGTGTAAGAGTAATATTAAATTATACTTTGGCTATATGTATTTAATATAATGTGTGTTCATATACTATATATTACTATATACAGTACATACAAACTTACCTATTACTATAAAGATTGAACATGCAAAAATGTAAATGTGATCAATTGCTTAGAGGATTCTTAAGGACTGCGTGTGGTTTTCACCTTACAGGCTGATTTGAGAATTTAACGTCCTGCCCCTATTAAGCATGTCTCTGCTGTAAGTGGTTGAGCCCTTCCCCCCACCGGCTCTCCCTAATCTCCCTCTTCTGCAGGATCACAGGCTTCTGCTGCTGATGGGAGCACCAAGGGGGGCCTCCTGGCTCTAGTGGCTTTCCTTCCCACAGAGACACATCAAGCCCTTGATTCAGCTTCCCAGCGCCCACATGACCTAACCCTGGCCTACCTGTCTGATGGTTAACCATCAGCTCACCACCCTCCAGTCCTGGAGTCTTCCGTCAGTTCCTCAGACCCACCAGCTCTTTCCTACCTGAGCCTTTGCTCAAGCTATTTCTTTGCCCAAAACATCTCTCTGTTCTTTGCAGAGTTGGCTCCAAGGCCACATGTTCCAGAGGTTGGCCTTGACCTCTTTCCAAAGTAAGTTCAAATCACCCTGCTTGTTTCCTTCCTAGACCTTGACAGGAAGGATTTTTTCACTTGGTTCTGGTCTCTTTTGTCACTAAAATGTAAGCTCCATAATATCAGGAAATGCCTGGCACACAGTTGAAGCTCCATATCTGTTGAATGAATGAGTGAGTCTGTTGCCATGCTCTAGCAGTTTACTTCAACTCCATCTTGTCCAAAACACTGCCAGGAGAGAAATTTCCAATAGGTGGATCATCACTTTCTTGCTCAGAAACCTTTGATGTCTATCGCTACTCACAGAGTAGCTGACCATTCCTTGCCTGAGGAGGCAAGCATAGGACAATTTAAAAGACCCAGGTTCAAGTCCCACCCTTGCCACTTGCTAGCTATCCAACACTAGCCAAATTGATTCACTTCTCTTTATCTCAATTCCTTTCCATAAAAAGGGTGAAACATCTCCTGCCCTTTCTCCTTCCCGGGTTGTTTTGAGAAAATGTAGAAAGCTCTATACAGATGATTTTCAGTGTTATGAGTGCTAACCTTTCAAGGGCCTTCAACATTCAGGCCTGATCTCTTTATCCAGACACAGATGACCATTATTCCTGCCCCACCCAGCTAGTTGGTACTTCCTGAACTTCACCCTATACATCCACACCTTGGTGCTTTCCTTCAAAAATGGTGCTCTTTGTGGAGAAAGCCCATTTCCCCACCTTCCTCATCTGTCCAGATCTTGCCCATCACTCTTCCATGATGTCTTTCCCTACCTCCAAGCTCACTGCATCTTTGATGTCTGTGCTACACCTGGGAAGGTCTGCCTCCCTGCTCTCTGAGCTCCTTTCCTGTGTCCAAACTGCTAATCCTAACATCACACTGCACTGTTTGGTACAGACCATTGTGGTACAGACCCTGTGCTGGGCAATGGGGCTTCAGAATGGAGGGAGACCCTATCTATAGCCTCAAGAGGCCAACCATCCAGTGAGATCAGAAAAACCAAAAGGCGTTTAGTTGATAACTGGTTTGCAGGCTAGGAGAGCATAGCTGATTTTAGGTGTACTTGGACTACAGTCAGACATACCTGGCTTTGAATCTTGGGTTGCACAGAACAGAAACCTAACTACTGTGGCTTAAGTAAATAGGACATATTTTTCTCAAATGGTGAGAAAACCAAAGCAGGTCTCCCAGGACTGCTACAGAGGCTCCACAGTATGAGGAGGATAGAGGCCCCTTCTAGATTCCACTCTGTCATCTTTAGCATGTATCAGTTTTCTTCTCTGTACTAGTTTTCTCATCTACAAAATGGGAATGACTACCTTCCTTATAGGGTTGTTATAAACACTGAGTAGTTAATATAGGTAAAGGTTTAGAACAGTATCTGGCACATGTGAAGTGCTCTATAAATGTTAATTTCTATTATTACTATTATTATTTTTTTTATTCTGTCCTCCTGCTGAAAAAATGGCTGCTGCCCCTCTAGGCATCACATCCTCATCCCTGACAGGAAGGGAGGAAAGGCAAAGCACAAAAAGTGAGTGCTAGTTGAATCCATTTGGGTTTTTTTTTCAATTGAAGTGAAATTCATATAACATAAAATTATCCTTTTTAAAGTGAAAATTCAGTGGTATTTAACAGATTCACCGTTTTGTACAATCACCAACTATCCAGTTCCAAAACATTTTTATCACCCCAAAAGGAATGCCTGTTCCCATTAAGCAGCTGCTCCCCGCGCTCCCTTCCTCTCAGCACCTGCTTGTCTCTTTGGATTTACCTGTTCTGCATGTCTCCCAGTAAACCCCACCCAATCTCTTCTTACATCTCATTGGCCAGGAATGTGTCTGATTTTGGGCTGGACACATTGCTGCCCTCAACAAAATCAGCATTCTGTTATTCTACATTGTGACAGTTATTGAACACCTACAACCGCATTTTATAGATTCTCGGACCCATGAATTCCTTTTTACATTTTAATTTTTCCAAAATCAGATTCACCTTATATTTATAATATCTCCTTTTAAATTAAATTTAGTATGTGTCAGACACTGTTCTAGGGGCTGGAGATAAATTAATAAATGAAACAAAGTTCCCTGCCTGTGGAGAGCTACAAAGTGGCAGGGAGATAAATAATTAGACATAATAAATAAGTAACAATGCATGGAAGATGATAAATGCTTAGGAAAAAATAAAAAGTAGAGCAAAGTAAGAGCCATTGGGAGGATGGACCAGGGACTGGTTGCTGTAATAATGTACTAGTTATCTTTTGCTGTGTAACAAATAACCCCAGCATTTAGCAGCTCAAAACAGCAAACATTTATTATCTCAGTTTCTATGGATCAGGAATCCAAGAACACCTCAGCTAAGTCATTCTGGCTCAAAGTCTCTCACACGGTTGCAAACAGGATGTCTCACAGCTGGGGCTGTGGACACACAAAAGCTTTAAGTGAGCTTGAGGATCCACTTCTGTGATAGCTCACACGTATGGACACTGGCAAAAGGCCTTGGTTCCTCACAGGCTGTGGGCAGGAAGCCTCAGTTCTCTGCCATGTGGGCCCCTCCACAGGGCTGCTTGAGTGTCTTCATGACACGGCGGCTAACTTCCCCAGAGCAAGTGATTCAAGAGAGCAAGAAGAAACTCCCAATATCTTTTATGACCTCATCTTGGAAATAACACTGTCACTTTTGCTATGTTCTATTTGTTAGAATTGACTCACTCTGTCCAGCCCACATTCAAGGAAAGGGGATTTAAGAAGGCATATCAAAGAATTTGTGGGTATTTTTGGAAATTACTACAGTTAAATGGGGTAGTCAGGATAAGAGCAAGGACTTGAAGCATGTGAGGGGATTAACCAGGCAGATATGGAGATGAGGGAGGAGAGTGCTCTGGACAAAGGAAACAACTGGAGATACTGAGGCAGGAGTTTACCCAGTAGGCTGGTAAGGAAGAGAGTGAACACTGGGAGGCAGCTAGTGGAGCTGCCCTCTTTCTCCTCCACGTGACCTTGGGCAAGTCACTTGTCTCTCTGAGTCCCAGTCTCCTCATCTGTGAAATGAGAATGATAGTAGTAACTACTCACACATTTATTATAAGAATTAAATAAAATAAGATATGTAAAGCATCCAGTCCATGTCTGATTCAGCCCTTACCCTCAGGCCCCTTCTGCTCCAGCCCCACTCCCTCCTGGCTGTTGCTCACACCTGCCTTGAGGCTTTATCCTGACTCAGGGGCTCAGAATCACTGCAGGGCTTATTAAAATGCAGATGGCTGAGCCCCAGCCCAGTTTCTGATTCAGAAATTGATCAGTTCTGGAGTAGGGCCCGAGAAGGTGCATTTCTAACAAGATCCCTGCTGATGCTGATGCCTCAGTCCACGGTACTACAGTTTTAGAAGCACACTCCCATTATTCCTCTGCTGGCACCACTCTTGCCCCAGACAGCAACTAGCTACTGTCCTCCCCTCCAGGTTCTTGCTCAAACCTCACGGTCTCAAAAATGAGGCTGATTCTGATAATCCTGTGCAATAATGCAAGCTGCCCTCCTGCAATCCCAATCTCTTCCCTACTTTATTTTTCCTTTTTTCCATAGTACCTACCATATGGATAGTTTCTCCACATGTGACTAATTATTTGATTTGATTTGTTGTTGACTATATGTCCTCAAGTACCTAACAGGGAAGGTAGACCCCATGAACCCCTAGGGACACAATGGATCCTGCAGAGATCTGCTAACCCATCAAATTTATACGCAATAGTTTGTGACTATGCTATCTGTAGCTTTCATTAGATTCTCAAAGAATTACTTGACCCTGGAAGCTTAAAAAACACTAGTATAACACTGTCTGGCATAGGGTATGTGCTCAATAAATGTATGCTGACTAAATCAAAGAACTTTTTAAGAATTTTTCACACTTTTTTTTAAAGGAAGACTGTTCAGTAGCTCCCTAGTGTTGATGTCCTTAGACTAACTATGCCAGGATGACAGGGTTGCTTTTTAAAAATATAAATTCTTATGATTCAAAAACACTTTAAAAAAAAAAAAACCTCCAAGTCAGGAGGTCTGGGTGGGACCAAAGAGTTGGTACTTTTCAAAGCTCCTCCCAGCCCCCACCTCCGGGTGACTCTGAGGAGCACAGAGGTTTAGGAATTTCTGTGTGAAGACTTAAATGGAAAGAGTCAGGAGAATCAGTTTCAGTGTGCAGCTTTTACACTTTGCAAAAAATGCAGTCACACCCATGGTCACTTGTAACCTTCCCCCAAGCTCTCAAGGTGACCAGGCAGGGATTACAAGATCCCCTTCACTGAGCAGAGAGCTGAGGTCCTGGGAAATCAAGTGACATCCCCCTCCCAACACCCAACGGTCATACTGCCTGTGGGTGGTGGAGATATGATTAGAAGTTGGGCCTCTGGACTCTCACTGTAGGGTTCTCCCCTCTGCACCAACTGGATAAACCCAAGTTCCAGGAAGTCCCAAGGACACTACTGGGGGAAGGGAGCCAGAGAAGGGACACAGTGGCAAACATGTGAAGGCAAGGTTCAGGGAGTCTATCTCCTGGCACCTGGGGTTTCTCTACCTGCAAGAACCAGGCATTCACATGCTAGCTCTGGTTATGCTTGACGCCAGGACAGCCACCTTCCATTTCTGTACCTCAGTCTCCTTTTCTGCAAAATGGGGCTCATAATCCAAGCCCTGCTCCCAATAAGACGCTTGTAGAATATAAAGCACTCCAAACATCCAAGTTATTGTTATCAAAGGAAGGTGCTACATGCCCCACTCAGAAGATCTCTAGAGACAGAACTAAATCCAGCCTTTCATTTATTTGAGGTACATTTTGAGCACCTACTATATGCCAGGGGATTGTGCTGGGGGACTGCACATGCCTCTCTTCATTTCACCCTCACAATAATCCAGTGGGGTAGATGCTGTTCTTGACCCCATTTTGCAGATGAAGAAACAGGAGCTCAGATGAATGAGCTGCAATTCATTCGATCATTTGTTCTTTCATCCAACTTTTACTAAAAGCCTGCTCTGGGCCAGGCTGCGGGCCAACTGCTGAGGACACGAAGATGAACAAGTCCTTGAGGAGACATGCCCATAAATTACTTTAATAACAACTCGGTACATGCTTTACAGACAAGCCAGTGGGAGCTGGAGGAGGAGCAACTGGCTCCCCTGGGGTTATGGGGATGGGCAGCTGACCTTCTGCGGGACCCTGCACCGCTAAAGTCCTTGTGCCCTATGTAGAGGTGGCATTTACAAGGCCTGGGTTCGAGTGTCGCTGCTATCAAGGCTTTTCCGTGTTTTCACAGAAAACCCCTTCATTCAATGAGCCTCCTTCTCCATCTGGAAAATAAAGAGATCCTGCGGCTCTGGGGGCCTAAAGCCCTGGCCCTCCCACCCTTTTCTGGTCAAGTCAAGCTTGGACCGAGCCAGGCCGGAACCTGAGCCTTGTACAGCTAGACCCAGCCCCTTGAAAAGTGCCAAACATCTCGCCCCAGAGCAGCACCCACAGCCTGCGGCGGGGCCCTGGGTCCAAAGGGCGAAGCTCCGGTCGAGGCCTCCTGGAGGCGTGGCACGGCCCGCCCAGAAGCGGCTCTTCCAGCCAGTGAGAGTCAGGGGGCGGGGAGAATCCCCGCCTCTTGATATAAAATGTCACTGAGTCTGGGTACGCGCGGCTCGGCGGTCTCACAGCGGGACCCGGTCGGTGTGCGAAGTCCTTGCCGCCGGAGCTGCGGCAGAAGCTCTGGTTTCCGTGCGTCCCGGGCCGGGCTGGAGCACGGATCGGCCCCGGCTTTCCTTTGCGCGGCCGCGCTGCGGGGAGCACACGGGGCTCGGATTCTTCGCCGCAAAGGAGCAGCAAGCCAGGACCGAGGACTGCCCGTTCTGACCAACCGCCCGCCGCCCCTGCAGGCAGCCGGCCTGCCGCCATGGCCGACCACCTGATGCTCGCTGAGGGCTACCGCCTGGTGCAGAGGCCGCCACCCTCCGCGCCCCACCAAGGCCCTCACGCGATCCGGACGCTGCAGCCGTTCGCGGGTGCGGGCCTGGACAGCGGGTTGCGACCGCGCGGGACCCCTCTCGGCCCGCCACCACTGCCCCCCCAACCCGGGGCCCTGACCTACGGAGCCTTCGGGTCGCCGGCCGCCTTCCAGCCCTTTGCGGCCGCGCCGCCGCCGACTGTCTGCAGCGCGCACCTGCAGCCGACGACGACGCTGTACCCAGGCCGTGCGACCGCGCCCCCCGGCACCCCAGGAGTTAGCCCCGGCCTGCAGCCGGCTCCAGACGCCCCGGCTCCACCGCCGCTGCCGCCCGCGCACGCCTTGGGCTGCATGGACGCCGAACTCATCGACGAGGAGGCTCTGACGTCGCTGGAGCTGGAACTCGGGCTGCACCGCGTGCGTGAGCTGCCCGAGCTCTTCTTGGGCCAGAGCGAGTTCGACTGCTTCTCGGACTTGGGGTCAGCGCCGCCCGCCGGCTCAGTAAGCTGCTGAGCGCGGCCGGGCTCCTGCCTGGCGTGCCAGAGAGGACAAGGGGGCCTGACTGCCTGCCGGACTCCGCACAAAGCGCCTGGGCCCTGCACACACCCTCCGTGAGGGTGGAGGCAGCCAGTTACCGCGCAGAGCTCAACCCCGGGCTGGGACGCCTGGCCTCACTCTACGCCCTGCCCCCTGCAGGGTGACAGTTTGGCTTCACCTCTCTTGTCTCCGTGTCTCGGTGGTAAAGTGAAGGGGATTGGGCCCCCTTTCGGTCTCCCCATTCTTGGATTGTATCCTCCCCTCTTGGACTCTCCACCACCCCAAACCCCAGTCTGAGTCCCTCCAGGCTTCTGCCTGCTAACCCTCTCTCCTTGCGCAACCCACTGTGGTCACTGGGTCCTTGGAGCCATCCATCCACCTGGCCTCCAGCCCTCTCCCCACCTCCACTGCCTTAGGGAGGGGACAATAGTACAGGCCTAACCCCTGCAGGGTGAAGCAATGTCCCATGTGGCCTCCAAAACCAAAATAAAACTGGGTCACTACAGTCTTGTGTTTTCATTTCCTTATCACTCCAACCCTTGACTATATTTGGCTTCTAGAATCCTGAGGCTATCGGGGACCCTGGGAGGACTGGAGGCCACAGCCCTGGCAGTGCCCAGGAGAGGAAACTGACAGTTTCTTTTGAAAATGTCTCAGAGTTATGCAACTGTTTTGTCACAATCTAGAAGGCAGAGGCTGCCGTCAGGTGGCAAAATCACCCAAGGACATCAACAGTGGACTTCCCAGCTCCTGGGATGGCAGGAGAGCCTGGTGGTGCTACCCTCACCTGTTTACCCAGGGCAGTGTGGAGGCCAGAGGGCAGCTGGGTGGTACCTGAGGATTCAGACAGTCCTGGCTTGGGACTGTGGCTCTCTGCCTTCTCCAAGACAGCATCCATTCAGTCTTCTTAGGCTATTTCCTCAGAGAGAGATGGTTCCAGTTTCTGGGTTATGAGGATGAAATACAATGTGAGGCCTGTAGCACTGTGCCAGTCACTCAGGCAGCCCTCTATAAATGATAGTGATTATTCTACAGAAAGGTGTCAGCTTTAGACCCTGTGCCAACCTGATACATGCCTTCATGGAGTCACAGTCCATGAGGAAGTAGGAGAGTAACAGGCTTGAAAATCACTCACCCTGGTGCAAGGAAGAGTGCATCAAGACTAGAAAACAGGATGGTCAAGCAGGCAAACCCAGAGGAGGGAGTAGTTTCATCTGTTTGGAGTGGGATCAGTCTAGGTTTCAGGGAGTTGGTGACATTTCCTGTGAGGAGCAGAGCCTTGAATAGTGAATACATCTTTAGGAGTTGGAGAAGGTGGCCTTCAAGCGAAGAGCCTGTTCAAAAGCAGGGAGGAATATAAGTACAGACATATACCAGGAAACCGTGGGGTCTCTAGAACATACAGCAAAGATCTAATGGCTTTACAGCAACTTTGTGAAGTAGGAAGAGCCCCCATTCCACAGATGAGGGACGTGGAGCTCGCCCAGGCCCGGCAGGATTTGGCATCAGTCCTGATCGCCAGAGTGCGCTCCTGGCCACCCTCTACTTTTGAGTCTCTGGAGTGATCCCCAGGTGCTTCAGGGGTATGAGAGAAGGACTGAAAGAGAGAGCCTGAAGGCAGGGAGGAGGCCAGGTCAGAGACACCAAAGACCAGGCTAGGCCAGAGCAGCCGGTCTGGAGAGGAAAGAATGAACTTCAGAGACCGTGGAGAGGAACACAGAGCTGAGTTCTGTCTCCAGTGTTTGGGCTTCACTTGCGCCAAGCTTGTTGGTTGACATGATGCCCTCCAGCCTGTGAGCCCACTCAGAGCACACTGTGGCAGGCCTAGCTGGAGCCACCAGCACATGGAGTGGGCAGCAGGAGGTGTTTGGAAAAATGAATAAAGGTCTCTCTTTAGATAATGGAGATTTCTGGGACAGGATGGGGAGGAAGGTCAGAGAGACTTCTGGAAAGAGACTGGCCTGAGTTCCTGGCTTAGGAAAGCTAGCGTTTGACCTGGCTTTGCTCAGAATCCCAGACCAGAGATAGAAATGAAGGGGCTGGATTGGGATGGGAGGACCTGGACACTATCTTGATTCCCTTATTTCTGGGCCTCAGTTTCTCTGCCAGTAAAATGGGGCTAATATCTCTGCCCTGCTCTTTCATAAGGTAATAAGCCTCACAATAAGTGAGGAGCAAATTCATGGATTCCACTCCAAAGTGCTATCCATATGGAAGGGATTACAATGGAAACCCAACACCTGCCTCTTTCTAGAGTGAAAGGGCCTGGATAGAAGAGGGAGTCCAGCTGCTGAGCTAGTCGTCCCATCCTTTCCAGTGAGCTGCTGACAAGTTGGACAGCACACAGCTGGACAGAGAAGCTAAGACGGGGCCTACCACCTGGATCCCCAAATCCCTGACACCCTTCAGAGGATTCCAACTCTCCCAGCTGGAGAGGAGGATGGAGCTTCCTTCCTGCCAGCACTTAGAGGCTTGTAGTCTGACAGCCCTGGGATCCAGTTCAGGAAGCAGCTCCTACTAGCTGCCTGACCTCGAGTCTTGGTTCTCCTAAGGTAATCACACCAGCTTCCTTTGGATCCAGTGAATACCTCTCTCTTCTCTGGGACCACCTCCTAAGGCAGCCTGTTATCCTTGGTCCTGTGGATTGTATTCCCATACCTGGGCTGGGTCTCAGGGTTGGGGTTCAGGCTCCCTTGGGGTTGAGAACTGAGTCGTGGCACAGACAAGACATTTTTCCATCTTTTTTTTCCCTTTTCATAGGCAAGTTTCCCCAGGCTGAAGTTCATTATTTTGAATCATCTTCTGATTGACTGGGTTTCATTACCAAGTAGATTTTTGTTTTTG
Organism: Manis javanica; assembly: GCF_040802235.1. Taxonomy (NCBI): domain Eukaryota; kingdom Metazoa; phylum Chordata; class Mammalia; order Pholidota; family Manidae; genus Manis; species Manis javanica. Next base: position 31,472,437 of record NC_133159.1, on the reverse strand, counting down.
TTTTTTCAAGGAAAGTCTTACCTCTCTTGAACTCATCTATAAAATGGAGGTGCTAATAGTGTCTCTCTCAAAGTGCTATAGAGGAGATTAAATGGATTCAGATAAGGTGTTTAGAAACAGTGTAGTTTATAGTTTATCATCCCTGTGCCCTGGCTTTTCAGGAGTACCTTTATAGTAGAGCCTTTAAAGGCTGTGTTTTAACCAGCTGGTATCAGGTTACCCCAAAGGTAACCCGATTGCAGGTTGGGGTCCCCAGAAAGCAGAGTGGATGGTATTTAGCTTGCAAGAAGTTGTTTAGGAGCACCCCAGGGGTCAGCATCTGTGGAAGGGAGGGGACGGAGCAGAAGTAAACAGACAAAGCTACAAAACAGACCCAACATGAGCCTTGCTCGGGAAGCTCTGAAGCTAGAAGCTTCAGAATTATCCTAAGTTGGGCCATTATACTCTCTCCCATCAGTCACTGGAGGGGGCTGCCTAGGGAAGTGCTGTGACTCTGGGGAGGCAGCCCTCCACTGCCGAGCAAAACTAGAGGAGCTGCCGGGGGAAGGATGTCTGCTGGCAGCACGCCCAGTGCCTGGGGCAACAATCTACGGACAGTGTCCATCAGAGCCCAGGGTGGTGACAAGGGTGTCATAAGAGTCATAACAAGTGTCTCCTCAAATCTGTGCTCTGGGTGCCTCGTTTGCCTCTCTCCCTAGTGTCACACCTGACTAGCACCTCTATTAAAGGAAAAAAATTTCTTTTTAAGGAATATCAACCTTAAAAGGTTAATGTAATGAGACTCTAAAGTATCTGATACATTCCCAATAATTGAGAACTGCCATCATCCTTATCCTCATCATCGCTCCCAGTCAGCTAAGTGTTTAATAGTCATTTGTTAAATAACTTAAATGAATAGTCTGATCCTCATCTTTCCCAGGCAGCTTAGCTTGTTTAGCTGATTACTAAATAATTCCCTTGAATTCCTTAATCCATCCTTCCCTAAATCTTTGCCACCCTCCTGTTAGAAGCGCTGGATCAGGATTACTGCTGACTGTAAGACTCTGTCAGAACTTGATGAGGACCTACTGTGTGGGGGCATGATGGGACCAACAGCACCCAATAGGTGTTCTTTCTCTTCCAGCCTCTCCTCTAACTGCCACCTACCCCTGTGAAGAGCACTGTTAGCTATTTTTACCTCCATTGCAGAGGTCAGGAGATTAGGGCTCAGATAGTAAATTACTCCTCCAAGTCACTCCAGTAAGAGGTGGGGGAGCATGCCCACTCTGGTATATCCAGGGCCCTTCCCCTCCCCAGGCTGGGGCTGGCCCAGGGCCTGAGCCTGAGTGGAGCTAGAGCTGAGTCCCAGGCCTGGTTCTGTCACTTTGTGGCCATGGGAGGCAGAAGTCACTGAGTCTCTTAAGGCGTCAGTTTCTTCTTCTCTACAGTGGGGAGCATCATCCCATTGGTATATGTGCAAGAATACAGGCAAGACTGGGTTTCTGAGAGCACATTGCAAACAGGTGGTGCTGCTTGATCAGGGTGGGTGAGGGGTGAATAGCCATGACCTCCACCCCTAGGCAACTGATCTGGAGAGAGGAGACCTGCACGCACTTTGGAACTTGAGACCTGCGCCAGCCTGGAGTGTGCAACACAGGATCCATGTTGGTCTTCCAAGCAGGTGCTGCTGAGCAGCTTAGGGCCTGGGAAGCCCTGCAGGCTGGTGGTGATGGAAGAACAGGATGTTGGTCAACTTGGGGAGGATATCCACATGAAGCCCTAGGGCCAAAGCATGCCCCCACAGATAGAGGGAACAAAGGAAGCTACTCTAAGCTCACCTGTCAAATGGGGACACCACAGGCTTCTTGGGAATGAACTAAGGTGATAGTAAGTCCTTGCTCCTTGGAGTTGCTCAGATGCTAGAAAACAGTACCACAGGGACAGGAGGGAAGAGCCTTGTCCCAGCCAGCCTCCAGGTACCTTCCCACCCCCCACTGCAGCCACCCAGGCTCTGAATACACGATGCTCCTTATGCCCCTGTATTTCCACCATGCTGTTCCTTGGCCTGGAAAACCCTCCCCAGGGCCCCTTCCACTGTGAAAGGCCTAGTCCATCATATATCTGAGTTGATGAGGAGTCCTTCCCGCTAGACTGTAAGTTTCTGAGGACAGAGCCCAATTCATCATCATCCCCACTCCCCCTTGTGTGTGGCTCATAGTGGGTACCAGTTAGCACTGGAGTGAGTGACTGCTTCCTGGCCCTGAGCTGGGAGCCTTGACTGAAAAATGGCCCAGAGCTGGTGTCCAAGTTGGAGCTGGGAGCTGGGGAGCTCTAGACCCAGCTCAACTATGAATGTGTGACCCTAGCTTATTTGAGCTATCTCAACTCTGTAGGCTGAGCACCATGTTCCCCGCCCCTCCTACCTCCGTGGGCACTGCTGGCTCCAGGCAGTGCAGCAGGACTGAGGGAGGAGGACAGGGACTGCAAGGCTCCCCTAACCTCCTGGTGGGCCAGCAAGCAGCAGTTCTGATGTGCACTTTCTGCTCCAGGCCTCACAACAACTCCTGAGTGGGTGTAATCATTGGCCTCATTTTATTCTGCTGGCCTCATTCTAGGCAGCTGAGGCTCCAAGAGGTTAAGCAAACTACTCAATGATGCACAGGGCTCTTGCGAAGAGGTTGCTGTTGTTTGTAGGATGAGTGGAGGTCAGACAGCAATAAGCATGAAGTCCAGATATCCCCCACGGAGGAGGGTGCAGCTGTGACCAGGCAGGAAGTCCTCCACAGCCCATCACAGGGTGGTCTCCAAAGGGACTTACTCCATTGCCTCTTCCCAGTGAGCAGCACCAGCTGGGGGCTCTGTCATAAAATTGGCACATCTGGCCAGCAGGACCCTCTCCCCTGGCACCCACCACAGCCTAGCCTGGCCTGACAGAGAATGTGAGCAGTCATTGTTAGTTTTTAAAACACACACATAGTTTTTAGTCAAAATTAATAGATGCTTGAGTCAAAATCATTTCAACCAATTTAGAAATTACAAAAAGTAAAAGACCCCCAAGTTTTTCCACCCACATACATATAATGTGTACATTAAGTTACATGTTTTATACACATACATAATATACATCTCTTTTTCATAAATGACAAACTTTTATATAACTGAAAAAGTTGGGGTCTTTTACTTGAAGTTGGGGAGCATAATTCCCCCTACTTTATTCTTCCTTCTCAGGATTGCTTTGGCTATTCAGGGTCTTTTGTGGTTCCATATGAATTTTAGGACGATTCTCTTTAGTTCATTGAAGAATGCTGTTGGTATTTTTATGGAATTGCATTAAACCTATAGATTGCTTTAGGCAGGATGGCCATTTTGACAATATTAATTCTTCCTATCCATGAGCACAGGATGTGTTTCCATTTATTGGTGTCTTCTTTAATTTCTCTCATGAGTGTCTTTGAGTTTTCAGAGTATAGGTCTTTTCACTTCCTTGGTTAGGTTTATTCCTAGGTATTTTATTCTTTTTGATGCAATTGTGAATGGAACTGTTTTCCTGATTTCTCTCTCTGCTAGTTCATTGTTAGTGTATAGGAATGCCACAGATTTCTGTGTATTAATTTTGTATCCTGCAACTTTGCTGAATTCAGATATTAGATCTAGTAGTTTTGGAGTGGATTCTCTAGGGTTTTTTATGTACAATATCATGTCATCTGCAAACAGGGACAGTTTGTCTTCTTCCTTGCCAATCTGGATGCCTTTTATTTCTTTGTTTTGTCTGATTGCCGTGGCTAGGACCTCCAGTACTATGTTGAATAGGAATGAGGAGAGTGGGCATCCTTGTCTTGTTCCCGATCTTAAAGGAAAAGCTTTCAGCTTCTTGCTGTTAAGTATAATGCTGGCTGTGGGTTTGTCATATAGGGCCTTTATTAAGTTTAGGTACTTGCCCTCTATATCCATTTTGTGTACTTCATTCTTTTTAATGACTGTATTGTGTATAATCTACTTAACCAGCTTCCTATTGATGCTTCCTACATTTCACTGATACAAATGATGCTACAAGGAGCATACTTGTATACTGAGCCTTGAACACATGTGGGAACATCTTTGTAGGGTGGATTCCTAGAAGGGGAATTACTGGATCAGAAAAGATAAGCAAATACAACTGTGATAGCCACTGCCAAACTGCTCTCTGAGAGGCTGATCCCATTCCCCTTCCTGCCAATTCTGTGTGAATGCCTGCCGGCTCACACCCGGCACTCTATTACACACTAGCAATGTCTTTAATTTTTACCTCTCCAAATTAAAAAATAAGGTTATTTAATTTCTATTTCTTTATCAGCAAAGATATTAATTGCCTATTTGTATTTCTTCTCCTAAGAATTACTTGTCATACCTTTGCCCATGTTTCTACTAGGTCATTTTTTTTTAATTGATTTCTGAGTTCATTATATATTATGAGTAGTAAACCTTTCTCTTTTGTAAATGCTACAAACACTCTCTCACAATCTCTTGCTGGTCATTTGACTTTGTTGTTGATGTCTTTTGCCTTTCAGAAGTTATTAATTTTTATGTCATTAAATCTCTATTTTTTCCCTCAATAGCGTCTATGGTTTTAAATAAGGACAGAAATGGTTTGGTTTTCTTCAAACATAGTTGGACACACCTGTGAAGTTGTGTCTACCTGGGCTGTGCACCCAGAAAGCAAGGGTAACAGACTAGCCACAGGTGCTGAGGGACAAGCCCAGGGCTTGGGATCATACAGACCTGAATTTAAATTCTGGCCTTAAACTTCATATATGACATCTGGCAAAGGCAATTTACCACCATGAGCTTCTGTTTTTGTTTTTCTTTCTAATCTAAAATGCATACAGATACATAACATCGAACTGGTCAAATTAAATAACTAAAGTCTGATGTGCCCAGCTCGCTGCCTGGCACGCAGGAATCTCCCAGGGAGTGAATGCTGTTTCCAACATTAGCTCTCTAGGTGCTGAGTAAGCAGTAGCTGTTCATAGTGTCCAGAAAAGAAGGCCAGAGTGAGGAGGGTGACTTAAAACCATGTCCCACATAAATGGCGGAAAGACGATCTTCCGCCTGCAGAGGGACACCCACAGGCAGAAGTGGGCATTGGTTCTTCATGCCTTCCTGGATCCAGCACCCTTCTCCTGTAAAAGGTTTCCCCAAATTTCCTTTGAAGAACCACCTCTCCTTCATTTGGTTTGGGTGAGTCTGCCTGTTCCCTTACATGTGATTCAAAATAAAATAATACTAAACTGTAAGATTAGTGTAAGGAATCCCAAAAAATTCTTCAGTTTTCCACAACTGTTTTGAAAGAGCAATGCTTCATCTCCTCCTCCTCCTTCTCCCATTCTTCTTTGTGTCAAAGTCTTTCCTATTTGCAGCTAGTGCCCTACACCCATGAGCTGTCTGCCTGTTAGGTCACCCAGTATTGACTCATAATGTCTCACCTAACACCCTAATGATCTGACAATATATTATTATTCCTGGTTATGTAGAACCTGGAAACTGAGCAAAGAAATCAAGGCTCATGGAGGTGAAGTGACTTGCCTATTATGACACAGCTGGTAATTTATTGAGTTAAAAGATTTAATGTATTTAGGATAATATGCAGTGTAAGAGATATTTAACTGTTAGCTCCACTGCTATATCAGAGGGAGCCAGAAAAAATTTTAAGTAGCTTAAAGAGCAGAAAATTTTTTAAGTAGCTTAAAGAAAAGAAAATATTTCTTCCTAGCTCCCCCCAATTATTTAGACCCAGATTGCTTCCTTCTTTTTGTTCTGTCATTCATAACCCCAACCTCATGAGCCAAGATAGCTGGTTAAACTCCAAGTCGGCTTTTTTTTGTCCGTGGGGTGGACGCTGGGTCATAGACCCCTCCACATCTGGCTCTCAGGAAGAAGAGAGCAAGGAGGTGAGCACAAGCAACGTGTTAAGGCCCCATACACGCACGTTACTCCCACATTACTTCCACTCATATTCTCTTGAAAAGAATTTAGTCACATGATCACTCTTAGCTGCAAGGGAGACTGGGAAATGTGGTTTCTATGGCAGCCATGTGTTCATCAACAACTCACTTACTACAGAACATGGAAAAGATGAAGTTTAGTGGACAACCAGAAGTCTGTACCATAGCAAGTAGTGGTATTAAGTGGCTTAATTGAGATTAGAACTCAAGTCTCACCCCAGAGGACTTGGTGGAGGCAGGAGAGGATGTCAGAGGCCCGAGTCCTATATAAAGAGAACTGTTGGAACTTAGAAGAACCTGGATAATTCACTTCTCTTTTTTGAGTCTCAGTTTCCTTATCTGTAAAATGGGGATAATCATAGGACTAACCCATGAGTTGCTGCTGTGAAAGGACTTACCAAAATTTGTGACATCTACTAGTGTCCACATGGTAGAATGAATGGGGTAGAATTAGTCATGAGCACATGAAAGAAAGAAATTCCAGGGGAGGTGACAATGTGTGCAGTGCAATGGCCAGGTGGCACAAATGAATAAGGCTTGACTGGGAGAGGCAACAAGTACAGTAAGGTGGAGAACCATGTAGCATGTAGGTCAGAGGAACAAGGGATATACTTAAAGAAAGCAAGCATCAAAAAAAAAAGAAAGAAAGAAAGCATCAAAGAAGGATGACCCTTGAGAGGCAGGCTGAAGACTTTCAAGTTAAACCTGCTGGTAGTGGGAAGACATGGAGTATATGAGCAGAATGGAAAGAGTTAGGTTTGTATTCCGGAAAGATCACTATGACTGCTGTGAGCAAAATGGATTCAAGAGGGTCACAGTGGAGAAATGGAGAACCCTGAGAAAGCTGTCACATTGACTCAAGTAATGATGAGGGCCCTAGGACAAGAGGTGGCCAAGTGGGGTAGATGGGAAAGACAGAAGTAATAGGCCTTAAGAGAGATTTGGTTTGAGAAAGCATGAAACATATACCTCAACACCAAAAAAACCATATAACCCGATTAAAAAATGGGCCAAGGACCTGAAGAGACATTTTTCCAAAGAAGAAATACAGATGACCAACAGGCACATGAAAAGATGCTCTACATCACCAATCATCAGGGAAATGCAAATCAGAACCACAGTGAGATATCACCTCCCACCAGTTAGAAAGGCCACCATCCAAAAGACAAGAAATAACAAGTGTTGGCGAGGACGCGGAGAAATGACAACCCTCCTACACTGTTGGTGGGAATGTCAATCAGTGCAGACACTGTGGAAAGCAGTATGGAGGTTCCTCAAAAAACTAAAATTAGAAATGCCATATGACCCAGCAATTCCACTTCTAGGAATTTACCTGAAGAAAAACAAAATCAGGGATTTTGCACCCCTGTGTTTATTGTCACATTATTTATAATAGCCAAGGTATGGAAACAACCAAAGTGTCCATCAATAAATGAATGAATAAAGAAGATGTGGTACATATACACAGTGGAATATTATTCAGTCATAAAAAAGAAATTATGCCATTTGCAACAACATGGATAGATCTAGAAGGTATTATGCTCAGTGAAATAAACCAAGCAGAGAAAGACAAATGCCATATGATTTCACTTATTTGTGAAATATAAAAACAAAACAAAACAAAATGAACAAAATAGCAGTAGACTCATAAATACTGAGAAGTGACTGGTGGTTACCAGGGGGAAGGGGGAGGGGGATTAAGGGGCACAAAAATTCTCAGTCATAATAAATTGGTCACAGGGATTGAAGTACAGCATGGAGAATATAGCCAATGATTCTGTAACATCTGCCTATATTGACAGATAGTAGCCGCACTAGTTAGTCAGGGTGAGGATTTAATAATACGGGTAACTGTTGAACCACTGTTTGTATACTTGAAACCAATATAAGATTGTATATCATGACACTCCAATAAAGAAAAAAAAAGAAAAAGCATGGAACATAATGTCTGGCATAAGTAGACACCCTTTTGCTGAATGAACTCCATACCCAGATTATTTAGGCTAAGGGGTGTAGCTTTAGGTGACAGAATAAGAGCAGTTTAACTAAAGTGGATGAGGGAGGCAGTCTAGGACTGGTGTGGTTATCAGTGTCAATAACCAGGTTTGTCTACTTTAGCGCTTTGTCATTCACAGATTAAACCTCCTGGTCCCAAAGGGCTGGCCCAGATATTACATCAACATTCCGGCCAAAAAGGAGGAGAAAAGAGGGGAAGGGCAGTTTCTGGAGGTTGCTCACATCTAGCCACAAAAGAGGCTCAGAAATATAGTCTTTATTCTGGGTGGCCCAGTGTTTAAGCTGAATTTAGAGATCCTACTACTAAGGAAGAAGGTGGGAATGGATATCAAGGACAACCTGCTGTCTTCATATGGCCTGTTGAAGTGGAGGTTACAGGAAAAAGAGTAGCCAGAAATGATTCCCAGACATGTGGCTTGGAGGACAGGGTGGCTCTTCCCTGGGGTGGGACCCAGGAGGAGGAGCAGGTTGGGGACTGTAGGATAAGATCAGAATGTACATGTTAGGTCATCTGGGGTTGATGTCCAGGTGGAAGCAGGAAGGACAAATGGACCGAGTCAGTGGTGATATCAGAACTGAGAAAAAATGTGCTTTGGTATTATGCACATCAGTGGTTGCCTTAGGAATGATGATGCAGTGTAATAAGAGAAAGTGTCCAAGGATAGAACATTGGGGAACACAGGCATTTAAGAGAAGGGAAAGGCAGGGACTGAGAAGGAGCAGCTGGTGAAGAAGAACCAGCAGAGAAGATGTCAGGAAAGCCCAGGCCATTGTTTCCCAAACAACGTGTGGACAGCAGCATCTATAGCTGCTGAAAGTCAGCTAAAATGAGGGCTGAAAAGAGGCTGTTCACTTTGTCAACCAAGAAGTGAAAGCCAACATTATCAGAGCAATTTCAGGGGTGCAGAGGGATGGGAGTCGGGCTGCAGTGGGTCAGCAGGAGGTGGGAAGAGAGAGGGAAGGATCAGCAAAGGCAGATGACTTCTGGACCTCATTGTTTTCAGGGGTCAAGTGACCCATGTCTGGGGCTTCTTGGCTGGGTTTTATCCCTGGGTTTGGGCCAATAGCTCTGGCTTGAGATGGGTTGCAACACCCCCCTCTGCTCAGGAGGTGGCAGCACCGTGCCAAGTGACACCACCTGGACCAACACTGCACATACATGAATTTTCAGGGAAATGAAGCTGAGTTCCCAGAACACCAAAGCATTGTGGGTTTTCGCCATCTTGTGCGGGAGCCCTGAGCAGAGGAAACGGAATGGAACTTGTAGTTCAAATCCTGGCTCTGTCACACTGACTGTGTGACCTTGAGCAAGTCCTGCTTCCTGGTTGGCACACAGGATGGTAACAAGCCCCAGCCCACGTCACAGGTCACTAGGAGTCTCTACCCAAGTGCTGTTGTGTCTGATGGTCTCGTGGGCAGACTCAGGGCAGGACCGGGCAGCGGAGACAGGCTCAGAAGCAGCGGGAGGGGCTCCAGACCAGAGGAGCCCAGGGAGACGCTTGTGGTCTTACAAGGATTGCACAATGCAGCGGTTTGGCATCAGGAAATCTGGGCTCAGATTTTGCAGGTGAGGGAACTGAGGCTCAAGCGGGGGGAGGAATGTCTTTCCCAGGGTCACATCCTCAAACGGGCAAAGGCATCAAAACCAAAATTTGGATCAGAATATGATGTTTAGTATTTTTTTCTGAAAGCACTGAAGTTGTATCATGGGGAAAATCAGACCTCTGTGGGACTTCTTTGCCACTGCAGTGTGGTTTTGTTTTCTGCCCTTAGGATTTCTGAGGGTGTCCCCCTCCCCGGTCCCTGTGTAGCCTGCATATTCTGAGCTCTGCTCCTTCCTCCTGGAGATGACACAGGGCGGGTTAAGGGCCGGAGAGGAAGAAGGGCCACCCGAGGACAAGCCTGGGAGTCAAGAGACTTGGGCTGAGCCCTGGTCTGGGCTCTGGCTTACAGTTTCCCCATCTGCAAAATGTGACCATTGAACCCCCCAGCCCCTGGGAGCCTTGGTGGCACTGGCTTTTTATGAAAGCTTTGGCTTCCCCTTGAGCTTCCCTAAACACCCCCCCTAAAACTGCCTCCTTGCAATGCTGGCATGATCCCATTTCCACTTTATTTTCTTCATATCAGTTATCAATCTCTGAAATTATCTTGGTTTTTTTGTTTGTTTTCTGTCTAGACAGTAATCTACTGTCTACTCCATGTGAGCAGGAACTTTGTGAGTTTGGGAAAACCCTGTGACCTTGGCACCCACCCAAAACAGTGCTTGGCGCATAGTTGAGATGAACCAACAATTATAGAATAAATGAATGAAGGTTAGAGAATGTAGCCTCTTCCTCTCTGAGGCAAGTCCTGGAGTCCCCATTTCTCAACCAATGAAGTGCTCAGCTCTGCCACTCCTCTCTCTCTCCCCGCCAGACATGCTGGTTCAACTAATGGGCCTCCATGGTGGGGTGTCCTGAGCCCAAAAGTCCAGCCTCCTTCCTGGCTGGCACTGCAACACCAAGCCAAGGTCTTTACTGACGCCTTGTGGCTGTGGGGACACATAACAAGGACTGGGAGGATTCCCCGGGTGGGAGGTGATCAATCCCAGGTGGCCCTGCTTCCTGCCTTTCCTGCCAACAAGCATTTATGAATCGCCTGTGTGCCTGGCATGGGTGGTGGTGATCATGGCCAACAAGAGGCAGATGCGCTGCTTGCCCTCCAGGAGTTGAAGGGACGCCTAGGGAAGGGCAGGCAGGGGAGGGCTCAGCAGGTCCAGCAGAGTAGCTGTGGGGAGTCTAGCCAGAGGAAGGGTAAGAGGTAAGGGCAGAACACACACCCGTTCTGAACAGGCAGCGCAGCCTGCACATCAGGATCCTCCTCCCATGGTATCTGCGGTCCAGCAATCCTTCCCCTTCCTTCCAGGAAATGCTCCATGTCTCCCACCCTCCTTAGAGACTGCGCAGCAAAAAGAGAAAGAGAAGAGGGGATGCCTGGTGCCCGAGAAGCTATTGGGACAAAAACAAAGGTGTTTAAGGAGAGTTTAAAGAACGTTCTGCTTTGTGATGTGCAATGTAAACCTTCAACCTCACTGCTTCCTGTAAAGTCCACCTTACTGACTATTAGTCAGGCCTCGCTGTGAAACAGCAAGCCCAACATCTCAGTGGCCTATAAAATCAAATATTATTTCACACTCCTGAGTCACTAGTCAACTGCAGTTCAGCTGATCCTGGCTGGGCCAAGCTGGACTCCTGACTTTAGTCGGATTCAGTGTCTCTCTCCATTACGGACCCACGATGAAGGAAAAGAGTCTATCTGAGTCTTCTCACGGTGGAGGAAGAAACTGAACTTGCCACGACTCTTACATCCTTGCCTTGGAACAAGTACACTGTTCTTCCCTTCCACGTCCCACTGGCCAAAGTGAATCCCAAGGCCTAGCCCAAAGCCAAAGGGGTGGTGGAGTGAATGCCACGGTGCTCATATCCCGGCTTTGGGACCTACACACCCATTCCCCAGCTGCTGGGAATCCTGCTGCTGGCACACAACTGTCACTGGGAATTACCCTTGTCATAGGGAACTGCCCCACCCAGGGGCAACTCATGGCCAGTGACTGGGCGATGCATAGAAACAAAGGCCTTCCTCCTTTCCTCAATTGGACACAGCACTGCAGGCTGTGTTCCAGAGCTCCTGAAGATCAGCAGATACCTCAGTTGAAATCATTGCAGATCCACTTCTCCCTCTGCCCAGCCCTGCCTTCCTGACATTCCTACAAATGAACCTCCTGGGAGCCCTCCTCAGTGTGAACTTTCTGCACACCACTGTCCATCTCATAATGTGTTTGGAGGAAACCCACCTATAAATCAGGCAGGGAAGTATGTTCCACCAAAGGTAGCCATGGCAATGACAAGGAGGGAAGACTTTTGGACAAATAATATAATGTACTATAATCATTAAAGAATGCCCCATGGCGATAGATCTGATTTGTTTTGGCTGCAACAAAATGCTGGACACATGTTCAAGGGTATGCAGGGTGAGAATCGAGGTCCCATTTTTTTGGTTTGCATTGGTTTGATCTTTTATACCAGGGCTCCAAATAGGTTATGTTATAGCAAAAATTCTGGGGTTAAACAAAAAGTTTCCAAACCACTTGGTTCCGTGATGTCTAGACATGTGTTTGGATCTGTCCAGTTTGGACAGGCATGCCCCAGAGTGGATTCTCAGCCCTGTGCATTTACAGCAGAAAAGGATCCTGGTGGGTGGGTCAAGTCCCCCCTTCAGATGTTATGTGCGGAATTGTGTCCCCTGCAAATTTATCCCTTGAAGCCCTACCCCCTAGTACCTCAGAATGTGACTGCATTTGAAGATGGGGCCTTTAAAATGGTAATTAAGTTAAAACAGGGTTGTCAGGGTGGGCCCTAAACAAATGTAACTGGTATCCATATGTAAAGAGATGAGGACACAGGGGTGTGTGTGTGTCGGGGGTGGATGGTGGAGACCAGACACATGCATGCACAGAGAAACAATCAAGTGAAGATACCGGAAGAAAATGACCATGGATAAACCAAGGAGAGAGGCCTCAGAATGAAACCAACCCTGCTGATACTTTCAGCCTCCAGAACTGGGAGGAGCAAACTTTCTGCTGTTTAAAGCACCAAGTTTGCAGCTTTCGTTCAGCAGCCTGGGCAAACTAATACAGTCCGAGAGCAGCTTCCACGGTCCTGCTGCACACCAGAGGTAGTGGGAGGGGACGACGTGCTCCTCAGCTTCTCAGAGGGAAAACAAAGGAGTTGTTTCAATAACTGGAACTGTCTAAAATATATGAAATTAATTATCTAAATTGGGAAATATGCAGCATGGGTTTTTTTTTATTTGCAAGGGTGTCAAAACTGCGACAGATTCAGAGCACCCCATATCCACGTGAGCTGAGCCCTGGTGGTGTTGCAGCCTCAGACTGCTAAGTACAGCTTCTGAGCCGGGGCCTCAGGAGGCCATATAGCTTTCTGCTTTCTTCTCTTGTTGTGTGAAGATGCCCAGTCTGTCTAATTGACTGGTGGATGAGAAGCCATATAGCCCGTCCACGGACCAACCAGCATGCTAACAGCAGGGGGGTGAGGCCATCGCAGACCATCTGGCCCCAGTCAAGATGCCAGATGATGGCAACCACATGGCCAATCCCAGGTGAGACCCACAAAACTGTTCAGCTGAGTCCAAATTGCTGACCCATGGAACCAAGAGTAAATAAAATGGTTGTAGTTTAAAGCTATTATGGTTCAGGATGAATTGTTATGTAGCATTAAATAAATGACACAGGAAGCTAAAATCGTATCTCCTCTCAAGGCCGTATTTGATGACTGTCTGGGGACTCCTGTAGCCACCTGCAAACCATCCTTGCTAAGCCAGACAAACTTAGAAGATCCAGAGTGGCGTGTGCATTGGGTAATTGTGCATCTGTCTCCCCCGGGGACTGGATGACCTCAGGCAGTAACTGGTCTCCTGCGTCTGTTCATCCTGTGTATTGTGCTGAGCCAGGATCTGACATAGAG